>NC_142048.1:38556453-38865620 GCF_982192425.1 Myodes glareolus
GGAGTTGGAGAATTTATAGTTATAGTTTTCCTTAGTTTTGATAAAAGATAAAGTAGATATAAATATTGTAACTATAATTCTTGATTGATAACTATTTTGTTATGTGTAATTTTTCTGTAAACAGAAAAGGGGAGGTGATGTAGGATTCCCCTCTGTATGCTGTGAATACCATTGATTAATGAGTAAGGAAACTGCCTTGGTCTGTTGATAGGGCCAAGTAGAAGTAGGCGGGGAAAATTAAACTGAATGCTGGGAGAAAGAAGGCAGGGTCAGGAGAAGGCATATAGCCCCACCGGAGACAGATGCCAGAACTTTACCTGGTAAGCCACAGCCTCATGGTGATACACAGATTAATGGAGATGGGTTACGTTAGGTTATAAGAGTTAACCAGAAATATGCTTAAGCTATTGGCTAAACAGTATTGCAAATAATATGGTTTCTGTGTGATTATTTTAGGACTGAGTGGCCGGAAACAAAATAAATGGCAGCCTCCTACTATGGGCACCCAAATCTGTTATAGATTTAGGATATGAGCAAATCATTAAACTTGGCACTATTGTTTATGTTAAAGGTAATTCATTTTCAATATGGAAAATGGACACTGAAAACTGTTTTTTTATTTTTTTGTTATTGTTTCTAAAAATAAACTTGCTATGAGTCTGATAGTCATTGGGACTTCCTGCATGCCTGGGTTCCACACCCATGCTCTCGCTCTTTGTTCCTATGCAACTCCTGCCATCTCTATGTGGTTCTGTCCATCCTTTGGAGGGGTAAATGCAGCCGTGAGAGGTTTGGCTGGGACCTGTCTCTGTGCACATGTCAGTTTATCATCTATTTGTGAGCTCACTTCTTCCAGGAACTTTCCCAGTTAACCCTACTTAATGGACCTCCTTTCTAAGACCCCTTTTCTTGAAGGCACTATTTCTGCCTTCAAGAACCAAACCAAACCAAACCAAACCCAGATGGTTTAAAAGTGCTACTTAAATATGTGTATTCATGTCCCCACCTCAATTTAAAACATACAAAGTAAGGAATACTACTGTATTTACCTCATTATTCAGCGTCTACAGCACAATGGTTATCTTGGAACACACACACCTGATATTTCTGCACTGCTTTTGTGGGTTCAGGGGCTTTTTATGGATTAGAGTCTCCTCTGGTCACAGGTTTGATTTGCCCTACTTTGGGCAGGGTGAAGCCTGGGCTTCTCAGGAAAGCTCTCATCACATGTATCTCTGAACCTGTCATTGTGTTCAAAAAAATGGCGATGGATGGAGTCACATCCTGTACGGCAGAGACTGGGTCATCTGGTTGGCCCAGGTTGGCCTCCAAATTCCCAGTAATTCTCCTGGCTCAGCCTTCTCAATACTGAGCTAGCCGGCATGAGGCCTGATCCCCAGCCATGCAGTTCTTTCTATTCCAGCCTTATCTTCGTCTGTACAAATGTGAGCTTATTGGATGAACTGATGTAGAGTCACAGAGCTATGCACTAGGGACTCCCTAATGATAATATTGAATTCCAAGGAGCTCAGTAACTTAGGGATTGGTCAAAGGACAAAGCAAAGGATAAATGCCTCCTACCCACATCCTTCCTTCCACCCAAGTCTAGAAGAATGTGGAAAGTGGCAAACCCTGTATCCTCATTTTTCCTTCCCATTTCTTTGACCCACCCACTCCCAAGCACACAGCTATGAAAGAACTGGGATTTGCAAGCCCGTCAATGCCTCATTTGTTTACCATCTGTTTCCTAAACATGCCGGAGCCTGTAGACTTTTCAAAATGTCTGCCATGCAACCCCGGGCATGAGTGACGGCCTCGGACAAAGCGATTGGTACTTTTTCCTTTACCGTTGCATCTGCCCCACAGCAGGAAGCAGCTCATTTACCTGTAGGAGAAGGGACAGTGACCGACCGGAAAAGAGGATTACAGTACATTCAGAGGCAATCAAGGGAGGAAAATAAAGCAACTGCCAGGAGGGTATTAAAAGCAGAGCTATGCACAGGGGCAGAAAAGCTCAGAGAGAGAGAGTGCCGGGGAGATCTTCCAGCAACAATTTCTATACTTCATAAGTCGGTAATCCTCTCAGGCTGTGTGGTACATTACTATTTCAGGCAATTTAACAAGTAAACATAGCTTGCTGGCTTTGTTTACAACTTTATTCAGGGCATCGTTAAAGGGCTGCTTTTAATTGGCAAATTCTTTTGAGGCAGCCTAAGCTATGGAGAATATATACATATTCTCCATATATATATATATATATATATATATATATATATATATATATGTGTGTGTGTGTGTGTGTGTGTGTGTGTATGTATGTATATATTCTCTTTTTTTGGTGCAGCTCAAACTCAGGATGTTGTTTCTTTATGCTAAGCATGTACTTTACCACTGAGCTATACTCCCAGCCCAAGAAGGCATGTTCTAATTTTTTTCTATATACATGCATACAGTATGTGGAGGTGTATGGGCTGCTCAGCATGGGGGCTCAGATGAATCCACAGAATATAGGCAATTCCTTTTAATAAAAACTGACTTGCAAATCTATTTTTATTCAGCACATGCGCTTGCCATACAATATACTAGGTATTTGGGCATAAATTTTAAACATAAATTTGTCCCATTAAGTCGTTGCCATGAGAGGCAACTGCTTTTCATGAGCATGTCGATTCCCCTGCTACTGAGCTTCTGGGGGGGGGGGACTGTGTGTGTCTGTCCATAGCTAATCTAGACCCTGACCCACTCGCTATAATTACCCTTTCCACCGAGGAACTCCAGCAACTTCATTGCTGGGGTCCTACCTTCCTTTGGGGTGCCCCCCTCATTCCTCTCTTCACACTTTGCTGGTCTTCAAAGAAAGTTAATCAAGCAAACAATAAGATCAGCTCTGGGGGACATGACTCACCCTCCCTCCATAAGTGCACCACTCCCCAAAGAAGGCCATTGACGTGTTGAGTCACGGTGGTAGGGCAGTAGCTGGAGAAATCAGGAGGATGGAGGTGGGGGCAGGGGAGAAGATCAAAATTCAATTTGTAGTATCTTTGGGAATGATTCACTGAAAGCGTGAACCCGAAGGTCTTGGAAAAGCTGAGTGTGATTCATACCATACCAGGTGGAAAGCAGGGAGCTTTTCTTCTCCCTCTCTGGCCCTGGTAATGAGTGTGCAAAATGAGATTAGCCTTAAGTCTTAAGGCAGAATGGCTTACTGAAAAGAGCTCAGCTTTGGAACCAGACAGATCTGAGTTCAAATCCCATACCTGCCACTTAACAACTATGACCAGAGCAAATAATTTTCTGATCATGCTTATGGTGTTTATTCACCCATCATCCGTTTACACAGTGAGAGGGAAGGCTGGGAGGGATCATAGTGACAGGCCAACATAATACTCAGGAATTTACTTTGTATTAAATATCTATTTCTAGATGATGAATTACCCCCAAACAGCATGGCCTCCAATAGCACATGTTTATTATCGCATAGTATCTATGAGTCAAAAATCCGGGTACAGTATATATCTGGGTTCCTCTAGCTCGGAACCTCTCTGAAGGCTGTGTGTGTGGTTATCTGAAAACTCTGCCAAGGGAGGACCTGTCTTCAAGTTTATTTACAGAGTGGTCGCTGGCAAGTTCAGGATTCAAAATGGCTCTTGTGCAGAGGGGCCAGTTCCTTGCCTTTGGGTCCTCTCCATAAAGCAACATACAGTGTGGCAGCTGGCTTGACTCAGGATGCCAGGCGAAGAAGGGAGAGAAGATGTATATAAAACTCGGCCTCCTGTAACCTAGCTGAAAACGATAGTGCATAACATCTAAGCGGTGCTGTGTTGTATTTTGATTCAGGTTTCAACTCTGTGACCCAGGCTGGCCTATGACTAACTAGGTAGCCCAGGATGGACTGAAACTTACGGTACTTGTACTGTCTTGGCCTGCCGAGGGAGAGAGAAAGAAAAAGAAAGAAAATGGTATGGTGTTCTAGGGTGAAGTGTTGTGTTAATCTAGGAGAAGAAGGGAGAAACAGACCCTTCCACGCCATTACAATACCCATGCCCATATGTTAAGGTCCCAATTTGCTATGGCACTCACTCTTAAGTTTCTAATCACAAATTAATTTACAACACACACCAACCTGGAAAAAGATATTTCCTTTAGGTCCTTACTTAATGCTACCCTAGTCAGTAGCAATACAACTCTAAAATGCTGTGTTCACGGCACGAAAAAGAGTTCCCACACTTCAGTGGACATTGGGATCTAGTTAGATGTGCTTTAACTGTAGACTCTGGCACCACAGATCACATATTGTTCATCAACACCAGTGTAAGTTTTGTAGAAAACGCAGAAGCCAAGGCCCTGACCCAGAACCCTGGAGCCTATGAGCTTGTGAAACACCTGGAAAGTCAGGACATATCCCCAAAGGTGCCCTTCAGATGGTGTGGGCTCACAAACTTGCATGTCTACCAAGTAGGGGACGTTACTACAGCCACATTCCCACACTTTGAATTGTCCTATTCTAGGCTCCTGGAACACAAATGACTCTCTCTGACAAGTGTGGTCGCTTCCGTCACTTGGTTTGGGTTCTCATCAACACTCAACAGAGCCAAGACAGAGGTCCCCAAGGCCTTCTTGCTGCTTCTAATGTCATCTTTGCTTCCAGCTGCACCCTGCCCTCAGCTACCTAGCCCGTCTCTGCTGGATGAGTAACTTCTAGCTTCCAGACTGGTTGTGACACTCTCCTACTTCCCAAAGTGTCAATCGCTTACATGTTCTGTGTCCTAGTTATTATATCCTTCAGTATCAGCTTTGTCTACTTCTGCTTCCTCTACTTCCAGGGGCTCAAATAACATTCAGCTGCTCATCTTCCCAAAACCTACATATATTTCCTGCTTCTGTGAGTCATGAAAAAATCAATAAGCCAGCCTCTGCCTACAAGACTCTTGCTCATTCTTGAAGATACAGCTCAACGGATGTGGTCTAACATAAAGCCTTCTCCAGTGTCCACGACTCTACTCAACACCACCACTCCCGTGACTCTCACCATCGGTCATTCTTCTGAGATTGTCATGGAATTATTTTCTTTGGTACATGTGTCCTGCTCCATATCACAAACTCTTTAAGAGAAAAGACTGTACCAATAGGTGGGAACCAACACAGTGCCTGGCACTACATCTACGTTCAAAAAATGCCCGTTGAACGCTGATGACATGCTGTGCTGTGTGGCTCTTGGTGACACTAATGCTCAAACTGTCCTCTCCTCCTGAGATAGAACAGTTGAAAAAGCTAGAGAAAAATGTAATGGATTGTTTTAATTAAGAAAGATATTTGTTTTCCTCCCCAAGAGTAATGTTGACTTTCTGGTCAGTTTTAAATCAACTAAAAATGACACCCTTTTTCCAGTCTCTCCCCATATTAAGAAGGACTCTGATTTAAGCCCTTTCTCATTTCATTCCTTTTAGGAATCTGGGGAAGCCTCTCTAAATTGGTATCCCAAGTGGGCAGCTAGAATGTTCAGGAGTGGTACCAGAGCATAATCTTGAGTGGGAACTACATATCCCTATTAGGGAACAACACCAGGACATAGAATGAGCTGTGCTAGAAGCTTCCGAAGAGTCCAAGTTCCAAAATGATAACTGAGGTGTTAAAAAAAGTCTTGATCAAATCCAGTAGGAATCACAGTCAGGTGTTGGAGCTGGGAGAAAAGTTTGTGTGAGGGAGATGAGGCTAAGCATTAATAAGTGGACACAAAGAGGGAAGGAAGTAGTGGGTACAGCTTAACAGATTAGCCTCAGGTTCAGCTGGCACAGAGTCCTGGCATTTGAGTACTAGCAGAGTTATAATAATATCTTAGTACGTTTTTTGTGGCTGTTACAAAACACCTCAGAGTCAATACTTTATAAAGGAAAGGTAATTTTCCTCATGGTTCTGGAGGCTGGAAGTCCAAGGTTGACCAGTTGTCTGCAGACAAGGCTTCATACTACGAGAACAGCGAAGGGCAGGTGGGCACCTGTAAACTGCAAGCATTTGGAACTATCATGGTATAATAAGCTACTTACACAGGAGAGACATGACTCCTCTACCCACCTTAAAAGCCCTCCTCCCAAAAGAGTCAGAGGGAGAAAATTTAGTACAGTCTTGGAGGTATGAACCTTAGCAAGTAGATGCAAATTTTTTTAATTTGTTGATAGGGTACAGAATATGTAAATAAAACTCCTTACATTAAAAATAGTTTTTGTGTAAGCTAAGGCTTCTTGGCTTTTTATGATATTTCAGTTATCAGAGAGAAGCATCTATGGGGAGAAATCTAATGTTATTTTCAGTCTGGGATAATCATGGATGTTTGGAATTTTTTTTTAAAAAAAGCTCTGTTCAGAGGAGAGGGTGCCTGAATCGGCCGTGGCCCATGACCATACTGATGTATATTTTGCTTATCACCATAGATCCTTCATCTGGCGAAGGACGGCGATACAGTCGGAGACCCACATTGGAGCACCGGACTGAGCCCCCCGAGGTCCAAATGAGGAGCAGAAGGAGGAAGAACATGAAAAATGAAATCAGTACTGCGAGGGATGCTATCACCCACTGATACAAGGGAACGGATCTGATGAGAGTTTACCAAGGCCAGTTGGACTGGGACTGAACGAGGACGTGATCTAACCAGATTCTCGGAATTTGACCGGATTCTCTGACTGTGGCTGGCCCGAAGTCTTTCTGAAAAGCCATTGACTATGACACTGGGACCTGTTTCCTCTACATATACTGGATTTTGGGGATCCAGTCTGTTTGGACACTCACCTTCCTGGACCTGGAGGGAGGGGGAAGGAACTGGAACTTCCCACAGGCAGGAAACCCTGACTGCCCTGGGGGACGAAGAGGGAGGAGGAGGGGGAGTGGGGGGAGTGGGAGGGTGTTGGGAGGGGGGGCGGAAATGGAAACTTTTATAATTTAATAAAATTTACTTAAAAAAAAAGCTCTGTTCAGCTTACTAAATACCACAGCAATATACACCCAAGGGATAGTCTCAGCTCAGGAGAAGACCACTGGGAGTTACTACATACTCAAAGCTATATTAATTTAAAAGCTTCTCCAATAAAAATGTGATATACATACATACATACACACACACACACACACACACACACACACACACACACACACACACTCACATATAAAATCTTTCAGCTAGTCCCAAAGAAATTATACAATAAGTCATACCACTTACAAAAGATTTTTTAAAAAACAGAATAAAATTCTTTAATACACTGAGCAACCCACTTATACTTATAAAGATCTGGAAGTTAGGAAAATTATAATAAGCACAAAAATGACTAGGAATCAGTTCTACCCATATCACATGTCCACAAGGATTGAGGCACTTGGAAAAATTAAACAAGTCAACAGCTGACATTCTCAGAACTGGAAAGGTTTGATTGAAAGTCTCTGATTCCGGGTATGATGGTCTGAATATGTATAGTCCCCATGGACTCTTGTGTTTGAATGCTTGACCCATAGGAAGTGGTGCTATTAGGAAGTGTGGCCTTGTTGGAGGAAGTGTGTCTCTGTAGGGGTGGGATTTAAGGTCTCATATATGCTCAAGTCACACTCAGTGTCTCAGTTCACTTCCTGTTGCCTATGGATCAAGATGTGAGAGTCTCAGCTCCGTCTCCAGCACCATGTCTGCCTGCATGCTACCATGTCCCACCATTATGATTAATGGACTGAACCTCAGAAACTGTAAGCCAGTCCATTAAATGTTTTCCTTTATAAGAGTTGCTGTGGTCATGGTGTCTCTTCCTAGAAATAGAAACCCTAACTAAGACACCAGCGTACAATGCTAACATGTTTCAAGCTTTTTTTCCCTTTTTTTTTCCCCCTTTTTTTTTGCATGCAGATTCAATTTCCTACTTTCTGTTTCTTCTCTCTGCCTCTTAAAACCATACTGGGTTTGTCAGTGTTTATTTCTCCCCAGGTCATTTGCTAGCGTGCCTTTGTGTTTGGGATCAGGCAACTTGCAGGGCAAGCAGAAGGGACTGCGGTGACACTCACAGCCCCGTCAGTAAAGCTGGCACCTGAAGGAGTGTTTCCTCATTTCTGACTGGCTTTCTGTGGGCAGGTGTGTTGTTTACTGCCATGCCATGACAACCGCCTCAGACCTTGGGGTTCCCAAACAAACACTATTTTATACTACCAGTCCGGTAAGTGCCTGTCCCATTTCCCCTTTCTTGTGGTCTCTCGTGCAGCCTCACTCTGGTGACACATGAAGCTAGAATCGTATGGGGTGCTGGGATGTCTGAGTTGAGCCATCCCTACCCTCATAGCCCAGGGCCCTCTCCTTTACAAGTCCCTATGGTTGGTTTGTACAAGTAGCCCTGCCAGCCTACCATCCCCGTGTCTTACCTGACAGCTCAAATCCAAAGGTGCTAAAAGGAAGCTTCCTGGCATCCTCAAGTCCCACATCTAGCACATTATCACTATCCTGTTTTTTTTTTTTTTTACTTTAGATGAGTTGCAAGCCCAGCCCAGAGCTCACATGGGTGGAAAAATGCAAAAATGTGAATGCTTAGGTGGCGTTCATTGAGACCTGTGAAGATTAAATTCTCAGCTTAATGGGATTGAGAAGTACCTAGGGATTGGACAAGCATGTCTCCAGGTGTGCCTGTGAGGGTGTTTTCAGAGAGTATTAACGAAGTGGGGAGTGATTTCCCCTAAATGTGGAAATTTAAACCGTATTCCTTGGGAGGGACAGACAAGATGAAGGGGAGGAAGGAGAAGTGCCTACTTGGGCAGCATCCTCTCTAGTCTCCCTGCTTCCTGGCCACCGTGATTGGTTGTGTCATGCCTTCCCCATTGTAATAGAGGAAACCCTGTGAAACCATGAACAAAATAAATCCCCCCTTTTCCCAGGTAGCTTTCATAGGTATCTGGCCATAGGCATAGGGCGCGGAGAGGACTAATGTTTGCTGCGAAAGCAGAAAAACACCCTAGCAACACTGCAAAGTCAAGAGGTCGAGTTGCTGATACTACTGTGCTTCTAGTTTTGTGTCAACACGAGCTAGAGTCATCCGAGCTTCTCAGCTGAGAAAAAATGCCTCCCTAAGATTGGACTACAGGTGAAGCCTATAGGGTATCTTCTTAATTAGTCATGAATGGGGGAGTGGCCAGCCCATTGTGGGTGGTGCCATGCCTGGGCTGCTGGTCCTGGGTTCTGTAAGAAAGCGGGCTGAGTAAGCCATGAGGAGTAAGCCAGTAAGCCTCCAGATTCCTGGCCTGTTTGACTTTCTGTCCTGACTTCTTCCAATGATGGACTAAGATGAGAAAATCTAGGGCAAATAAACCCTTTCCTTCCCCAAGTTGCCTTTGGTCATGGTGTTTTGTTGCAGCCGTAGGAATCCTAGCTAACACCCACCCTTTGTCTTTTCCAGCTTGTCAATGCAAGCCACAGATTTAGTATCCAGTATGTTGCCTCCCCAGTGGCAGCGGATCTTACCATAATTGTCATTGATCCTAATAACTTCCACCAGAGCACCTTTGGTTAATAATAGCCAGGCAGAATAGAGCCAGGAGGGAAATCCTAGCAGAGAGACAGGAAGAACAAAGGTGGCATCTAAGAGACACCAGAAGTTGCAGAAGAAGCAAGATGTGAGGTAACAAGCTATAAGCCTTGTGGTAAAATACAGAATAATAGAAATGGGTTAATTTAAGATGTAAAAGCAAGTTAGTAATAAGTCTGAGCCATCAGCCAGTTTGTAATTAATATTAAGCCTCGGAGTATTTATTTGGAAATTGGCAGGCAGAAGACAAATATCCAATTATAAATGGTGTACCAGCATGAGGCTCTCAAATTTCTATAAGTCCTGAGAAAGCTTAAAATGGGTTCTGAACACCTAGAAATGGAGCCTCCCTAGGCTTCCTAGTCTCACAGTCTCACACCTGCAGCAGTACAGAGACATGGCTCCCAATAGTTGCCTGCAAGATGAAGCCAGCCACCATGAGCTAACTGGCATGGTGAGTTTCTGCAGTCTCACATAGGCCTCAGTACAGAGAGGCTAATCAGCTGTGCATTGGGTAGTAGATTTAGCTTTTGCTCATACAGACAAAAAAAGGTTTATGGACCAGCTGAATACTACCTGATGGCAGCATTGGGTGGATGGGGGGAGGTAAGTATAAAGTTAGTTGCTAGCTCTGCCATGTTGAAAAGCCAAGAGGGACAAAACCAACAGTCAAAGCAACTGTGTTGGTCCTAGCCAACCACTTTAAAACAGTGATCAAAAAAATGATTACAGATATACAATAGAAACAGATTCAGACAAACAAAACAAAACAAAACAAAAAACCCTGTAAATGGATAACAGTGTGTTTTTTTTTTTTAAAAATCTATGCAGGCTTGGGAGAGAGAGATAAAAGCATATAGACAGTTATAAAAAGAAATAAGTAATTTTTAAAAAGTAAAACAAAGTCTTTAAAGAGATAGTAAAAATAACATAAAAGAAAACAGCCACATAAAGGTGGAAAATACACAAGTAGTCTGAATCCCATACAGTGTTGTGTTGATTTTGAAGTTTTTGATGGCTGATGGACAAGAGACAGCTGCAGGGAGACATGGGATTGAAAGAGAGACTGATACAATGTAACAACCTGAGTATTTTTTAAAATTCCTTAGCTTTAAAACAGAAGTCAAAAATATATTTGTAAAGTGGAACTTAGAAGATACATTGCTTTGGAGAAGCAGTTTTGCTTTTGTTTCACAGGAAACAAAAGACTATGGATTTGTTCCAGGTTAAGATGGACCAGCTTTGATCTGGGATGGAGACAAAACCCAAGAGCTTTCCATGCAGAATAATATGCAAGTGAAAGCAACTTTGTCCTGGAGCAACCGTCATGAAACTGTCTTTGCTTTTGTCTGGTCGAATCATAACTCCTGTTGAAGAATGGGAACCTTTTTTTAAAAAATTTGGCTTAATTTCCTGATAAATGGGTACCACTCCATGCGCAAATATCCATTTGAGCATAGAACCAAAGTTAGTTGTCTCCTATATGAAGAAACGCAACCAACACATTGTTCATGCCTGTGCTTCTTTCTGAGCGTCAAGTTGCCTGAACTACCTTAGATGAAGTCCATATTCCTGAAGATGATCACAACGGTAGTGTCCATCGTTTGCAGCATCCTTGCTTGCTCTGAGCTCTGGACTATTGGACCCGTACCATTGTTCATTCTTGTTATTCTGAAGGGTAGGTAATTTTATTTCCATTTTGTAATTGGGCTAACACTTACTTTACTCAAGGTTATACACCTCTCGAAACACAGTTTTGCAAGTCAAACCTTTAAGAACTGATAGTCTACCCTGCTTTTGCAAGGTCTGTAGTTAAGTGTTTTTAATTCACAAAGGAAGCTGCTAACTCGGGATCCCAAAGGCTCACAAAGTTCAGCCTAGTTCAAAATTGCAAACACAACTTCATTCACTGTTGCCATAATCAAAGAAGAGGTATTTACTTAAATGCTAAGGACTGAGGGTGGTGCACAAATAGTTAGCAGATACTGTAGTTGTTCTGCCTGCCTTGCGCTAACCTTCACTGAGTTTCCCCCAAGTGCTGGTTTTATACTTTACATCTATTACTTGTAATTTTAATAATAACCTCATTGCCAGCAGTAACTACCTATGATTAAATGTTACCCCTAAGGAGAATCTAATGTTCAATACAAGCAACAAACTCACCAAGTGACCTCCTGGGATCACTTGCACTTTTTGCTTAACAATTGAGCGCTACAATCTACCCTTTTCAAGAAGGGTGATTGGCTAGTTATCCAAGACACGTCTTTTTATTTATTTATTTATTTTTGGCCACTAAATGAACTAAAAGTTTTAAGTGCCTATCTCTCTCTATATATAGCTGACTATTACCTCTTCAAAGATAGCCTTGACCTCTGTTCTCTTCTGGTGTGTCCTCAGGAACGCTGTGAGGCTGTCTTCTTCTGTGATCTACGCTGCCTGATCACTTTCACATGTTCCCAATTATCTATCTCTTAGTGACTTTTGTTACGGGCAGTTTCTTTTGGTCTATATTCTAGTTTGTTAATTCTCTCGCCAGCTTAATCGGATCATGCTTTTAAACCTACATATTTAACTGTGCTTTGTTTTTTATTGTATTTCTTAGACGCCCTTTTTGCCTAATCTTCAAGACTTCTCAACTAAACTTCTGTACCCTGCAAACACATACAAGCGTGTCCTTCACTTCCTAAGCATGCCAAACATGGTTATTCTATCCAGTATCCAATAATTATACTATCCAAAGACTTTCATAGTCTGTTGAGGTCGTTTGTTATGTCTGTGAGCTCTAATTGCTGATATCTTGCTTCCTAGTATGCATAAATTAGCTTTAAGATGCTCATTGTCTTCAGGAATTTGTGAGGATTATCTTTAAATTACATGTATTTATTCTTGTATATATGCGTGCACGCACGATATACATGGTATGGATATGGGGGTCAGGAGACTGCTTGTAAGTCAGCTCTGTCTTTCCACCATAGGGGTTCCAAGGATGAGACTCAAGATATGAGGCTTGGCAGCAGACATCTTTGCCTGCTGAGTCATCTTGCTTGCTGGAATTCATTAAAGTCTATATAAAAGTGCACTATTCCAAAAAAGCTAGTCTAGCATTGATCTAAATAAGCAAAAGAAAAAAAAATGATAAAGCATCAGATTGCCAATGGATACTAATGAGAGAAAGACGCTTAATTGTGTTAGCAAAAACAACAAAAACCAAAAATCTATAAGAATAACTCAAGAATTATGAAGGTGGTATAATAAGAAACATGTTCAAGATTTCTCTAGGAAGATTTAAAAGTTGTTGAGTAACAACAATAAAACATATGTTGAGTGGGCAGATTTAATTTCATTGAGCTGACACCTTGAATCACTGTGGAAGAGGGGGATTATTTAATAAATGGGGCTGAAATGCAAGGAGGCATTGAGGGAGTGGCTACATATATCACACTTTTTTCCCAAATAATTCAAATATCGATCAAAGTCAGAATCACCAGAGGAAACAAATTGATTTCCCCCTCGGAATGGAGACATCAATACGCAGGTGAAATGCAAACCCGACAGTGATGAATTTGACAACATAAAAATAGAGAAAAATTTTCCGCCTGGCAAAATTACTTTAAGCAAAGTAAAAAGACAAATGATTATGTGTGAAAAAAAGGTATTTGCAATTCATAGCAGAGTCAGGAGGCTAGCTTCCATATGGGAGAACGATCTTGCAAATGCCAAAGAAAAATGATACAACCAAAAGGAAATGAGCAAAAGTATTTAACACACAGTTCCCCAAAATACTGATGACACCAAACATGAGAACGAGAGGCCAGTCCTACTGGTAGTAAGAGATCTAAATAAAGTCACGCTGAAATAACACATTTACCTCATTAGATAAACAAATGGAAACAAGTAGGAAATGTTAGCAAGGGTATAAAGAGGCTCACCCTGAATTGCTAGTGGGAGTGCAAACTGGTACAGCACCTTTAACTGGCAGTCAGCAATATCTATTCTATTCCTGTAAACATTCTCACTGATGCAGAAATTCCAGCTTTAGGAATTTAGCCCATAGATAAACCCACACATCCATGAAGTGATGAATATACATCTTTATTCTTTGGACCTACCACGCGTGGCTGTTGTTTCCCAGAGACTGATGATCTAAGAGACTTGGTCTTCAGTATGGTGTGTGAGAGCTGGTGCAACAAGCGCTGGGTGGGTGGGTGGGTGCTAAGTGGGAGGTTGCTAGATTTTGTTAGGGGTGTTGCTGCCAGAAAGGATTAAAATAGTTCTCATGGGACCCTGAATTAGATTTCATGAAAGGCAGTTATCAGAAACAAGAGATTGAGGCTGCAGCGGTATTTCAGTCAATGAAGTGCCTGGGTGGCAAATATAAGAGTCTGAGTTCGATCCTCAGAAAAGTAAAATAGTTGGCATTGCTAATTCTAGTGCCAGGGAGGCAAAGTCAAGCTTATCCCTGGGGCTTGCTAGCTAGCCAGACAAGTCAGCTACCTGTTCAGTGAACAGCATACCAGTGAGATAGTCTATTTATAAAACAGCAAAGCAAAAAAAAAATTACAAAACAACAAGGTACACAGCTCCCAAAGAGTCAACCCAAGGTTGACTTCTGTCCATGTATGTTTATGGGCACACACGTGTACACACACTTGCATGCATGCACACACGCACACACACACACACACACACACACACAGAAAGGAAAGTGTGACCTTGACCCCTGAGTTGCCATCCTGCTTTCTGTGTTGCAGAACAATTTCTTCCTGTCACGTGTGCCATCTGCCATGAAGCCCTCTACTAACTGGCATGGCTTCCTATCTTGAACTCCCAGTCTCTAAAACTGAGCTAGATAAACCCTTTCTTCAAAAGCCCATGGTTTCGGGTATCTCATGATAGTGATTAAAAACAGAACAATGCAGTAACAGTGTGAATTTTTGCAAAATACTGAAAGGAAACAAAATGTCCATCAACAGCAAATGGTCTCCCTCTAAGGACCAGTAGACACTAGCAGCTGTTGGTTGCCTGTTGAAGCTGAACTATGGTAGCATTGACTGGTCAGTACTGTATGAAGTAGACGTCTACAGATTCCGTGATGGTCACTGATATTCCATGATGGATAGACCCTTCAGACAGATCCCTAGCTTACATCAGAGCCTAGCTCCAATAATACTACCTACATGGCATGTTGCCATCAGGGTGCCTTTGAAGGATTCAAAGCTTCATTGTGGCTAAGCTTCTCCAAATCAAGGTCTTACCACTTTTCCTGGCTAGTTGGGAGGGCAGCTTAGATACAATCAATGTGATGAAGCTTGAAAAATCCTGGAAATCTATGCACTCACATTCTGACCTATGGGAGACAGCACTTGGGAATAGCTTTCTGAAATGTTCTGCAGAGTTCACTCAGCTCTTTCTGCTAACGTGGTGGCTCTCAATCTGTGAGTCACAACCCCTCGGAGGTTGCATACCGGAAATCCTGCATATCCCATATTTACATTATAATTCATAACAGTAGCAAAATTACAGTTATGATGTAGCAATGAAATAACTTTATGGTTGTGAGGTCACTACAACATGAGGAACTGTATTTAAAAAAATGTCTGTAGGCTTGGGAGAAAAAGAAAAAGAGTATAGAAATAGTGTAGTATTACTTTTTATAAAAAGTAAGTGGTTTATAAAAAATAAAACAAAGACTTTAAAGAGACAGAGTACAGACAGTCATAGATTAAAGGAATAAAGATAATAAAATAAATATTAAAAAGGAATAGAGTAAAAACAAATAAGCCAAGTAAAGATGAAATATGCACAGAGAGTCTGGATTATGTATATTATTATATTTTCTTTGAATTTTTTGACTGTGAAGAAGCTAAGTAAATAAAAAATATACTTTAAAAATATCTTGTTTTCAGAATTTGAATCTAAGGATATGTTATTTTGGAAAAGAGGTTCTTCTTTTGTTTCCACAGAGGATGAGTACCCGTGGAATCTTTCGAGACTAATGTGGTTTGATAGACTAAGACCCCCCGAAAGGTCTCTGTGAACACCCCCAAAATTACTTTGCCCAATAAACAACAGGAAGCAGTTTGGATATAAATATGCCCAAATATCAAAATATTATTTATAAAAGTTTATTTATATGTAAAGGGGGATATGCTATAGAGATTTGCATTGGTATGGATCTTGGTTTACTGATAGAAAGTTAAGGTCAATTTTGTTATACTGTGTATATGTATTTCTGATTGACTAAGGTATTTTGTTTGTACAGTTCATTTAAAAATGTAATGTATAATTTAAAATGGAATGTATAATTAAGAAATATAGGTTAGTAGAGAGTCATCTGTAATAGTCAAGCTTGTAGTTATGTTAGTTAGGTTTCTAGATATATAGAGATGTATTTCAGATAGATAGGTATTCTTCAAATCAGAGGCCTTCAGAATATTGCATTTAAAATGTTTAATAACTTAGGACTTTTCATGGCATGAGGCATATCTGCTTCTGGCAGCACCAATTACTTCAAGAGGAAGATGGGCATTGAAGCAATTCCTTGTGGCGTTTGTTAGCCATTTGGGCAAGAAACTCATCTTAACCTGGACTTCTTGATGGTATGCTGTGTGAACTGAACATGCAGGACCCTCAGAGAAAATGATTGCTGAACTTGCCTAAAGGTGAGACCGTCCTTAAGGGTTCTTACTTCCTGAAAGAGACTGCAGACATTCTTCAGGACATAGAAGAAAGTGACTGACAGGCAGAACTGTCTTTGAAATTTCCTGCTTCATGGAGAAGTCTTCTGGATACTATGGGCCTGTAGACTGAAGATGGATGCCCCAATGTTACAGAAGAACTTTGGGTGATTGTCTAGATAGCAAGATGTCTCTGTTAATTCTAGAGTTGTTTATAATTTGGAAATTGTTTACAATGTACTTCCTGTTTAGTTAGGTAATATTATATTCCTCTGGAGTCTTTGATGGAGTTGAAGAATGGATAGTTTTCCTTAGTTATGACAAAAGATAAAGTAGATATAAAATGTAACTATAATTCTTACTTGATACCTGTTTTGCTATATATAATTTTACTATGTTAAAATTAAAACCTTCCTTTTTATTTAAACAGAAAATGGGAGGTGAGGTGAGATTCCCCTCTGTATATGAATACCATTAGTTAATAAAAAATTGGCTTGCCCTGATAAGGTAGAATAGAACTATGTGGGGAAAACTAGACTGAATTCTGGGAGAAGGAAGGTAGAGTCAGGGGAGAAGCCGTGGAGCCGCTGCCAGAGACAGACATGCTGTAACCTTGCCGATAGGTTACATATAAAATAAAATAGAAAATATAAAATAATGGAGATGGGTTAATTCTAGATGTAAGAGCTAGCTAGCAATATGCTTACGTAATTGGTCAAGCAGTGATTTAATTAATACAGCTTCTGTGTGATTATTTCGGGAGTCTGGGAAGCCAGGAAACAAACAAGTGGAGGGTGTCTGGAACACACTAGCAGCTCCAACAACAATGGATGATGGCATGTGCACTGTCTATGAGATACATGTGCACTACCTGTGTAATAGACGGTTTCTTGTATACTAACTGTGTGATAGACGATTACATGTGTGCTGCCTGTGTAATGGATGATTGCATGTGCAATGCCTCTGTAATCGATGATTACATGTGTCCTATCTGTATAATATATGATTATGTGTAATATATTACATATGTGCTGCCTCTGTAATAGATGATTACATGTGTGCTGCCTGTGTAATGGATGATTGCATGTGCAATGCCTCTGTAATCGATGATTACATGTGTCCTATCTGTATAATATATGATTATGTGTAATAAATTACATATGTGCTGCCTGTGTAATGGATGATTGCATGTGCAATGCCTCTGTAATAGATGATTACATGTGTGCTGCCTGTGTAATAGATGATTGCATGTGTACCACCCATGTAAGTAAAACATAGCTATGTGACTAAAATACACAACATGTGTGTCTACCCAGCATGATATCTAACAATCATCCGAGGTCTAGGGACACTAGGATTATACTAAAAGAGGCTGCTAAACAGGCCGATGATGACTTTGGCATCCTGTTCTTGTCAGATACACTACCCATTTTTACAGGTAATTGACTTCTTTATGTAACTTTCAGTAAAGATCTTCACTAATGACTAGGTTTATTCCCTGAGTCTAAAAAATAAAAGAACAATAAATTCTGAGTAGTCAATGTCTATATATTATACATCATGTGTCATAGATGGGGCAAAACCTGGTGCCTGGCAGGTGCTGTGTCAGACACAGGACATGGGCTGATGAATAAGGTAGACAACACTCCTGCCCTCAAAGGGAGACAAACCAAGGAAAGTAAAATGCATTTTACTTTATCACTCTGACCAAATGCATGATAGGAGGAAAGAGGTAAAGGTTTATTTTGGCTGACAGTTTTAAGGGTAGAAGTCCATCACAACAGAGAAGGCATGGTGACGTAGCTGCATCTGTGGTGGAGGGGACACGAGTTAGTGGCTGTTCACGTGACGGGAGATAAGGAGTCAGCCGCTTCTGAAAGGGTCAGAGTGGGTGGCATCAGGATTGACCTTTCAAAGTCTTACATGAGTGGTACTCACTGTGCTCAGCATCACACACCTTTATCTTCACAGTGCACAGGAGTCTGGGCCACGCAGAGGGCGTTGGCTTTCCAAAACATTCTACTCTGTATGAATGTATTTCTGCCTCCTTCCCTTGAGACATAGTCTCTGAGTTTTGGCTGCACTTTCTGTCTCTCCTCAATGAGAAGCTTTGCTGGAGCTCCTGGAAGGTATTGAGCGTGTGCCCACATTCTTCTTTGTGTAATGCTATGTGATTGGGGGAAAGGTTTCCTTGTATGTGCTGCAAGCAAAAACACACGGAACTTGAGCAATGTCCAATCATGCAGCAGTGTGCTTAGCCGTAATATAAGCAAGGAGGTCGTTTTAGGAGTAAGGAGGAGAAGCTGAGGTCATTGAGGTCCGCACTTCCTTGATGTAAGCTTGCTTTCTTCCCCTTCCTTGATTTCCACTCTGGCTGAAGTTGAATGAATGGAGTTCTGGTCCGTGAACCGTCTATGCCACTTAGCACGTATGAACAAAAAGATGACTAAAGCTGAGTGCGTTGACACAAGGGTATAATTCCAGCAATCAGAAGGTAGAGGCAGGAGGATTGGGGTTTTGAAGCTAGGCTGGAATGAAGGGAGGGAAGCGAGAGGGAATAGAGAGAGAACCGAAAGCTGATAATAGAGGTGGGGGCGTAAATCTAAACCCTGTGTGGAGATTTTCAGGTGAAGTTTTCGTTTACAAATTACAAACATTTATCAAACCGTCTCTTTCCGCCAATATGTAGCTGATGGGCATCAGGGTCTTCATATATGTAGATATTTATGCAAATAACCAACATGTGTTCACATGGCACACACCTGCAGCAGTGATTCAGCGACAAATTCTGTGTTAACATAGTTTCTCATCCTCGGGGCTAACAGCCAAAAACTATTAATCCTCACCATGGGAACAATTTTTAAAACTCATTAATTATGCATACAATTTACATCCTTCTTTTTTAAATAGAGGCCTGATTGAAATCTATTAATAACCGAAATGTGCTAGCATTTTTAAGTGTCTCTAGCTCTTAGGAGCTTGGCCTTCAAAGAGTACGAAGCTCACTCAACACCGATTTCTAGGGGCTGGCCTAGGGAAACGGCTTTATTCAATAAGGAAATTGCCTTTGAAGAAATAGTTGAAGCTCGAGAAATAAATTTAATGCCCGCTGAGAACTCTGTCTCCTTCTCTTCAATTTGATTTGTGCTTTTATCAAAGTAAAACAACGATTTTTGAAAACTCCCCCGAAAGACACCAAATCTTATAAGGCTTTCAAAAATCAGTTCCTTCCGCAATACTCTTCTGCCTCATTTAGCGTAATTCTCTCCACTCTGAATTTATATTGGTGTCTAAACAGTTCACTTACAGTTTTTATTCTATTTTTTCAATTTTAGGAATTTCTTAAGGATTTTAAAATAAAGGTGGATTTGCCTCTTTCTTTATAGTCTCTCAACCCTTTTTCTCATTCTGGTTTTTTCCCCCTTGGTTAGGACTTCCTGTGTGAGGTTGAGAGATTTTGCTCTGTTCTTGATCTTAGGGGAAGGCATGCACTCTTTCACCATGGATTATGATGTTAATTGGAGCTTTGTGGATTCCTTTCAAGAGGTTGGGAGACTTCCCGTCGATTGCTGGCTTCCTGACTTGTGTTGGTGTGATTGTTTTAAATTGGCAAAGGATATTGAATTTTGTCTGTTTTTTTTTTTCTGTATCTTTTGAGATGAGCATGCGGTTTTTCTGATTTCGACTGTTGATGTGGTGAGCTGCATTGATTAATTTTTCTAATGGAAGGCAAATTATCAGGTCACGATGAATGGATCTTTTCGAGTCTTCTGGGTTTGAGCTACTAGTTGTATGGAGGCACTTCTGGGCCGGTGTGTGTATGCTGTTAGTCCATGGTTGCCGTGAAATGTCTTGGCCGGACTGAGGCACTCGGCTCCCACTGGTGTCGCAGACTCTGTTTAGAAACAGTTCTGTCTCCTCCCATTGTTTCATGAGTCTCTCTGAGATTGGTAGCATTCCTTCTCAAAACGATGGCTTAAAGTCGCCATTTGAGTCAAGAGTTCTTCTGGGGAGGGTATGTAATTCTAAATCCAATTTCTGTGATGTTTATTAGATGTCTTACAGATTTATTTATCTTCTACTGTCTATTTGGGGGGAAGTATGCTTTTTGAGAATTTAAAAATTTTCATTTATTCAATTTATTATATAAGATTGTCTTGTATATCTCCCTCTGCCCTTTAAGTATCTGTGGAAACTTCTGTGGTTCCTCATCTGCATGCCTGATATGGATATTTTTGGTTTGTTTTGTTTTTTCCTTTAGTTTATCTAATTAAGAATTTTTTAAAATTAACTTTTAAAAGATGTGAATTATTGGTTTTTCTTAGAGTTTGTTGGCTTTTAAATCTCATCAATTTTTGCTATTTTTACTAATTTATTTCTGATTACTTTATGTTTAATTTGATCTTGTTCCAGCCTCTTCAATCGATAACAGAGAACATGAAGTTTACCTTTTTCTAATATGAGCACTTAAAGCTATGAATTTCATTCTAAATATTGTTTTAGGTAGATCCCACAAATGCCTATAATACAAAATAATTTCTAATTTCTTCTCCGACTATCTCCGGCCCATATATAATATGGAAATGTATTATCAACTCCAAATAACAGAGGTTTACCCTATTCATCCGGGACACTTTTCATTGTTGATTTTTGACTTCATCTGTTCTAGTTAGAGACCATACTCGGTGTGACTTGAATCTTTCACAGTCTCTGAAAACTGTTTCGTAGCTTCAAATATGGCCTTGGAAGACGTCCCGCGTGTATCCGAAGGGTGTGCTCTGCCGTTGAATGGGGCTCAGGTCAAGAGAGTTCACACTGCTTCGGGTCTTCTTCGTACTCAACATTTTTGGCCTACTTGTTTGATTGCTGTTTTGTTTTTTTTTTAAAGCTTCATTTTATTTTTAATTCTGCGTATGCATGCGTGTCTGTGTGTGTGTCTGTGCGTGTGAGTGCAGGGGCCTGCAGAGGCCAGCGTCCTCAGATCCATCACCTGATAGTGGTGCTGGGAATTGAACTGGGGACCTCTGCGAGAACAATGTGTGCTCTACACCCTCTACACCGCTGAGCTATCTCTGCAGCCCCTACCATCCTGCCTGTCACTTTTGAGAGATGATGATGAAGTCTCCGGCTCTACGTTCAGTCTGTCTATGCTCTCTGGCTACGCAAGCTGTGGGATTAAGCACACGGACATTTAGGAATGATTTGCCCCCACTCTGGTGAGTTTTTTTTTTTCTCGCCATTATAAAATGGCTTTCTTTTTTCCTGGGTGATAGTCTCTGCTCTGAAGTAAGTCTCATCTGATATCACGGTAGCCACCCCAGCTTTGTTATGATTTCGGTTAACATGGCATCATTCTCTTCCAGGTTTCGCCTTTCAGCTTCTGTGTAACTGGTTTTAAAACTGACTTTGTATCTCCCATACACAGCCCTGGGCAGCTGCTCTCTTGCCTTGTGGGAAAACTCACAAGTGCTTCAGGGGCACTTTCTCCCCTTCGTTTTTTATTCTGCTTGCCACTGGGAGCCTCAGGACTGTTGTGGTAGCCTACTCATGACCATTTGGGTTGCGGGTTCCCCCTCCTGTCTACGGTGGGTCACCTCTGTTTCGTATTGTTTGGAATTTAAGCAGGCCGAAGTAGCTTCCCTCTTAGAAAGGGCCGCTGTTGCTTTCTGGGTATAATTCATCCAGGTTTCCTTATAACCTCAGCTCGCTAAGGTGTTCAGGAAAGCTGACTTTTGTAGTTCATCTAACACCTTTTCTTACCCGGCCCATGTGGCAGTCTGCTTTGTCACTTTAATCAGAAGTCAACGTGAGAAGAAGAAAACTAAATCCTGCTTCCTATTCTCCTTGCAATCTTCACTTTTCCCAGCTTGGATCTATACCTCCTTCTGTCTTTCCTAATCAGGCAGGAATATCAAACTGAATTTTATTCCGTGGATATGAATATTCACATCACATGAACTGCATAACTATTGTTCATTTCAATGCCACAGTTCCGCCCTCTTAGGCCTCTGTGCTTCTCCGGGACTTTATGATTAGAGAGAGGAATACAGATTCGCAATCAAGAGCTCAGCACCCCTCATTTTTCTAAATCTCCCCTTTGTGCTCAGAAACGTCACGAAGCCTGCATTTTCTCCTGGAGCCCTCAGCACTGCACTGTTTGGGAATGATTGTTCTGGGTCCCTGGCGAAGCTGACAAGCTGATCTTTGGTTCACTTCTCCCACGCTGAATCTTTTGTTGCTTTCGGGCTTTGTCTTCTTTCTTCCTGGTTCATGCTCTTGTTCAGGGCCGCATATCCACGGCAGCTTCCTGAGAAACAATGTGTGAGAGCTAAAAATTGAAGTCCTTGTATATTTGGGGGAAAAAAATGTTCTTGGTTGATAGCTCAGCCCAGAATTCTCATTTAGAATTCATCAACCCCTCTGCAGTTCGAAGGAATTTCTTCTCCTTGGCCTTATAGAATGGCTGCAAATGTTACACAGAAAGGCACTTCCAGGCCAGCCTGGGGTTTTCTTTTTCTCCCCCTCTTGAATTTTGTATTTATTATTTATTTGTCTATTTATTTATTATTTATTCTATGTGTACTCATTACCTGAACAGTCCTGAAGTTTCCTAATAAAAAATGGTTTGGTGAGACTTTTTAATGAGCATTTAACTCAAAGATCCACACGTTCATGTTCTGGAATGTTTTCCTTTTCTCCTTTTGCTTTCACACGTTTCTCTTTTGATTCCTGTTGTTCCTTCATCTGTGACGTGGCTTTGGTGGCTAGAGAAGCTCTCCTCTGGAGGAGTTCTGCCTCTGTGGTCTTCTTCCTGGGGGAGTGCGCCAGTTTTCGCCTTCTGAGCATTTCCTCTCATCTCCTCCTCTCTTTCTCTCTCTCCCCACTTTGTGTTTTATTCTGAAAAGACAGGATCCTTTTGAGGATATTTTCTTATCTAATAGATCTAGGATGTTTTTATCTCTCAGAAGTACTTTAGAAACTTCCAAGTTAATTTTTCAGTCTGATCTTTTGTCTTTTAAAGCTGCCTAAGCTTGTTCTAAATTATGTATTTCTAGTTACGTATGTGACCTCCCTGAGGTAAGGGATTTCCTCAAATGCTGGGTTTATTTCTAGATACTCATTTCAACATGGAATAAAGACACTATATCAAAAAGTAGTTATAAATCTTATAACATAGGCACAATAATATTTGTATTTGTGCCAAAAAATCAAAAATCTAAATAAATGGGTATAAAAGAGGTTTTATGCAGTTGCTGTTACCATTTCAGCAAGTTTTCTTCATGAATAAATACAATTATTCTAATTGTGTATAGAAGGGAGTGAACCAGAGCCTGGTAAAGAAGAGCAAGGTGAGATGAATTACCCTAGTTGATTCACAGTTCATCATCAGTTACATAACCGAAGCTGTGTCATAGTGCTGGTGGGAAGACATACTACCACTACATACAGCCTCAGGACCAGATAGTGGATTTGGAACTAGATGGCACACAAAAGTTCCTCTGGCATTTAATCTTCACTGTCAATGCCACTGGGTTTAGAATTTCCAGGAAGGTTGATGAGACACATCCTGGGTCTCTCTGTGCTGACTTTCCCAAGGAGAGTTATCTGATGTGGAGAAAACCCACATGTTGAGCTGGAGCCTAGATAAAGGAAAGGAAGGAAGGAAGGAAGGAAGGAAGGAAGGAAGGGAAGGAGGGAGAGAGGGAGGAGGGAGGGAGGGAGGGAGGGAGGAAAGGAAGAAGAAAGGAGAAAAGGATGGAGGGAGTGGGGAGGGAGGGAGGAAGGGAGGAAGAAAGAAGAAGGGAGGGAGGGGGAGGGAGAGGGGGAGGAGAGAGGGAGAGAGGGGGAGAGAGGGGGGAGGGAGGGAGGGAGGGAGGGAAGGAGGGAGGGAGGAAGGAGAAGGAATGGAGGGGGGAGGGAGGGAAGGAGGGAAGGACGGAGGGAGGGAGGAAGGAGGGAGGGAGGGAGAGGGAAAGGGGGAGGAGAGAGGAAAAGAGGGGGGATGGAGGGGGGAGGGAGGGGGGAGGGAGGGAGGGAGGATGGAGAAGGGAGGGAGGGGGAGGAAGAGGAGAGAGGGAGAGAGGGGGGATGGAGGGGGGAGGGAGGGAAGGAGGGAGGGAGGGAGGGACGGAAGGAGGGAGGAAAAGTCAGTGCTGAGCTAGCACTCTTCCAGAAGCTCCCTGCCTGCAGTGAGGTGAGCTTCGCTGCCAGCCTCCACCCCCACAGTGAACCGGTGCTTTTTCAGCTAATACCAAACTCCACTGATTTTTGGCAAACAAGTAGCCCTAGTTCAATGGTCTTTTTCAGAAAACTGTGCTGGAACAATTGAATAGTGCAGGCAAGCCAACCAAGCAACCATTCAGATAGCAAGCAAGCAGATAAAAACCTCAAAGTGGATCAGGCTTAATTCAAAACACAAAACTACGGAACTTTTGGGTCAGGCATTGTGAGGACTCTGGTGTGGGGGCACGGCAACCAGAGGGTTATGAGTTTGAAGCCAGCCTGAGACATTCTGCTATATATTAAGACCCTGAGTTTTGTTATTGCTTTTGTTCTTGTTTTTAAAGCACAGGCCCAATTCCCAGGATTTCAAAGGCAAAAAGCTCACAGAAATGACATGAATAGTGTTCGTTAAATGAAAAATTGATGAGTTGTACTTCCAACCACAAATTAAATTTTTTTATTGTTCTATAAAAAGACCATGGGAAGAAAATAGAGAGGCGAGCTATAGATTGATGGAAAGACTTACAAGTCACATATCTGTCCCGAAATTGGTATATATAACATATTTTTAAAAATTTTAAAACTTAGCCTTTGAAGAAAACCCAACAATCCAATTGTAAAATGGACAAAAGATGTGAAGGCATATTTCTCTGAGAGAATATTTAGCTGACAAAGAAGCAGGAAAATTTCAGTACTGCTAGCTATGAGGTAAATAGAAATGAGAAGTCACATAGGAGCAGGATTAAAACAAAAGGGGGCGAAGGGGCTGGGAGATGGCTCCCTTGGTAAAATGTTTGTTAGGCAAACGAGAGGACCTGAGTCCAAATGTAGAACACCCACAAAAAAGCTGAGCACAGCAGCACACATCTCTAATTCCAATCCTGGAGAAGCGGAGACAGGAGGATCCCTGAAAATCCCTGGCTACTCTATCCAGAGAGTTCCAGGTTCAGCAAGAAACCCTGTCTCAACAAAGTGGAGAGGACTTGAGGAAGACATCCAGCGTCAACCTCTGGCTTCCACGCACGTGTACACAGGTATACATGTGAATATACCCCTGCCCCACGTAACGTAATGACAACACCGGATGCTGATGAGAGACTCATGTTGCTAGTGAATGGAAGACAGTGGCTTCTTTAAAACGCTAAGCATACAGTTACACTATTACCCAGCCGGTGCCCTCCTAGGTATTTATCCTAGGAAAGCAAAAACTTACATTTGCAAAACCCCTGCTGCCTGCATTTTCATAACTAGTCCCCAGCTGGAAACAGCTCAGATATCCTACATGGGTCACAAAATAAATAAATAAATAAATAAACTGTGGTACATCTCTACCAAGGAATATTATTCGGTAACAAAAATGAGCAAAGTAGCAATCCATCCAACAGTCCTCAGAGAGTCATGTTTTGTAGGTAAAGTGGCAACGCACATGGTTCCATACCGTGTATTGCATACATGTAAGACCCTTGCGGAGACAACCGTAGAGATAAAGAGCAGTGGTTTCCAGGGGTGGAGGGAAGGGCAGGTTAGGCGTGCAGCCGCAAAAGGGAGAGGTGAGGATGCTCGCAGCAATGCTTGTCTTGGTCAGAGGCGCCGTCCCGCCCTGCTGTGAAATGTTGCGGTTGTCTGGCAGGATACCCTACTGGAGGAACTGGATGCGGGGAGCCCTCTGTGTTAGTTCTGGCAATCGCCAGCACGTTTCATCTAAAAAGAAAATGTTAGATTTGAGAGAAATGGGAAGAAAACAACACTGAAGAAAGACATTTGTAAAATCCAGACAGTGTAAAATTCAGAGTTTCCACGAATTCTTACTTTTAGAGGAAATCATCTCTCAAATCATCGTATCTCGTTCTTCAAATCCTAGTGTGCTGAAGTAGGTGCCGGGGCTTCAGCTCTAAGTTTGAACGATTGTGATGCTAGTATGTTAGCATGTCCATACAGCATGCTAGGCACTCGACTCTAGTATGTTAGCATGTCCACACAGCATGCTAGGTACTCGACTCTAGTATGTTACCATGTCCACACAGCATGCTAGGCACTTGACAGCTAGTATGTTAGCATGTCCACACAGCATGATAGGCACTAGACTCTAGTATGTTACCATGTCCGCACAGCATGCTAGGCACTTGACAGCTAGTATGTTAGCATGTCCACACAGCATGCTAGGCACTCTCCCTGCTCCAAGAACTCTTTCTACCCTCAGGCATGTTCCAGTCTACACCATCTCAAGCTGCACAGTCAAAGTCAATTTTCTGTCCCAGGTCAAAGTTTCTTTGTCCGATCCGTCTTCCTGAGGAGCCCTAGACCTCACAGATTAGTTGGCACCTGCTGCCCATAGCATGGCTCTGGAGATCAGTTGACTCCAGACTTTTCATTGTTTTATTTTGAGACACAGTCTCATTATGTATCTCAGGCTAGCCCAGGCCAGCCTAGGACATATTATGTAGCCTTGATCTGACCTTGAAGTCATAGTCTTCCTGCCTTGGCTTCCTGAATGCTGGAATTTCAAGTGTGTGCCACCAGACTCAGCTTCTGGAAGGACACCCCCCCCCTCCGCAGTGACACAATTTTGACATTGCTTCCCCAATAGACAAATGGCACAGTAACGGTATATCACGACGGTGTTAACAGTGGCAATTCAAAGTCAAGGAAAGCGGATAGGAAGCAAAAACCCTGCTAGGTTTTCCCTCCTCGACTACAGACCATTCTGTGTGGTTTACAGACCACAGAGAATACAGACCCTGGGAGGCCATGGCTGTAACTGTTGGAATTCAGGCATTATGGTGGCCTGCCCTGTCATCTGGCAGGATGCACCCAGGAAGTAACCTGGCCAACTCAGGGTCCTAATCTGTACACAAAAGATGCAAAAGGTCCCTTTAAGAGATAAGCCCCACCCACTCCCGCTCTCTTTCTTTTCTGCCTTATGTCTGAGGAGGCAGTTCTTCTGTCTCTCTGTTTCTCCTTTGTCTCTCTTTCCCCTTCAGCCCCCCCACGATTCCCCTCACCCCGTCTCTCTCTCTCTCTCTCTCTCTCTCTCTCTCTCTCTCTCTCTCTCTCTCTCTTTCTCCCCTCCTTTTACCCTCATCTCAATAAACTCCACACTTGAACTCTGTCTGCATGGTGTGCTTGTCTCCTGCCCGAGGTCCTCACCCACCATGGGGAACTGTCAAGGTCTCTTCACAGAGCACAAGCAGGTGCCATGGATATTGGTGACTGTTGGCCTTTATCCCCCACTGTTTCCACCTTCAGGATTGTGAGCCCTCCTCTCTCTTTGGTTTTTCGAGCTCTGTAGCCCCAGCTGTCCTAGAACTTGCTCTGTAAAGCAGGTAGGCCTCCAAATGCCTGCCTCTGCCTCCTTGAGTGCTGGGATTAAAGGTATGAACCTCCACACCTACTCTTAAGATACCACATTGCTGTCTGTATCAGACACTTCTGCAGACACTTCTTTGTCAAATAATTATTATGTGCGCACATATCCTGGAAAATCTTAAGGTCTAGAGCAAAGAAAATATCAGTACCTGGGAGAACTGTGAAGTCTGAGAGCCTGAATACAAACAAGCGTTTGCTAAGAATGAGGTGGTGAATTTGCAGGTTTCTTTCCCCCCCACCCTACAGCAGGACTGGCTTCCAGATGGTTCAGTCTCTCTCCCAGACAGGAATATTGATTGGGGTGGCATGGTGGGTATCTTAACTTAACCCCCTAGGTTAAGGTCTCTGTATAGAGAGAGAGAGAGAAAGAGAGAGAGGGAGAACAAACTAAGAGACAACTAAGGGAGGCTTAGTTCCCAGAGCGCTGAATACTCTCTACTCTAGCTACTAGCACCCCTCAAGACACGAGTGTTCATTGTTAGGGTTTTGCATATTTGTATTTCATGTACATTTTCCAGAGCTCAACACACTCCTCTGTCGTCGTTCTTAAAACATTCGCCAACTGAAAGAGCAGCCATCGTCTCTCGTTTCCCTAATAGTTTGGATGTCGTTTGTGCGTGTGTTGAATATTTCACGCTTTGCCCCCTGTGCTCTGTCTCCTGTGACTCACCCGTTCCGATGCTTTGCTCAGCTGTCAATTTTGGTCTTGAAGTTTTTCTCGTTGATTTTTTACTGGTTGAGATTTTAGATAATGAAGGTGTGTGTGTGTGTGTGTGTGTGTGTGTGTGTGTGTGTGTGTGTTTAACCAGTTGAGGGGTACTCCTCATTAAAAAGCTTTTCTGCTGTGCTTGGGGGATGGGGTGGGTTAAGTCAGGCATTTAGACTCAAATTTTCCTGCCAAAAGGGAAGAGCAGGTATTGCAAAGCTGCTAAACAAGGGGGATTTTTTTCATCCTCCCCAGCTTCAAGCAAGCATCTGCCCATCGACCCACCGCCACCACGATGGCACCTTCTCTTGGGGCACCCAGTTGTTCTCAGCAATGTCAGGGCACCTCTGCTGAGAAGGGACCCAGCACTGAAGCCGAAGTACTTCCACCGGGGCAGTACAAACCATGTCGCCATCTGATTTAGACAGGGCCCTCTGTTCTGTCTAGAAAGACACTGGTGTTTGTTCTGTTTTGATGGGAAGGTTGATAACATCCGTGGTATGTTCAGCGACTCTCTGTGATGTGGGTGGCACGCTCTATTGTCTCTACAGATTACACTGGGTTGGTTCTGAGTTGTAGTCCCACACTGTGGTTCCCATGTGGAAGACACAGACACCGAGCGAGCCACAGCCAGCATTCCAGAAAGTTCCATTCAAACTGGTCTCCTCTTTGCTTTTGTTCATGCCTCTGAGTAGTAGGAAGGGAATGAATGACCTGAAACTCAGATGGGAAATGGGGTGTTGACATTGCTGGGGAGCAGGTGACCCCACCCTGAGCAGAGAACAGACGGGCCGTTTCAGGGCTTACTGCCTAGGGTGCACCCATCTTGGAGAGGAGGTGACCTGCTTCAAATGACTGTCAATGCGTGCGGCAAGGGCCCACGTCTCCCTCACAGTATGCCACTTCTCAAATGTGTTGTTTTGCTTCGCTATTTTCTCCTCAGACCTCTGCTGTGAATTGAAATGAGAACATCAACCTTTTGAGTCAGCAAAGTCATAAAAGGGTCTCAGTGCTTACTAATTAATGAAGACCCTGCCCCATGTTTCAAAACCAGAAAGATCCAGGCCTGCTCCAACTAAGCCCTCTATCAGCTGTGAATCTTAAGAAAATCCCTAGTTCTCAGTCTCCTTTTCTGTAAGATGGGGTTGATGATAATACCTCAGTTTACTACTGTGAGTCGGAAATGCTTGTAGGGTTCCCAGCTCTACATTCTGTCTAGGTCAGGCATGAGCTAATTCTTCAAGAGGGGGAAATGCAGACCCAAAGAAGTAACTCGGGCTGAAGTGTAGCCAGGCTGTCTGCAGTCTCCGGATGGCGAGCCTGCCTCTTTCTGCCTCTGACATCATCTCCTGGTCATGATGCTGCATGATGTCATTCCCTCCAAATGCGGTGTCAGAGAGCTTTGTTGTTCAAGTTACAGCAGGAGCTGGAGATGTGACTTGTTGGGTGAAGTGGTTGCTGTGTGAGCATAGGGGCAGAGCTCAGATCTCCAGTACCCGCAGAACGAACAGACAAAACCCAGATTCCGCAGTGTGCCTCTGCCATCTCTGCGCTCCTGCGGTGAGATGCGTGATGGACACAGGAGGATCTCCGGAGACTCTACAGCCAACCAGCGTGCCTGCAGGACAGGAGACCCTGCTTCAAACAAGATGAAAGGTGAGGCTGTTCTCTGACCACCAGGAGTGTGCCTGTGCACACAAACATCATACATACACACAACATATACTACACATATCACATACACCATACACACATTCATGTCACACATATCACACACATCACATACACCATACACATATACACATACCACATACACCACACATATCACATACACCATACACACACAAATACCACACACACAACATACACACACATAAACCACACACAACACACACACACATAAACCACACACAACATACACACACAACACACCACACACACACAACACACATGTACACACACATGTATACATGCCATATAACCACATACAACAAATATATCACATACACCACACACACGCAGCACACACAAACTCCACATACACATCACACATACCATACGCACACATACACAGAGACCAACCACATACACACATCACATACACCACAGAAAATACACACACACCACAACACACACATACACAGAGACCACATACACACACACAGCATATACCACACAAACATACAGCACACACACATACTACATACACCACACACACCACACATACACAATACACACATATACACATACCCTACACACACCACACACACACAAACACACATCTAAAAAACTTCGGTAACTCCAGAGATGTATAGAAACCACTTTAGCCCATGTCAGCAATGAAGTTTTATGAGATATGAGCTACAGTGACATCTATCTAGTCTGAAAACGGACAACACTGGCAACTGGAAATGATGTCTGCAAAGGAAGACACACACATACAAGGATGGAAGATCTACCTCCTTAGCCCTGTGGGCTGGATAATCTATTCCATATTTCTACATGTTTGTATTATGAAGGATTAGGGACAGTGACTGTCACCTTTCTGGGATTAGTCCTGAGGAAGATAGTCCCTGACAGTTAATATTCACAACCAGTTCAACACACAGTTTAAATTTAAATTAAATTTAAAACAAAACTTAGCAATCAATACCCAGGGCTTCATGGCAGCGCACCCACTGCCAACCAACATGTCCACGGCAGTGCGCAAATTTGCTGCTACAATCAAGTGTTTTCTTGCAAATAGGATAGACTTAACGGTCTCCTCTCCAAAGCTCGGCTCAGTAGCTGCTATTTCTAAAAGGAAATCCCTATTTCTATTGTTATTACTGCCCTATTTAGTTCTAGCTAGTCTTTGACATTTAAGGGGAAGAGTGCCCCCTAGTGGAAGCAAGCCAGGCCCCACAATGGAAAGCTTGGATTGCTGTTTGGGAGACCGCTATCTCTCTCTTCCCAAAGACAAACATGCTTTAAACACCTATCGAGAGATGGGTGCTTTATTAGGAGTAAATATTTTAAAAAAGAAAGTAGATGTTGTGCTACCGTAGGGGTAAAAGATTAAGGGAAAGAAGGTGGTAGAGACAGGCCTAGATAGAGGGAGGTGAATGGTGTCCTGGTTAGTTTGCTGACTGGATGCAAGCTAGAGTTATTCGGGAAGAGGAACCTCAACTGAGAAAATGCCCCCTTCAGACTGTCCGTAGGCAAGTCTGTATGGCATGCTTCCAATTTATGATTGCTATGGGAAAGCCCAGCTCATTTAGGGCATTAGCACCCCTGGGCAGATTGCCCTAGGATGTCTAAGACAGCAAGCTGCTAAGCAAACAGTGAGGAGAGAAAGCCAAAAGGAATCTCCTCCCCCCACTCCCCATGGTCTCTGCTTCAGTTCCTGCCTCCAGGTTCCTGCCTTGAGTTCCTGCCCTGGTTTTGCTCAGCGATGGCGTATACAATATAATGTGGAATAAACCCTTTCTTCCCCAAGCTGCCCTCCCTTTTGTTTCATTTGGTCCTTGAGAGATGCTGAAGGCGTGTGGAAATGCCTTGTTTTAGATAGACCTTTGCCCACCAGAGGTACCGCTTTAGGTGTGTTAGATGAGTGGACACCCTCTTAACCAGGAAGCAAACTACCCCAGCCTGGCGCGGATCTGCTGAAAACCCACGTCCTCATTCTCACTCTCGTGTTCAAAGTCTTCTAAGGCAGGGGTGGGAGTTACCCGAGGCCCCGTGAGAGCGGTGAAGAGAGTGGGAATCCGGTGGGAGCCAGGGAGGCACTGGCCAATCGCGGAAACACAGAGGCGGGCCCCGCAGCTTCATTTTGAATGACGTCTGCGTTACAGAGATCGTAGGTCGAAACCAGCTGCTGCGCCGTTCAGAATGAAGAATGTCACTCTTAATAGTCAGGTGTTTATTGCGATCTGTGTTTTGAAACCTAACAGCATCATCAAACTCATAGCTTTATTTCCAACATGGGGGTGAGTTTTTTTAATTAAATGATTTTAAGGACAAATGTTAATAAAAATGCATGGGTAAGAGAGTTGTCAAGAGTCATGGATGCTCCAAGATCACTTAACATTTACTTAGAAAGCACGTCTGGATGGGGGTGGCTGCTTTGCAGACAGAACTTTTCTCTGCTTTCTTGGAAACTCACAGATGAATCTCCTCTTGCAACTATTGTTTTCTGTCTGGCTTCTGCATCCAATTAGCCCGCTTGTTCCTTTCCCTGGCAGGTTCCTAGGGCTCCGAATCAATTAGCACATGAAGATGCAGAACCGCCCTTCTCCATCCAATTTAGCGTATTCCAAAGTGGTGTCCAGTTAAGGAGGATCCTCCAGATTGTCCCCCTGCAGTGTCCCATAAAAGATGGCATCTAAATCAGGTTTTCTCCTGGGCACTTCTCTCCTTCTGTCTCAGTGACATGTGCCCAAGGACCCTTAGGAGATGGATGTCCACTCCCAGGAGGGAATGACGATTTTACCACTGGGGTTGTCTTTTTATGGGGTGGAGTCCCCTAGAAGGCTATCTCCTCCACCCGTGGGCAGGATGGCAAAGAGTTACACTAAGAAATCCTCTGAGCCGGCAATTCTTTCTTCTCAGTTCCCTTCAGTGTATGTATGGACCTGTATATGATGTAGAACAGTGGAGTTAAAGGTATCATCACTCAGCAAGATGATAGGGGTGGGGGGGGTGTCTGTGGGACTTTTTCCCCTTCACATATTCTTGCAGAAATGCAGTATGACGCCTAATCTTAGAGTTTCACACCCCTTATACTGCTGGGTTTTTCTTCTTCAGTTACTTTTTTTGTTTTATTAGTTAGCTAGTTAGTTAGTTAGTTAATTAGTTAGTTAGTTATTAAGTCAAAGTCTTTCTATGTAGCCCACGCTAGTCTTGAACTTAGACTTCTATTGCCCCAGGCTCCCAAACGATAGGATTACGGCCTGGCTTTTGCTATATTTTATTGAGGGTCTTAGTATGCTGTTTAGGCTGGCCCCAAACTCTTAGGCTCAATCAAACCTCCAGAGTAGCTAGGACTACAGACATGCTCACCACATGGAGCACAGAGCAGTTAGGACAACAGACATGCTCACCACATGGAACACAGAGTAGCTAGAACTACAGACATGCTCACCACATGGAACACAGAGTAGCTAGAACTACAGACATGCTCACCACATGGAACACAGAGTAGCTAGGACTACAGACATGCTCACAAGCTCCACTTCCACCCCTCTGTTGACGGACTGACATTGTTCTACTCTGGTGCCAAAGTGAACTCCTGATGTAACAACCAGTCAGATTCCAGTATACTGAAGTGACTGGCCACAGCGAGTAGCCAGAACACCAGTCCCACCTTCATGTTAGAGGAACAAGATGCAGTATTGAAGATGGATTCATTCATATTGCATTCGTATAGGTGGGAGTGGAAGTTTTCATTTCTGTGTCACTCTGCATGCGGTGGTTGACATTTTCACGTAGCTAGAAACAAGTCTGATGTGGCCGCTGTATACATAGTTCAACCATAAACAGTGTTTGAGGCTGGGTGTGGTGTCATACACCTTTGTTCCCAACACTCCGGAGGCAGCGTCGGGAGGATCTCTGTGAACTTGAGGCCAGTCTGGTATTTGTAGTGGTTAAATTTTTTTTTTTTAAAAAAAAGTATATGAGATTTAATTGATGATTCAAACTCCAAAACTAAAGGAGACACAATTTCTGCCTTTGATAACCCATGACAAGTGAGAAGATGGGAACTAATGTTTCCATGGCAGGCATCAATAATCAATGACAGAGTTTATGTGCTGCTGTTCTATTTTTCTTAATGTAGTGATCCAAGGGGTTCTTACTTATTCATCTCAGTTGGAACTAAAAATAGAGCCTATTGTCATTCCAGAAGATTCATTCTTGCAAGTTTAAATTCATTAATTGCAGGACCGCAGAGGTGTAGAGGAAGAAAAAGAGAATATCGAAGACAGACTAATTATTATTATTGCCTACAGCTGGCCCTGTCTAGGGACTTACCTCTAAAGGAATGTCATCTTGGGGTCACTGTGCAAAGGCAGCTTATTTGTCTGAGGACCGTCCCAGGCAGGCGTCGGTGAGGGAACATGAGAGTACTCAAATCCACAGGTCTCTGTGAGAAGTGAGGCTGACCGCAGACTCAAGGGGCCACAAGGAGCCAAGCAGAGTTTTAGGGAGAGTTCCAAACCTGAGGCCACCCTCTGGGATCTGCTTCCTTCAGAAGCTGCCTGACATGGGGACCCCATAAGAAGGGCTCCACACTTACCGTGGGTACAGTCTGGGTACCTTGCTTCCTTTAGCTTCGTGTTCTTGAAAGTGCACTGGGACTGGATGTGCAGATGTGGCCCGAATTTTACATTTGGTCACAAAACGAGTCTCTCTCTTTTTTTTTTTTTCCAATGGAAGAGAAGGGAGCAGATTCTTAAGGGGATTTCTTATCACCGCTGTTTACTGTATCACCAAACGCGAATTCTCCACAAGGAAGGACGGTACTAGAAACAAAGAAGCATCCTGAGAGGACCTCAAGGCTTCCCATGCCCTACATCTGGTGTCCGTGCCATCACTGGCCAGTCTCCTAGAACCTGGAAACCTCTTGCTTCAGATCTTGTTTCTAGGGCCTACAGGCTCCCTGGTTTTCCTAACATTCATGTTCCTCGTGTGGAATGATGTAACCTTGCACACTTTAGTTCCGATTTTTAGGGTCCTTCCTAAAATTTTATTTGTTTATTTATTTAGTTCTTTTTAAAGAGAAATTGGAAAGGATCCAGCCAAAGATGTTCAATAGACAACATATTTAATAATGAGATCACAGCAGGACCAACCCTCACCCCCAGCACTGCCTGAACCCCTTTTTTGTTAAAATGCCTCATCTGGTTCATAAATGGACCCCATAAAAAAACCTACAAACTGGATGATCATACCAGATCAACCTCAGAGTGCTCACATTATGGGCAAGCGCCCCACAGTTTGGAGACATTAGAGGACATTTCTTCAGTCAGGTGTTACCTTTTCTAGATCCTTATCAACCAGGAACAAGCCGCTGTCTCTGTGCCAGCTTTCCCAGGGAACAGGAGAGAACAGTATCTACACCCCACCCCCCTAACTGCTATTTATGGAGGCACCCATGAGGCAGTCAGATGGGGAGGAAGTCACGAAGGGATGTCTGAATCAGATGGTATTTCACCCACCATCACAGCCTGCATGACTTGGGCTCTCATCCCCAAGTCAAACGGTCCCCCAGGCTTGCTAAAAGCGCCATGAAGTGGCTTGTGCGGCTGGAGCATCAGGTTAGTGCTAGGGAGAGAGGTTGCATTGTGGATACAGGGAAGGCAGGTGGACAAAAGGGAGGGCGAGCATCCTGTTCCCCAGAGAGCCACAATCTCTGCCCCTGTGGGAAAGACAATGGACTCAACAAGATTTTCCTCTCAAGGTTAGAAGGGGCCGGATGGGAGGGTAGAGGAATCTCACTTTGAACCTCAGCAGCCAAGGTCAGTCCCTCACCTATCCTGTTCCTTTCTCCTCTATGATTCTCCACTTCCAGACTCCCCTGTCCAGTCACAGAGTCTCCTCCAAATGCCACGCAACCTAAGGAAGCCATTTCTGATAGGACCAAACTAGAACCAAGGAGGAAGGATTTGACATTTGGGTTCCTGTGTGCCATATAGCTGCAGGTGTCTCTGTGTTAACAATTCCTTATATGGCTTTTTTCCCTTGGCAACTCAGCCTGTGCTGGACGTACTAATCTAATGATCAGGATCTTTTGATTTGATAGGCTTGCCCAGGATTAGTATGTAAGGAAGTGCTAATACGAAGCCTCCCTTGAAGAATTCCCATGGACTATAACTCAGAACCTTGGTGATTGGGGCAGCAGAAAACTACCCCAGAAGTTTGACTGAGAACAACACCAGCAAGGACTCTAGGCTACTTGGGAAAGGGCTGGTTCCATTTTTGTCACATTCTAACTTTAATTTTTAGATGGCCATTAGAGCTGATACCCCTCCATGTGATGTGGTTACCCTACACAGATTGAACCTTCTCAATGGTCTGCATACTTGCTCCATTAAGACACAGTCCAAAGCAAGCCAGGAGTACATGGGAGGGGTTAGATGGAGGAAAAGGAAGTGGGGAATAATGTAATTGTATTTAACTTAAAAAATAAAAGAAGGAGTAGTCCGGCTTTCTTTGAATTCTTTTGTTTTGGTGTTTTTCTCTTTCTGGGTATTTTGTTTTATTTTTATTTTGGTTGGGAAGTGTATTTGTTTTGTTTTTGAGGCAGGGTCTCTTGTCTCACTCTGTAGCCTAGGCTGGCCAACTAGCAATGACCCTTTTACTTCAGCCTCCTGAATGCCAGGGTTACAGGCCTGAGTCACCACACCTGGCTTCTTAAAAGTATTTGTATAACATAGCTCTGTTGTTATACAACACACAATGTATGCTATACAACATACATTGTATGTTGTACATACAATGTTATATTATATGTTGTATAATATGTATATGTTATACATATTATATATGTATATATAATATATATGTATATTATATACAACATTATGTACATGTTATATACATATATATAATGTCATTCCATGGGGATGATAGATATTTATATATTACTAAATATACAAATTTATAATTTATATATCAATGAATATACAAAATTCTAGTCCATTATTTTTATATTATAGGAAATGGAGATTGTATTTGGTTGAGAATAATCTAAACTTATTTCCTTATAATTAATATTTATTTTGAGTAAAGAAAAAGTTAATGAGAGTATTAGCAAAATCTTTCCACCCCTCCCATATCATACTAAAGTTTCCAAGGACTACAGGGCGTGCAATGGCCCCTCTGCTACGGCAACCACCGACGCAGATAACTTCCAACCTGGGGACAGAAGGCAAGAGCCTGCTAGGACACAGGACCCCATTATGAAGATCCATAGCTAGAATGTCTGGGCTTTGCGTGGCAGGGCCAGGTGTGTGCCACAGGGTAGGCCAGAGTCCTGTGAGGGTGATAAGCTAACAGTTGGCGCTGAATGGCAGCAGGTGACCACTGACGTCTAAATTATAGTCACACGTGGGGACCTGGAACGGAAGGACAATTTTTCATTCAAATTTTTCCATGAATAAAGAGACAATGGTGATTATGTAGTCCCTGAAATGCCCATGGAAATTGATGTCAGGCTCTGAGTGACTCTAAGAAGGAGGGCTGGATGGCAGCCAGAGCTTTCTACCCTCAAAGAGCAGATGTGGAGACGCTGAGAGGCCGTGAACTGATTGTCTATCCATACAAGAACCAATTAACAGCTCACACTTAGAGACTTTACTATTATATGCTCTGCATTGCTTTGGGCCGAGGAGTAGAACGTTTCACACTCAAACTAACCCCACAGGGTATAAGATGCTGCCATTCCTACTCTAGACAGACAGCCAACGCAGAAGAATCCTGGAACGTCGCAGAGGACACAGTCTGATTTGTTTGCGATCACTTTTAGTTTATCTTTTTGAGACAAGTCTCACTATGCAGCTGTGGCCCCCAACTCATCATATAGACCCCAGCAGCGTCTGGTTTGCAGCAATTTTCCTGCATCTGCATTCGGAGTGCTGGGATCACAGGGGTGTACTGGCACTCCCAACAAGGGCACAGTCTTGACAGCGTTGCCCTCAGACTGTAAGCCGTACCCCTAGCCTTTCCACTCCCCAGAATACTCTAGGGCAGTGGTTCTCAACCTACCTAACGCTGTGACCCTTTAATGCAGTTCCTCATGTTGTGGTGACCCTCCGAACCATAAAATCATTTTTGTTGCTACTTCATAACTGTAACTTTGTTAGTGTTAAGAATTGTAATGTAAATGTTTGTGTTTTCTGATGGTCTTGGATGACCCCTGTGGAAGGGTTTTTTGACATCCAGAGGGGTTGTGACCCACAGGTCAAGAACCACTGCTCTAGGGGATTTCCCCCAGTGATTCGCATTCGTGGACTTTCTTAGGAACAGATATATCCATATTACCATTGCCGGATTCACCTAAATTTGGTTTAGCTTCTGTTACAGGAGCATGGAGGAAAACAATAAAGCCAGAAGGGTAACCCTGACAGAAGAATGATCAGGATGGACACACAAGCAGAGAGGATGCTGGGTAACATCCTCAGTGCCAAATGTGCAGGGCATAAGGTGGTACTGCCTTATAAAAACTTATAAAAACACTCTCCCCAAATCTAGTACGAACCCGAAATTCTCTCTCTGGGCTCCCATCTCTCTATGATCTTGGACTCATGGAAGCAAAGACACCTCCCAAAGCCCACCCTACAGCTGCCTAGAGGAGAGCCGGTTCTCCACCTCTCACACGGGACCTCTCCATCAAGAAGCACATACATCCTAGGCTCCATTAAAACCAAAGCCTTCAACATTCTTCCGCGACAGGGCAGGGTGTGTGTGTGTGTGTGTGTGTGTGTGTGTGTGTGTGTGTGTGTGCGCGCGCGCGCGTGTATGTTCATGAAACATAAGGACCTATCAAATCACAGATCAGAGCGGGTAAATCATTTACTTTAAATCACACAGCTACGTAATGCCTTATTCATCGTTGTTTCCCTAAAGTGAAGCATGGACGGGGGGAGGAGAGCTTCTCCTAAATGTCAGCCATCAGTGTGAACTGAGGAAGATCACCAAACTTCTCTAGTTTCAGTTTTATACACATAAAACATAGACAATAATCTGCTCTCCACCCCTACAGAATTACTGTGAGATGAGACCAAATAAGACCCTCCTCTCCCCTCCGCCATCCCTCTGAGTAAACTCACTGACTGACTTGCTGTCTTCCCTTCCTCCATCCCCTGCCTCACAGATTTTGAAGCAAAACAGTATGATAACTTAGGCAAGGAGAGACCTAGGCGCACTTGGGCTGGGCTAGGGCACCTCAGAGGAAAACAAAGTGAAGGCGTTCTGGGGTTTTGTTTCCAATGTTATCCCAACAGTTATGCACAGCTGTTGTTATTAACTGTGCTTATGTGACATGAAGAGAGGCTGAGGCAGAAGGTTGGAGTTCAAGGCTATCCTGGGCTACAGAGTAAGACATTGTCTCAAAAAAATCAAATTAAAAACCAATCAGAGCAACAAGAAAAATCCCAAAGTAGCAGAGAAAGACCTAGGGGAAAATAAATCGTAAATAATAATATCATATATAATAAACATTTATATCAACAACATATTAATTGTTTAATAATTATTAACAAATTAATTAAATTAATATATTAATAATCAATAACTAGCAATATAGTATTAATGCTGTAATAAATATAGTAATTATAAATGATAAAATCAACCTTCCTCTCCAAAATAAAACTTGTCCAAAGCCACTCAACACTGGTTCTCATCAGCTTCCTATTTAGATCTCAGACGAGAGGGCTCCTGAATCCTCTAGCTTCCCCCCTCCTCTTATTAAACAACCACTTTTACCCGTAACTTCCAAAAGGGAGGATGTGAATTTTATATAACATATTTTAGTCTTATTTACCCTCACTCCCAACTCCTCCCGGGTCTACCCTCTCCACCTTCCACTCTCTACCCACCCAACTGTGAATTTTACACTTTCCTTCATGGTTTCGTGGACAAAAGACAAACCTGCTCTACAGCAGCCAGTGTCTACAGCCATTCTGCCTTTAGTTCTCTATGGGAAACCGACTGCCTTTGCTTCTTCAACTTTCCTATTTCTCGATGGCCCATCCCTTCCTGGGAATGACTCCCAGCCTTTGGAGTTTCCTTTGCTTCCTGGTGTAAGTCAGAAAGAACTCTTCTCTGATTGGTTGACAACCAACTCATTCTTTACCTTCCCTTTCCAGAGACAGTGGCTCCGCAGCTGCTCCCTCCCGAAAGATTCTCCTTCCCCCCACAGTGAATATAAGCAGATACACATACACACACACACACACACACACACACACACACACTGGCTTCAGCAATAAACCATTGGCAGAGGACCAATGTGCTTTGACTAAGCCCTGTCCTCTCTTCTAAAATCTAAATAGGTGTCTCCACGTTCATTTCTCCCGTATTCCACCTCTCGAGCCCAGCCAATGGGCTCAGTCTTGTTCATCCACTCTCTTCCCAGAGTCTTACCAGTCACCAACCTTCACTCCTTCCTTTCCCTGACCCCAGCTTCAAGTCCTTCCTGTAGAGCTAGCATTTGTCAGGCCTCTATTATGTCCCATGCTCCCTCTTCTTTTAACCAAAATACCTGTTGGTGGCATAGCTAATTTTTTTCTACATCCAGACATATAATCTTTCTTTCTGTATCCAGACATATAACCATCCATGGCTCACTGGTGGGCGTCAATCCCAATTCTTGAGTCTGACACTGCACATTTTTAAATGTCCTCATCCAAACTAGTAGCTTTCTAGAACATTCACTTTGTGCTTTTCCCACTGTGAGCAGCCTGCTAAGTACTGTGATCTTCAAGGTCACAGGTAGAAATGGTAATAGAGTCACACACTCTATATGACGTTTTGGCAAATGACAGAACACATAACAACAGTGATCCCGTAAGATTATATTGCCTGGTGATGCTATAGCCATTTCGTTTGTGTAAATACACTCTATGATGTTTACACAATCACTAGGTGAAGCCACCTAGTGATTCATTTCCTAGGCCTTGGCCCCATCCTAAAATTGCACACGGCTGCATATATACATATGTGTGCAGTTGAAATTTTACCCTGCCCCCAAATGAGCTGAGAACTAAATGAGTTATTTAAGTCCCTTATTTTAAAGAGTTATTAGATGGAAATTTAAGGAGCAAATTGATAAGGGGAATTATTAATCAGTAACATTCTTGAGCGCTTACTGTGAACCGGTCTGTGGACTAAGCGTTTACATGCGCTGGCTTGTTTAATGTCACAAGGAACCTGTCACGAGGAACCTGTGACTCATTTTCATGGCTAATTTACAAAAGCCACGCTACAAAAGAGAACGCTGGACACCGGGAAGGTTAAGTGACCGCCTGATGTCAGAGACCAGGATGCAGTGAAGCTGAACCGGAACCCAGGTGTGACTTCTAAGCCCTTGAAGTCACCTCTCTGCTCTGCGACCTTAGCAATGCCAACCTGCAGACTGGGATGGCGGTGGGGGTGGATTTTGCTTCCTCTGCCGTTAGGACTCAGCTTCCCAATGCCCAACAGCAAGGGAACTAGAAATCCCACACCTTCACCCAAAACATGGGACTCTTACTTAAATACCAATTTAAATAAAGAAATGGCAAGGCTGTGGTTCAAAGGATCTCTCAGTCCTAAGAGATCTGACTGAGCTGGGTATGTGGTTCAGGGATGAGGCAAATCCCTGGCGTGTGAAGTCCTGCGTCCACTCCCTAGGGCCTACTACAACAATAACAACAACAACAAGGTACAGCCGGTGGCCACAGGTAATAATCACATATTGCACACCTGAAACCCACTACGGGAAGAGAGTTCAGTTGTTCTCCCCACAAAAAATAATTTTAAAAAGGGGTAGCTGAGAGGTGATTGTTATTTTGCTTAGCTTCATCCTGGGAATTATTCCCAAGACAATGTGTAACACAAACCATCACGTTTTATGTTTTAAACATGGGCAGTTTTACTGTCAGTCATAGCTCAGTAGTGCTAGAGATATCCCCAAATTGACTTTGGTGGTGTTAATGGGAGACACTGTAGCAACAAGACAATGGTTCAGATCAGCATTTTTTTTAAATTGTTTTTATTGAGCTGTATATTTTTCTCCACATTTTTAAGGTACTTGTGTTGGGTAGGATGTAAGTCTAAAGGTCACTCCTCCACAGTGGCCTTTGTTGGAACGGTCCACCCTGTTCTCCCTCTTGGGTCAAAATAAAGAGGTCAAAAATAAAGGGAGGCCTGGAGCTAAGGGACTTGCTGAGGTCGCATGATTTTAACTGCTCTGCGCGGCTGTGTACTGGCCGACTTATTCCTGGATGCGAGTCATTGTTTGACAAATCTCATTTTCCACACTTTCATGGTATTGGTGGCAGTTACCGGTAGCATGAAAGCCACACGAAATGGTCGCTGCACAGGATCCTAAAACCCGGAGGATTTGTTGGCTCCAGAAGTTCTCCCAGCATGCAGTAGGACCCCATAGAGGCATTTCTTTGTGAGAGGATTTGCTGTAATGTGGCCTTATCTGAACATTTCGCTCTCCTGCAAAATTTCACTTCAAAGAGAAGATCCATGAGCACAAGCCGTGGCTGCTTCTCGCAGCTGGCTGTCCTGGACCAATCAGCGATGACTGGAGCTTCTCTTTGGACTTCCAAAAGGCAACTGAGGGGATCCAGGTTGTCTGCCCACCCTTCCCTGGCAGATAAATGACACAGTGGAGACAGGCAGAGCGTGCCTGACCAGATGTGACATCTGACTGTCATAGCCCTGGCTGAGACCTGCAACTTGGGAGACCCAGCCAAATTTTCCCAGGACCCACATCATCCTAGGGCCCAGTAGTTCTCATTTGATGGGGACACAGCACAGCCCTCATCGGGGAGAGCTGGGAGGAAGTCAGAAGGACCCAGTGGAACCTCTGATCCCATACCTCGGGTGTCTGTAAGGTGTCTGTTGTCACCCTGTCCACCAAAAGTCCTTACCCAGAGCAAATGACCCCGGCAGCAGCCCATGGTCTGGCTATGACTTGCAAAACAACTCCATTACACAGTAGTCATGTTTACAGAATCCAGGAGGAGCACATGATAGAGGAGTAGAAAGGATTTCCCCATCAGTGCGCCCCAGCCCCCACCCCTGCCACACACACACACCAACTTGCACGCATGCACACGCATGCACACACACACAAACACACACAATTTTTCCTCGTTGCTGTTACCAGGCAACCCAACATGAGTCATCACACCTCCAGGTGGATTAGCAGAGCAGAGAAAGGCTTCTGTTTGTTCAACGCTTTGCCCCTTCTTTTCTCTTAATAGCTTGGTTTGATGTTGATAATATCCACATGGCCCTCTTCCCCACAGAAATCCTAAAATTGGTTGACTTAGCTCATTTAATCTTAAAATGCAATGGACTTTTTTTTTTCCCTCACATCAGGTCGGGGTAAGCGATCCAGAGTTTAGCGATGATACTGAAATTAGCAGAGATTAGGAATGTGGCTAGATCTATGAAGCAGAGATTAGAAGCCGTGTCCCCTCTGCTTGGAGTGCCGGGCAGGTGGGGGGGGCACCCTGAGAGGCATCTGGTCTGAACAGAGAAGCCAGATCTTCCAGCTGCCGAACTCCTACAGCATCTAAGTAAGCAGGCACTGAGGAGACCCTGGGGGAACAACACTCACTCAGAGCTTCTATTTTAAGCCCTGGAAGTCTTCACAGCTCATTGGCTCTGCATGCCAAGCAGGAAGGTCCTCAGAGAAGGACCAGACACTGCAAGACTTTACCAGGAGCAGAAATAAGCCAGTAGAGAGAGTCAGATGAAGTGCAGGGGAGTGGGGACAGAGGTGGGTGAGTAGAACACCCACCTCACAAGTGTGAAGACCTGCGCTATGGTAGGTGAGTGTGGCAGCCCACTGAGAGTCCCGGTCATCATAGAGGACCCCTGGGCACGCTAGTGAGCTTAACTAGTTGAATCAGTAAACTCTGGCATCAAGTGAGAAATGCTGTTTCAAAACGTGCAGTAGAAAACAGTGGAAGGAAGCACGCAACATCAACCTCAGGCCATACAAATACATGCATGCATGCACTTGCACACACACATAGTACACACACACACACACACACACAGAAGAACAAGCATGCACACATACAGTCACACACAGAAGAACAAGCATACATACACACACACAGAAGAACAGGCATTCAGACACACAAACACACACAGAAGAATAAGCATGCACACACACACAGAAGAACAAGCATGCACACACACACAGAAGAACAAGCATGCACACACACACACATAAGAACAAATATGCACATACACACACAATTGTTTTAAAGTAAGTTCATAGTTGCCATCTGATTATAGACTACGTTTCTCAAGAGTCCTTGGATCTATTCATGGGTACCTCTGATGCTTTGGATGATTGTGGGCCTTTTCTTGGGTGTAAAAGACAGGCTCCAGGTACTGACCTTGCCCTATGTATCTTCAGTAGGCACAGTTACGAGATCAGGTCATTTCCTGGTAATTAATTAGTAAATTAATTAGTAGGGGAAAGCCAGGGCTCTGAACACAAGAAAGAAAACAAAAGATGGCTTCCTGAGGCCCAGTTAAGTAGCTTTGGGTTGTCTTCCTCTCAAGTCAAGGCTCCCCTGTGCGGTAACCAGCTTTTGGCTCCTATGACCAGATATCTGGGACAAACAACTTATAAAGAAGAAAGACTTCTTTGGGGTCACAATTTTTGTGGTTCACATTGGTTCCGATATCTTTGAGCCTATGGTGAGATGGGCCATCAGGGTGGGGGTGTGCATGGCAGAGGTACAAACTGCCCCAACTCATGGGCTCGTGGAAGCAAAAAGCAAGAGCTAGGAGCCAGGGTTCCACAAGCTCTTTTAGGAGCATGCCCAGAGTGCTGAAACCTCCTTCCCCTAGGCCCTTCCTTCTCAATGATCTAACATCAAACAATAGCACCTCCGGAAGGTGCTCTATCATGTGACCCTTCGGGGGAGCACTCCAGATTTAGACCATTATGTCTGGGTTCTTAAACCCCTGCCTTAGTACACAACACAATTCAGTTATCTTAAAACAGAGGTATTTGACCTTTCAAAAGTTCAGCTGAAGGTAATTGTTATTTGACGACAAAGGGAAAGAAGCCATTAATAATTTCATGTCACTTCACCTCTCCCAACCAACAAGGCAGCTGTCAAGGCTTTTCGTCCTGTTCCCTTGCACAACCCAAACAGGGATGGGAAAATGACCAACTCTTGGGCCACTTGCATGGAGCCTGTAGCCACCTGTAGCCACTGGAGCAACCAGCAACTGTTTCCAGATCTGGAGAGAAGGATGGGTTACGAGAAAAAAATATTTTAATATTTTTCATTTATAACGTTTGTTTTGAGGCATGGTCTCATGCATCCCCACTTTGTTTCAAACTCAGTGTGTTGCAAAGGATGAGCCTGAACTTCTAAACCTCTTGTATTTACCTCCCAAATGCCAGGATTGCAGGTATGAGCTGCCATGTCCAGTTTATATGCTACTAAGGACAAAACCCAAGACTTCGTGTCTGTAGGCAAGTACTCTACCACTGAGCTACATCCCAGCCCCTGTTTTTTATACTCTCTTATCTTGTGTTTTCATATGCATATAAGACTGCTGTGTAGTTTACTGGGCCTACAGGGAGCAGATCCTCCTCACAAAGAGTAGAATCAGTCATTTCCTGTTCCTGTCATCTCTGCATGAGAGGGCAAGCGGTCTGCTCAAAGTGATGTCTTGAAGTCTACAGCCTTTGCCTCCCCTTGCATTTCCATGCAAGCAGACCAGAGCTCCGGGCTCCATAGAGGTTCTCATCAACAGCTCCCCTCATTCTCGGCAGCTGCTACCCAAGGCCTCATTTAGAGATAGAACCAGCTGGGTGAGGCGTGGCTGGACAGCTTCTTTGACACACTCTCCAGGACCCACTGACAGGCACAGGTGACTCGTAGAATTTAGAAGTTGAAAGAAGATTCTAAAGGACCTCCGATTTCCTTCTCTTCAAATGGGGGCGGGGGGAACCAAGAGAAGTGAAACAACGTGTTCAGGATGTGGTGATGGCCTTAGGAAGAATGGAAACAGATTATCTTCTGGTATCACAGAGTGCCGCTCTAGGTCTTGGTTAAACATTATCCTGTCTATATGATTGTTATATTAACAGCTGCAGTAGAGGTCCTTTTGGGGATAGAAAAGCAATGTTTTGATCCACCAAACTTTAGCACGTGTAAATTGGGATTATTACTCACCTCAACCAATAGAAGCCTTTGTACATGGGAGCCCAATGTCCTAAGTAAGAGGGAATCCTATTGAGGCAGTGGTTTCTGCCTGTGGGTCTTGACCCCCTTTGGCAAACCTCTGTCTCCAAAATTATTTACATTACAGTTAATAACAGTAGCAAAACTAGAGTTACGAAGTAGCAACGAAGATAATTTTATGGTTATGAGGATCGCAGCATTAGGAAGGTTGAGAACCCCTGCATGAGGGGACAAAAGAGGAGGGGCAGAGACCTCAAAGGCAGTGACCCTACATCATAGCTACTCTAATTTTGAATAAAGGGAGTGGCAGACATGTCCCCAAACTGCTGAACTCATTCCCATATCTAGCTACTCCGTAGCAAGATTAAACGGTTATCTCCATTCTATCTCCTGTGGGCTCTATCACCTTGCCTGACCCCAGGAAGCAGGAACTGCAAAGTCTTTGGTCTGTGGCAACACTCAGCACCAGGGACGGCAATTCGATGACCTTAACCTTCTGAAACTGCTGGAGGCAGTCGCTCTCCGTGCTGCTCCGTTTTATTTGCGATGTCTCTCAGCACCTTGACATTTCCTATTCACGGCGGCTCTCGCCAGCCTCATTTGCTACCTCTCTGAAAAGGTCTCCCCGGCCACCTTTGAATAGAAACTAAAAATACCAAATTGTACATTTCCCAACATGGCGGCGATCTCAGTCCACCTGAGCTCAATCACCTGGAAGTCTGAATAGGCAGAATTTTGTGTTTGTTATCATATTCAATTTTCAGGCCAAAAAAAAAAAAAAAAAAAAAAAAAAAAAAGCTCGTGGGAATGGTTTTGCTCTGTAAACCTCCACAAGCCACCGAGAAGGTCCGTTCCATCATTCCCTACCTATTTCAGAATTATAATTAAAGTGTCTCTGTATGTCCTTGGGCAGTCAATTTTGAAACCCACCGTTAACATCCTTGACACTGGCACAGTTGGAATAGTTCCCACCGAGAGCTGCCTGGCGTGACTTTCTGGTTGCCATGGGTTTGGGTTTCCTCCCACCGCCTGCTCGTTTCCAAGCGCTAAGCTTGAACTTTAGAATGTGTACCTGCGTCCGCGAAGCTTTCCCCCAGGCTCCAAGTCCCGTCTGTCAAGCCCTATCTCGCTTTTGTAGAGGCCTCTAAATTCCAGCTGTTTCCCCTCCTATCCTTAATGTGCCGTTTCTCCTGCTAAAACTAACTGCCTTCAGACTGCTTCTGGAATGATCGTCTTCCCTTCCAACTCCGTCACCAGCATGCTGCTAAGTGAGTCCTCCCAAACCCCAGCTTGGCGGGGGACTCCTTTGGAAATATATGTCTTCCAAAAGAGAGCCTGAAGAACAGGCTGTTTAAACATCTCCCGGGGGATTTCTAGAGGAGAGGAGAGGCTGCTGGGCTAGGTGGAGCCCGCAGAGAACGAAGCTCCGGGGTGCTCTGAGTAAAGGCAGATGGTGTCCCCGGGTGCTGGGGTGAGAAATAATTGTAGTGTTTCTCTCTTGCTGTTTGTGTGCTTGATGCTGAGTGGTATTATAGGCTCTGCTCTGTTACATAGCTCCTGCCTCCTGCAACCAGGGTTTCATGCTTGTCTATACTTTGTTGCTCCGAAAGGTTGACTCTGTAGCGATATCAGTCATGTAATATACATTAAGATGCATCAACTGTAATTTTTGAGCAAATGGGAGATAGAGGAGTGGGTTAAATGGAAGGATTTTAGAGTCAGGCTACATGGTATCCAACAATGACCAAGACATTTGCCAGATACATGTGTGATCTTAATACATGATTTTAATTCTCTAAAACTTCAACTTTGCCACTAGTAAAATGTGACCCGATTTACAGAACATCCATGCTATTGCAATCCTGATTTTACAGACACTAAAACATGTTTTGCCCAGATCGCAGAGTCCCCCCAAAACCAACTACGAGACCAAGTCCTGTATGTAAAAGCAAAGAGCCTTTATTCTTACACACGTTTGCAAACTCGGACTCTCCGTGTGCCCATCGTATTGGAATGGTCAGAGAGCCCCAAGTTCAGTTGGGGTTGGATATCTGTAGTAGCAAAGGTGGGGGTGAGGGATTTCTAAGGTTCATGATCCTTGCTTGACTGGTTGACGTTTGTCTAGGGGTGTCTTGATGAAAAAATGAGTGCTGTGCTGTCAGGTGATCCTATCTACAATGCTTGGAACATTAGGAATTTCCTTTGGATGGTCTGTGCCTGGGTGGTGCCTAGGTAGTCTCTTGTGGTCTTTCTTGGAACCAGGGTAAACTCCTGAGACTCAGGCCTCTCTTGAGCTAGTCGTGGCTGGGTCCTACACACACAGAAAGCAATTTGTCCAGCATCCAGCAATGTCAACAGACCCTGGCAAATGTGAGGGACTTGGGTTGCTGAAATCCCATGGCTTAGACTCTAGCGCAGGGGATGGGGATATAGGGGATGCCCCCATTTACTTCCCATGTTGGCCGTGACTAGTTGCCTGTTGTGGTTGGAATAAGAAGGCCCCCCCTAGACTCATAGACCTCAACTGTAGTCACCAGGGATTAGCACTATTTGACAAGACTATGAGGTGTGGCCTTGTTAGAGGAAGCGTGTCACCTTGAGGTTTCAAAAGCCCATGCTAAACTCAGTGTTCTGGGCCTGTGGATCAGGATGTAGAACTCTAAACTGCATCTCCTGCTGTGCCTGCTGCCATGCTTCCTGCTGTGCTAACAATGGACTGAGCATCTGAGACTGTAAGCCAGTATACCCACCCCCGATTAAACACTTTCTTTTCTAAGAGTGGCCATGCTCGTGGTGTCTCCTCAGAGCAATCAAGCAGTGACTACGATTCTTCCCGAAGAACTTGAAGACCTGTACCTGACATTGAGAAAGTAATTTCAACCTGACTGGAAACCGTACTCACTACTGGCTAGCTTTCGTAGTTTCAGAGAACACTACGCATAGGAATGGATGAGAAAAGACCTAAGTGGCCTTACCCAGAGCTGGCCCCGGCATGCTGCATGACTGTTACAAGGCTCAGGGGACACTGAGCAAGAAGGGATAAGAAGATGGAACACTCTGAGCGCTATCAAACTCTTTCTTCCAGATGTGGCGTGGCCATCACGCTCACGGGCTCACGACAGCTACTGTCTCTTGCACAAGATCAAGCTGCTCAAATCACAGCATGAATCAATCCCTTTCCCTAGGCAAGGGGCTACTGGAAGTTGGTAGCTGCTGGGGTAAGAAAAGTCCCTTTGTGGGGGCAGTGTGGCCACTGGTTGGTTGTCCACAATCCAGCGGATTGCTCCACCTCTGTGCAAGTACAGGCAGCATTAAATGGACTCAACAGAAAGTTAAAACAAACAGAAGAACTTGGTGTGTGTGTGTGTGTGTGTGTGTGTGTGTGTGAGAGAGAGAGAGAGAGAGAGAGAGAGAGAGAGAGATGGGGGTGGGGAGAGGAATTAGAGACGGAAATGGAGAGATGCCTATGAGAAAATACATTGTACACGTGTAAAATCAACAAATATTTTTTAAATAATTCAAACATCAAATTCTGCACCTATGAGGTTGTCTGGGCCCCCCAAGTTAAGCCCAGGACAAGAAAGAAGCCACTGACCCACCCAGTTGGCCAGCAAAAGGACTGAAGAAGGCACGAGAATGGTACAGACCCTACAGAGTTAAGGTGCTGCAAATCTTTACAGGGATGAGGTTGCAAAAATATCCAGCCAGGGCCACCCACTCTGGACAGCTTTGCAAGGTGTCTCGACTGAGAAGCAGCTGGGTTGAGGCCGGACCTGGCCAGCTGCCCACGGTGCCCTGAGCTCCATGTGCAGGGCTGGTTCACAGGAAGCTCCGGGAAAGTGGGGCTGTTATTACATTCTAAACGCCTTGGGGAGTTTGAACAAGACGAAAACCTCATGGCGGAGCAAATTTGCAAAACAAAATGTGACTTTGCCCCTGTCTTAAGTCTCAATTCCAGTTTTATAAAAGGAAGCTCACTTGGAAGCAATTAGGGAGCTGAGCAGATGGTTGAGACTGAAGGATTGCTTCCCAGGCTGGCCAGCTTTTTTAATGAAGGGACAAAGGCAGGCAGTCTAGAAGGAAGAATTTGTCTGATCTTTGCCTAGGTTCCTTGGAGGCAGCATAAGCCTTTATAATTTCCTGCATGATAGGAGTGTCTCTGGATTTATAGGGGTCCTTCAGACCACACCTGAATCTGTGCTCATGATGGGAGTAAACTCTAGGCAGCATCAGGAGGGAGGCTGGCCATGCCGGAGAGACCAATGGTAAGGTTAGGGAGGTGGGACAGTCGCACATTGAGAGTAACTGTGTGGTTAAAGATCCAACCAATCACACCTGCGTAGTAACCCCTCTTAAAAACTCTGGATACCAAGACACATTGTCTTGGTCAGTGTTCTTTTGTTGTAAAGAGACACCATGACCACTACAACTCTTATAAAAGAAAGCATTTAATTGGGGATGGCTTACAGTTTTGGAAGTTTAGTCTGTTGTCACCACGGTGGGAAAGCATGGTGGCATGCAGGCAGACATGGTGCTGGAGAGGGAGCTGAGAGTTCTACATCCAGATCTGCAGGCAGCAGGAAGAGCAAGAGTCACCGGGCCTGGCTTGGGCTTCTGAAACCTCAAAGCCCATCCCCCAGTGACACACTTCCTCCAACAAGACCACACCTCCTAATCTTTTCAAATAGAGTCACTCCTTGGTGACCAATCAATCAACTCCATGTACCCTGAAGATACTAAACCTTTGCATTTGGTTCTCTTCTAGATTTTGTAGGGCAGGGACCCCAAAGCAACCGAAGGCTTTCAATGTGAGACGCAGAAGGGCTCTGTTTGCTGTGTGCTTGTTAGTCACTAAACAAGTCCTCTGCCTAATCATGTGACCGAGTGACCAAAGCAGAGAGGAGCTGCTTGCTGTACACCTGAATGGGCCAACTGGACTGACAAACTCACCCTTCCCCATACTTCACCCCAGTTTCTGCCACAAGTCCTTAGTAACTCAGTGGTACCCCACTCCCCGAGGGCCCTCCTGCTGTACACGAGTTCTTCCATCTTCGTACTCTTAAGCTCCCCACAAAAAATACTTACTTCTGATATTCATCCTCCGGGGTCTGTCAACCTCATTCTTTGAATCTGAAGGGCATGAATCCCAAAGCCCGGCTCAAGGTGGCTTTGGTGGCTGTTGAGTTTCAGGTACTGAGTACCCTGAGTCAAGCCACCTAAGAGCCAGAAAGGCTTGGTCAGTCTCAAAGGCACCTCTGTCTTCTAATATCAATTTCACTGTATGAGTTTTATCATTGATTTGGTTCTGATCTGAACTTTTTGTGATGAGACTACCATGCAGTTTCCTGAACTTCCAGAGTCATTGGTCATTGTATCGAATGATCTCCGCTGGGGCAGTGATGGAGGCCTCCCCTCCCCCCTGTGGATTTGTAGCTAATTCATCAGAAGTTTGGGTAGCCTGAGAACCTGGGAGTGGTGCTGTCACCAACTGATATGTTTCTCATCCCCTCTCTGTCCATTTGGCATGACCCTTGACTTCCTCTTCCCATACCCCCCTAACGTAGAGGTCATGTCTGAAATACTGCATTATCCTCTCGACACCTCCAGAACATTCTTTATTCATAAGCTTCAGTTATTACCTACTGACAGAAATAGAGGAAATTATGTAGATTAGACACATCACCACGCTATGCCCCACACCTGCATCTGTATTCTCATCAAGGATCCTGCATATTTGACCCTCGTGTCTTCAAGGACTTCAAACACAATGTAGTCTTTGTCCCTTCAGTGTGGGTTAAGAATGGCTCGCACGTGCTTGCTTGGTTATCAGAGGCACGTGATAAAGTGGGCCTGCCCTCAAAGTGAGAGTTAAGTCTTGATTGTCTCAGGGTCAGTGTCCTCTCTGGGGGCCTCGAGGCAGCAAGAGTAGGGCCGGGATTGTGGCCATATTAATCATCTGGGGTTCAGAGGAGAGGCCCAAATCCACTGGAGAAATAAATGGAGAGTGGAAAGGCGTTGGGGAAAAAAAATCAGGCAGGAAGAAAACCTCAGTCTAACCAAACATCACCACTAAGGATTGCCTAGGTGCTCAGAGCAGCACCTGGGGGGCCAAATCTTCCCATGGTAGGCTCCTTGCATACCATCACTTGGGCTGTCCTAGGCTGGAGAGGGAGACGGTTGAGAACTTCAACACATCCAGCTGGGGAAGCCAGGGGCCGATGAAGAGAGATGGAAGACTAGGCCTGGCTTGGATGGATTCTCCGGCTTCCACATCACCTCTATCAACTGATGCAGCATGTACGGTGTTTGCATCCCAACATTCCCAGGTCACCGGTGGGTATTAATCAAGTGAAGGCATTTGTACCCTGTGGGATGTAGAAAAGGGTTAGCTCTGGATAAGGGAGGTGAGAAACGAGGAACCTAGTGACTCTTTTGCCCTCTTCCCTCATCCCTAACACTAGTATATCTACCTTGAAGAATGATCCTTTCCTCTGCATTGTTTGCAGTGAATCAAACACAACAAAAAACTGCAACCTTTGAATGAGCCTTCAAAAGCAGGAACTGGGGAAATGGCCCAATGGTTAAAATAATTTGCTACTCTTTCAGAAAAACTGGAGTTTGTTTCCCAATACGGTAGGACATTCACAACTGCCTGGAACCCCAACTCTGGGGGAACGGATATTTACACACACACACACACACACACATGCACACATATACTCATACACATACATATGCATGCACACACACATAAGCACAATGAATCTTTTTAAAAATATCCCTCACCACATAGTTCCCAATATGAGTAGTCCCAGCGAATGCTAACAGAAATAGGTTTTAATTGGTTCTGGAAATAAAGATTTACAATGAACAGTCTCATTAAGATGTCACCACAGTGTCAAATTTGGGCCAAATAGACTCAATCCCAGGGCCCTGATCCTACAAATCCAAGTCTTCATGGAAGGAAGTGTGTTTCAGCAGATGCTACAGAGGAAAGGGAGCTGAGTGGGAACTGCCAGGAAGGACAGCAGCACCATTTCGGAGTGCCCATCATCACCCACTGGCCAAACAGGTTGAGCAATAAGAAAGAGAGCTGGTTTAATACGAAAGGGAAGCAGAAGCGGCAGAAGGCAGAAGGAGTGCTTACTTTTTATGAGCCTGCTGGCCAGGGCTCAATATTCACATTTCGTGTTGTCAGTCTTGTCCTCTTTTTTATTTTAAACTCAAAATGAAACTCCCCGCCTTGTCTCTAAGTGCAGACCCAATGAAAGCGTGTCGCACTCCTGCGGCCCCCCTCCCCCACGCTCTTCTAGCTCGTGATAGCGTAGCCTTTCTTGGAACAATCTCCTGATCTTGTTCAACTGCTGAAACCTAACTTTTGGAAACATGTCATCATTGTAAGAACTTGAAAACCAAACAAACAAAATCAGAAAATAAAATAATCGCCTTTTTTACGGCAAAATATTATTCCTTTCCTGGGCATCAACAGGTGCGTGGGTACAATGTAGAGAGAGGCCCTAAATAAATCTGAACAATGACCTTTATTGCAGAGTAATCTTGCTCTCTTTTTTTGTTTTGTTTTAAGATAAAGTATTTATTTATTTATTTATTCCCTTTTGGTTTTTTGAGACAGGGCTTCTCTGTGAAACAGTCTTGGCTATCCAGAAACTCACTCTACAGGCTAGGATCAAACTTAAAAGAGATCCACCTGCCTCTGCCTCCCAAGTGCTGGGATTAAAGGCGTGTACCACCACCACCCAGCGTAATCTTGTTCTTCTTTCCCTCTCTAAACTACCAGTTTCTTTATTGAGCTTCTGATTGGTTTGCTGGGAGAGCACAAGGTGAATGGCTTCCTGTAGGGGACAGGAGAGGTAGAGTGGTTGTTAAATGTTTCTTGTCTCATCTCAGCACATGGTGCCCCAGCTGCCAAGGGTACACTGCATACTAGAGGCTGTGACTCACAGAGAAGCTCAGGGTGCGTGGCTTTGTCACGCTGCTGTAGGAAGTAGCCAAGGCTGACTTTTCCATCCTGTGTTCTTCTCGACCTGAATCTGTTCCATGGGCAGGCCCCAGAACAGGGCATCCTAACAGAGCTGTGGAGTATCGTTGGGAGGTCGCTTGGAGAGGGCTCTGCTGTATTAGAGCTGAGGGGTTGGTTGTTTACAGTCGGAAAGGCTATGTTTTTGCTTGGGAGGGGTTAGACTTCTAATCTGGCCTATGGGAATATTGCTGACATTTTCAAAGAGAGTGGCTAATTGAATCATGAATGTAAAATAAAAGCTAGTTTTTTGGTAAACAGGTAAAAAGTTTTTGTGGCCCAATAAACCTCTACACTGATGCAAAAATCCAAATCAGACCAAATCAAACCGCATTAGAAAAAGCCCAGGTTTAATGGATACTAATGTTCCTGTGTGGCCTTCCAGCCCCCCAGGGATGGAGACAAAAAGGAAGACCGGAAAAACACATGTTCATTCCCTGGGGGTCAAAACTGACCATCTCAACCTTTAGAAAAATGTGGAGAATTGGAACAACCCGGACCAGCACCCTAAAAGTGCCCATGACTGCGATCTGTCGCAAAGCAACGTGTCGGGGTGACAGACAACTCCAGCGGCTCTCACTCTATCTGGAACTTCGTAGCTGTTCGTCTTGAATCACATACAATCATTCACTTATCCAGGGAGCCAATATGAACTCCCTACTCTGTGACCGGCTCTGGTGAAGTCCAGTTATCACAACAGCTTTCTGCCGCTGTTGCAGAAAATCTCGAGATAAGCAAGTTAAAGGAACCAAACTTTCTTTCTTCCCGTGGCTCTGGGTGTTTCCGTCTATGATGATCAGTTAGGTCAATTTCTTTGGGGCTTGAGGGGACAGTACATGATGGCAGGAAGTCGGTGTCATAGCAATGCTGCTCACACCATAGCAGTCAGGAAGCATACACACACACACACACACACACACACACACACACAGAAACACAAAGAGTGAGAGAGGAAGTGAAGGACCAGGGTCCCAATATCCCCTGCAAAGGTGTACCCCAGTGTGGTGGTTTAAATAAGAATGACCCCCATAGGCTCATATATTTGCATATGCTACTTGACAAGCATTAGAAAGTGTGGCTTTATTGGAATAGGTGTGGCCTTGTTGAAGGAGGTGTGTCACTAGGGGTGGGCTTTGAGGTTTCAAAAACCCAAGCCATGCCCAGGGTTGCTCTCCTCCCTGCTGCCTGTGGTTCCTGATCTAGAACTCTCAGCTACCTCTCCAGCACCATGGCTGCCTGCATGTCGCCAAGCTTCCTGCCACAATGACAATGGATAAAACCTCTGAACTATAAGAAATCCTCAATTAAATGTTTTCTCTTATAAGAGTTTCCATGGTCTAAGACAGCCAGTAACTTCCTTCCACTGGGTCCACCTCCAAACGTTCCCATCACCTCCCAGTCGCGTCACAGCTAGTGACCAAGCCTTTATACGAAGGAGACTTTGAAGACTATTTCATATAAAAACCACAATATCGACCTTCAGAAGAACCTTCCCGATGAGCAAACAATTGTTTTCAATGTGAAGGACAAAGAAAATGTATTCTTATAATAAAACAGGTTTTTTTTTGCCTTCAAGACGATCCTAGACCTTAGTTTCTCTTCCACATTTAGTAAGAGTCAGCAGCTATCAAAGTCCCATAAAATGATTATAAATGGTACCCATTTATTGTCAGACACTAAATAATGGGAAGCAGTAGTAAGTATCAGCCATGTAGCATTTTATGTGTGCAAAGTGCCTTAGCATCATATTTTATGGCTTGTTCTACATAATAGTGGCGTGGGTGATGGGCTGGAACAGCCTCTCAGGTAGAGTTGGGAAATGGTAGCAATCACAGCCTCATCAGTGTCCTTTTTAAATGCTCTTTGCCTCGGGGCTTGAATAAAGGTCATCGCATTTTTAAAGTTTCTTACTATTTGTATCCTGCATATTCAGGGTTGGTTCTGTTGGTCTTTTTTATAATGATGCAGCTTCAAAACTTGAGCCCTGAAGTGTGCAGGCCACATCTGTGAGCAGCTGCCAGGATGAGCCACGGCAGACTTGACCCACCCCTTTTAGCCTTCCCCCGATCAATAGCTCTTACCACCGTGGCACCGGAATCCCATCTCACCCTTCCCATCACTTTCCTTCTTGCTAAAGGGCGACCAAAGATGCCCTGCTGTCTCTACCTCCTTTTCTTCCAAGAAAGTGATCCTTGGGGTGGTCATGTGTGCTTCTCACTCCTCTCTTTTGACCCAGATTGCTCGGGGACCGCTTTAGTGAAGAATCAGCTCTCCCCCGTCATTATTTTCTCCTGAAAATCTACAGCTTCGGAGTATCAGGAGTTAAGATCAGATCACGTGGCACTCTTTGCTTTCCTCTTTCTAATCTAATCCTTCAAGCATGTATTCTTTGTTTGTTTGTTTTGAGACAGGGTTTCACTGTGTAACCCTGGCTGTCCTGGAACTCACTCCAAAGACCAGGCTGACCTCAAACTCACAGAGATACGCCTGCTTCTGTCCCCCACCCCCTATTCCGGGATCAAAGTAGTGCACCACCACCACCACCACCCGACCCGGCCTAAGCATGTATTCTTTCTTAAACATTGTGTTCATGCTGAGGACTTAAAGGGACTAGTCCCCACCCATGAGAACACAGTCTAGTGGGGAAAACCTAGAAAGGTCAGTCAGTCACAGCTGTGGGCATTATGAGTGCCCTGGGGGTGGCTGCACAGAGGGCGGACAGCTGCCCTGGGTCTGAGGGGTCATGTGAATCCTCAGACGCTTGCAGCCTTATGGCTCAGTTCTTTGTCATTAGACTGGAAATGACAATGTGCTCGAGAGAGACTTGGGATCTGAAGAGCTAAGGACAGTGCCTTGGGATGGAGGCCATACTGCATAGCGCTGCTTTTCAATGAAGGAAAGAGGCATTCTTTGTATCTGGCCATGGCACAAGCTCGTATCATATCCTGAGCTAAGTACTCCCTTTGGAGCACCAAAGCAGCACATCTCCTGACATGTGGCGAGTAGCCCGACAGGACTCAGACTCAGAGAAAGTATCAGTCCCTCTCACGCAGGCTGAAGGATCCAGATGACAAATTCCACAGCTAGACTCAGCGCTGAGGTGGGGCGGGGGGTTTGTGTGTCAGGAAATGGCTTTTTATTTAATTTGGTTTGTGGCTTTTGCAAGACATTTGACCGCTTTGAGCGTCTGTCTCATTTATCATGCCTGCCCCACTTACCCAGCAGAGGATGGAATCATACATATTGTACGTAGTTGAACAGTTTAACACAGACATAAATAAAGTCCACGACAGTGTCTGATGTTTCTGTGTGTCTCAAAGTGTCCCCTCTTTTGCCTCCCACTATCAGACATCACCCACAATGCCTTATTATTTGATTGATAGGCTACTCACGTGGCCATGCTGAGCCGTTCCTGGAGCTGGTCCATGTTGTTACCTAAAATCTTCCAAAACTGAAACGACCCCTTCTACTTTAAGGCTATGAAGCCCGTATTCCACGAGTGTATTCTGAGCCCAATATGAGTGGGTGCTCCAGTGACCCAAAGAGGAAAACTATCAGTGAACATCACAGAGCTGAGTTACCGCTGCCCTGTGGCGTTCCCTTCACAGGGGAGGGCCTGTCTTTCTTCACGTCTGAAGGTAATCTGGCATACCTACTGTGCATACCTGGGGCTCTTTGAACACTAACAGAATTGAATCGCGCCCCTCTCCCCATTCTATATTCTCTTGTCTGCCCCTGGAAGTGTCAAACACAGAGTTTAACACAATTATCTCATTACCACCAACCTTGACCATGCCCTGTCCAAATTTGCTATCATGTAAGCACTCAGTAAATGGTTCTTGAATAAACTATTACAGCTTTTAGAATTCTTAGACTTCTCACCTCAAGTGCCTCTAAATATAATTGTATTGGAGAACCAGGTACCTCAAGGGTTAAGTTAAAAATGTGTTAAGGGCAAGTCCTGTATTAGGTCCTTTTCCCATTGCTACAACACAATACCAGCTAAAAGCAGTTTGAGGAAGGGCCTATGTTGGCTCACAGTTTGGGGAGACAGAGTGTCATTGCAGAGAAGTCATGGGAGTAGGCATTTTAGCCAGCACATTGCCTCCATAACCAAGTGGCAGAGCCACGAGTGTCCAAACTGCATCTAAAGCATTGAGCCGTTTGTGGAGCAAATGGGCTCAGAGCACAGCTAGGTAATCGGAACAGTAATCTGTGAAGGCTGGTGACTAAGGGCGTGAATTTGGATGGTCTTTCCTCAGAGCATCCATCCAGACAGCAATGAACACCGGTGCTCAGCTCACTTTCTCCTTTCTCTTCCACCACGAACCTACCCCAGGGAATGACCTCACCTGCTGTAGGAATTCCTACAGCCAGTAGCCTTTAAGTTACTCGCCCACTTGGGCGTGGCCTCTTATACTATTTATGCCGACGTAAAGCGCAGCACATGTCCGGCTCACTTTTGGAGGAGTGTCTTCCACTTCAATTAAAAGGTCTCGAAAGTGCCTCACAGACACGCCCAAAGGTTTGTCTCCTAGATGGTTCTAGATCTTGTCAGGTTGATAAATTGAGCACCGCAGACTCTCATCTAAGATGACAAGAGTCCTTAGAAGGAGGGCGACGAGGAGGCTCACGTGAACGCACATGGAGTAAAGACCACAGAGGATGTTGTTGACGTGCTCAAGATTCTAGACTCCAGAACTGTGGGAAAATAAAGTTCTGTCGGTTAGAATATGATCTAGTTAAGAATGTACCAAAGTAGTAGCCTTGCTTTAGAACGGCGGCACTTGTTCTCCGGAAGTCACAGTTCCCACCAGGAAATAAAGGATTCGCCTATCACGGGGCTCTGTGGGAAGCATTTTTCTAGCTGTTATTTCTTCTTGGACAACATACAGAACCACCAGAAGCACTCGGTGGCACATGTCCGATAGTAGAAAAAGCACACACTGCAGGAGGGGCACGAACTTCTCTCTGGGTTTTTGTGAGATCTCTTTGGGTCAGACTAGGAGACAATATTCTTTTTCCCCTCTTTAGAGGAATGTGATTTAGTTTATGTCACCAACCCGTGGCCAGTCTACAATAGATTCATGAATGTTCACTTTCCATCCACAATGGGTCCATCTGATGCTTGTCCATTCTCCCTCCTCATCACTGTTTGCTTTTGCATCAATGGCAAAGGTATTCGGAAAATTGGAAGTGGGCCAAGATTTAGCAGTTGAGGAAAAGAAAAATGTCAAAGTGTCCTTGCCCAAGTAGCAGCCCCAGGAGCTGGGACAAAGCTAAGAGTTCATCTGTTCATTTTATCATGGTACAGCCTTGAGCTGGATTACCCAGAAGTAATGAGCATCCAACGGATTGTCGCCCGGAGCCCAGGCACCCGGGGGAAACATGCACCTTGAGAAGATGATGGACACAGGCAGACAGCTCCCGAGGGGTCAAGGCCTTCGCTCTCTCCACATCTGGGAGCTCTGTGGGCTTCTCTCCTCTCTCACAGGGCCTCTCACGGGGCCACTTGCCCTGCAGGCAGGCTGACTCTGCATTGCCTGCCGTGCAGCCCTGACTAGCGGCTTCAGTCACTAGGTTCTGCTTGGTCCTTTCTTTCATTCATTACCCACAAACCTTACTAAGGATCAGCATTTTGTTTGGTCAGCATGAACTCCAGCCCTCTTCCCAGGTTGGCTGGGGCAAGGATTTTCTGTACCAGTAGGGAGCATGATGCCAGGGCTCCATTCTAGACACTCATCCCCTGCGGGGTTCTTCTTCTAGACTGTAACTGCTACTCTACATTCTGACAGTCCTAGAGGCCCCCTGCTTCTCAGTCTTCCTGTAATGCAGTCTTTGGGGACACTATCGGAGTGACCTGCGCCAGCTCTGGGATCTTCCCTGTCCAAAGCCTGCCAGAGCATCCCCAAAGAACTTACCACTTACCAGTCATGCCAAGTCAAAGCCTTGGTTCCCTCCCCCACATTCCCTTCCTGGCCTTCTTCTCACGTTGTTTCTGTTCTACTCAGCACAGGCTTATTTAGCTTTTCCTCCTCTAACTAGAAGAAAAAGCTACAGAGCACAGTAGACTCCTGCTTTGTGGCACTGCCACCAGCATCGGAACCGCACCTAGAGCCCAGAGCCATTTGTTGAGCAAACGGAAGTGCTCAGGGCGCTGCTAGTTAATTGTTAATCTGTGCCAGGCAGGTAACTATGGGGATGGATTTGGATGCTCCTTCCTTGGTGAATCATTTGCGCTTTAAATATTGCAAAGTCATGTAGCGCTCTAGCTCACCTTGTTCTTTGTCTTGAGAAGAAGCATCTTCATGGTCACCGTAGACACAGGGTCCATTTCTACAGCTTTCCATTGGTTCAGCGAGGGTGAAACAGAAAACCGTACCTCTTCTGCAGGAATAGCATCTGCTCACCACTCTTACCCACAGCCACTGTGGTATTTAACACACAACTGCCAATATCTCTGCAGAAACTAGTTTTGTAAAACTTATATTTACTTTCTTCTTGCTATTTTTTGCTAGTGGGTAATATCCAGGCATCTTTTGAAATTACCCTGCTTAAGATTACAAACATAATGCAAAGAATATTGTTTGCAAAAATGTACACAGGAGGGTTGGAGGGATAGTTCAGTGGTCAAAGCACCAACTGCTCTTGCAGAGGCTCAGGGTTGAGTTCCCAGCATCCACATGGCAGCTCACAACCTCTGTAACTCCAGTTCTAGGGAATCCTACTCCCTCTCCTGGCCTCCGTGGGCACTGCCCACACATGGTACAGACACATACATGGAGGCCAACACTCATACAGACAAAGCAAAAATAAATAACTCTTTTTAAAAATTTATACATACATACATATTCAGGAGTAGATGTTTAATAAACGTACAGTCTTATACACATACATATATAAAGAATGAAAGAAAATGCCTATAGACTAGTATTTGGGAATGAAGAAAGTCATATTTTTCATCTCACTGGGGTTTTCATAATAAACATACATTATGTATATGATAAGAAAATTAACAATATATGTTCTTACTTTTTTAAAAACAAACCATTTATTTCACTTTGACATACGTCACATGTCACTTTTTGGACTAGGAAAACACCACAATTGTCTTCTTGAGATGTGTCATTTGCTTGGCTGTCTGTTTTCTGTGTCTGATTCAAGCAATTGAAGCAGGCAAACTGAAGTAGGGGCCCAGGGGTGTCCTATTCCTAGTGCACTGCACCCATGCCAAGGATGGAACTAATGTGGGCGTGGCTGGAGAATGGCGCCATGCTGTGTAAGCCTTCCTTGAGAAATTGGTCCTGGCATTGGAGTTGCTGTGAAGCCTCTGGAGTCTTATGACCCTGGATCACTAGCCTTGGCACGGATCACTGTCACTTCCTCCCTCCTCCTCGAGAGAGGATGTCGTGTCTGCCATCTGGCCCTCTTCCTGGCTCCATCCAGCATGCTGCAGGGTGTTCTCTAAGTCACGGCCACTTCTCCAAAGCAGGGGTTGAGCTTTTCAGCACCTTGGACACAACAGTCCTCATCCACCTGGGCCTTTGCTTTCTGTCATGTATTTGTGGCACTGGTCCAGATGACTGGTAGGAAGTTGACTATGGACACCATTGTGTGCAGGGACCAGCTATCCAGCCTCCAAAGGCCTCTGAGTTAATCCTCCCATAACTAGAAAGATAGATTTCCTTAGGGGAGCTTCCCTGCTCTGTCTGGACCACATCTTCCAGCGTATAAAACGTCAGCTTGTTGTGACTTAGAGAACATAAAGTGAGAACAAGAGTTCTTTCAGATTAATGAGCCCGGATACCCGGCCGGCACCCTCCCAGGACACTCTGTTTTATAGTTTTCTTTCACCCCTGTGTTTGCATGTTTATGCTGTGCCCAACTCAGGAACCTCTTCCCTAATCTGTCAATTCGAATTTCAACCATCCTTCAAGTCTTCTCTTAGACGTCATTATCCCATGACTTCCTGTCACCACCCGAGTCCACCTTTCCCACTTGTTTAAAAATTCTCGCATGATTTGAGTATATGCAAAAAACTCAAGAACGCCAGTCTCAGACGTAAGCTAAGAAGAGATGTGTTCAGTCAGATATCCGGTAATCATCCTCGCCCCCACTCCAATAAAAACTGTGGCGCGTCCCTTGACCAGCAAGGAAGAACGACCACGAAGTCGAGGATCCTTCTCACATCACACTTTATTGGAACCTCTCGGTTGAAGGGAGAGCGGGAAGCGAGAGGGAGCAGGAAGTGAGAGAGAACAAGAAGTGAAAGAGAACAAGAAGAGAGAAAGAGAAAGCGAGAGAGAGAGAGAGAGAGAGAGAGAGAGAGAGAGAGAGAGAGAAAGCAAGAGAGAGCAAAGGCCAAGTGGCATCTGCTTATATAGGTTGAAGGGACTCGGGTACTGTCCTGATTGGTGAATACCAGTCTGCTGATGCCCGAAGCCTCGGGATTGGCCAGGGACAAGGCTCAATTACGCATGTACAGGCAAAGGGCGCTCAGCCCCACTCGGCAATACCAAATAAGGACTTGTTTACCTCCAAGCTGCAGGACTGCCAGCACCATCTTGTAATGGCGATAATCGGACGGCTCCTTACAAAAAACAAAGTTGCCACTGAACCCCAGGGATTCCTGTTCTTTCTATGACTATGTCGCCAGGGTGCCTCCCAGATGCTGCACAGACACAGATGAACTGCCTCAGAGCTTCTCCGCAAGAGAGGAAAGAGTAGAAGCTGGAGATAACGTGACGTTCCATCAACAACCCCCACGGGTGAGATCCCATGAGTCTAGACAAAGAGAAAGCCTTCACAGTGTGAAGCAAAACTCGTACAGCCATACCACTTTCCTTAAAATGCGCTCTTGCAGAGGAAAGAAGATTCCACGATCCCTGGGCGTAGATGTCCAGCTTTGGGCGTTTCTCCCTGTTGGAGGGCTGGGACAGACACACAGGAGGCATTTGTTTTACCTAGAGAACCAGCATCTCCTGTTTTAAGTCTCAGCTCTCAGCTCTCCCTCACTCCAGGGATTGGGTATCCATTTCTGACACAGGGAAGGCTGCACTGTTCTTCTGCTGTCCTCCAGGGTTGTGCTGTGGTTTTGTGCGCTCTGTTCTACCTTCCCAGTGCTGAGCCGACACAGGCTTTGGCTTTTCTATTGTTCACCGCCATCATTTGAGGGTCACCATAGAACACGGATGTGTGTTCAATTGGTCGGTTGTAGATGAAAGACCCTTGGAGTTTTAAAAAGGCCGAATCCTCAAGTCAGTTTACATTTCTAATGAGATTTCAGTAAAATTATAAAGGGTTTTTTTTAAACAAAATAATTCCAAATTCGTTTGGAAAACAATATGAAATGTCAAATAAGAGAAAGTTAAAACATGAGAATTGTTGCCAGAGATTTTCTGTCCAGCCTAGTCCCACAGTCATTGGTCCCAAAGGAATACACAGAGGTCTATATTAATTATAAACGGATTGGCCTATTAGCTCAGGTTTCTTATTAATTAATTCTTACATCTTAAATTAGCCCATTATTCTTGTCTGCGTTAGCCACGAGGCTTGGTATCTTTTATCAGCGAGCTACTCTCATGGGCATCCTCTCAACTGCTGACTCAGCTTTCCTCTTCCCAGAGTTCTCCTGTTCTTATTGCCCCAGTTCTACTTCCTGCCTGGTCGCTCTGCCTATACTTTCTGCCTGGCTACTGACCAATCAGTATTTTACTAAAATACAAGTGACAAATCTTTACAAAGTCCAAGACCATTGTCCCACAGCAGAGAATGAAGGGGAAATGGATTCTTGAGGCTAGATGTTAAAACACATCATTTTGGCTCCTAAGATAAAAACAAAAGCAAACAGCGGCAACAACTGCACCGATCTTAATCGTCTGGTGTTAATGGAACAGCAAGGTAAAGGAAAATAGATCTAGAGGCAGGAGGGAATTGACTTAGATGCTCTTTCAGTTCACTTCCAGCACTTTGACAGGGTGGGATGGTCCATTGGGGCTCATGGTTTCAGAGGTGTTAGTCCATAGCCACTTTGTGTATGGGCCTGTGATGAGGCAGAAGGGCATGGTGGGAAGAAGTGCACGGTAGCGAGCAAAGCTGCTTACCATATGGGACCCAATGAGCAAAGAGAGAAGGAAAGGCCAGAGACAAAATGAACCTCAGGGGCACGCCACCAGCGACCGTCATCACCTCCCAGTCACCTAAAAGCTACGACTCTGATAGTGGATTAATCCACTGGTGCATCTGGAACCCTCATAAGCCAATCCCGATGGCTTTACTGCTGTTGTATTGAATGCCTATCCTTCAACAGGAGATGCCCGGCAACATTTCAGATCAAAAACATAACAGACGTTCTTTCAAACCGGCTAGAGAAAAATTAAAGATGATGATGTGAAATGAGGTGAATTGTTAGAAATAAAGAGAGAGACTCTACACACTCTATTGGGCTGTGTGGCAAACAGACTGGATGGGCTTCAAATGGGGCTTGTCCTCTAGGGGTCTGTGCCTCGGTACGGCAATGCTGGAGGCGGTGGATCGTTTTCGAGGTGGAGTCTACTGGCACATCATCGTAACTCCTCCCAGGTGCTGGCTGCTTGCTCGGCGGTGTCCCCTTCCCACAGCTTCTGTCACTGTGATGCCATCTTGTTACAGTGTGACTCAGTGGAGGACACCCTTCCCAGAGCCCGTGCTTTGCCAGTCAAATATTTAGCCTTCAAAACTGTATGTCAAATAAACCTTTCATTTTTTAAATTACCTGGTCTCAGGTATTTTGTTATAGGAACAGGGAACAAACTACTGCAGTGTTTAGGAGAAAATAAGGAACAAGAGCAGAAGAAGATGAAAGTTAAAGCTAGTTAGACTTGGAGTGGCAAAGGAAGACATGAGAGAAGAAGGAAGAGAATTCTAAAAGAATAAACACTGATTGTGTAAAAAGGAAAGCTTCTATAAACTTCTTCTATAAAACAACTCCCAGGGACTGGAGAGCTGGCTCAGTGGTTAAGAATGCTAACTACTCTTGCAGAGGACTGGAGTTCAGGTCCCAGCATCCACATCGGGCAGTTTACAAGTGCCTGTCACACAAGTTCTGGGGGATCCAATGTCCTGAGGGTACTGTACTCACGTGGCCAACACACAGAAAGACACATAATTTTTTAAAAAATATTCTTAAAAAATCTTCGAGAGATATAGACAAACCAGATAAAATGTATGAAATATATATGGCAGGCCACAGTGTAAGTGCTGCGAGTTTGCTTGCTTCTTGGCTTGCTTTTGTCTCATTTTGTTTTTGCCAACTTGACACAAGACATAGTCTTGTGGGAATAGGGAACCTCAGTTGAGAAAGATGCTGCCATTTGATCGGTCTGTAGGAAAATCTGTGGGACATTTCCTTGATTAGCGATGACTCTGGGAAGGGCCAGCACACTGGGAAGAGTGTCATCCCAAGGCTGGTGGTCCTGGGTTCTATAAGAAAGCAAGCTGAGTCAGGCAAGGGGAGCAAGTCAGTAAGCAGCATCCTTCCATGGCTTCTGCATCAGTTCCTGCTTCCAGGTTCTTGCCTTGAGTTCCCTTCATGGACTATTACAATGCACTGCATGCCCCTGTCTGAGCTCTATGCGCTACAATACAGTTCACCAGCTTTGGGCAAGGGGCTGGAGGTTGAGAAAGCACACACAGAGACAGACTGACAAATGGAAGTCTAATCATTGGTAAAAAAACAAAAAAGCCCTTCTTTAATAGCACAATGGAGGCTTAAATACTCAGCAGTCAATGGCCAACAGGTGAAAATCCCACCCTCTGATCCTCTAGGGAAGGCACAGCTTTTAGTAACTTCAATTAGAAGGCTCTAGACAGGGAAGAGCAGCTGAAGGCCAGGACTCCAATTGGTCCCAACAGACTATGTTCTAGATATATAAGCCAAATCAACCCTTTCTTCTCCAAGTTGCTTTTGGACACAATGTTTTATCACAGCAATAGAAAGAAAACTAAGACAGCATATAAAGATTTTTCTTCAATTATTAAAAAAAACATGAGCACTTTCAGGGGAGCAAGATTAAAGATGTGAAAATACAATTTATAAATAGAAATTTCTGATACACAAGGAACCATGTTCAACTTTTCCAATAATGAAAGAAACAAAAACAATTGCAAGGGTTTTTTGTTTGTGTATTTGTTTGTTGTTGTTGTTTTTGAGATATGGTAAAACTATACAGCCCTGGCTGGCCTGGAACTTTCTGTAAAGATCACATTGGCCTCAAGCTCACAGAGGCCTTTGTTTTCTGAAAGCTGGGATTAAAGGCATGCACCATCAGGCCCCACCAGAGTACTTTTTGAAAAATGTGTTTTGCCTGCATGAATGGATGTGATTTGATGCTTAGAAAGGGCGAAAGAAGGATCAGATTACCCGGAACCGGAGTTATAGATGGTTGTGAGCCACCATGCCGGGGCTGAGAATCGAACCCAGGTCCTTTGAAAGAACAACAAATGCTCTTAACCACTGAGCCATGCTTCCAAGCCCCAAAATCTCACTGTAACTATCAAAAGGATGGGGTTTCAGGGAATGACTGGATTATGGGGTCATTGGCTATTGGATAATAACTTCCAGAGCTCTAGACAAAACACTTAGGCTTCTTCATTCATTGCTGAGGGGTTTGGAAATTCCTACAGATGACATTTTGGGGGGGGGCAGAATTTAGTCACTTGTACTTTTGAAAATCCTTAGAGTACGGATCATTTCCTACTAGCCGTGGAGCTGAGTTCTCAGTCCTGATAAACTCATAGGCCATAGAAAAAAACTGCAAATCAAGAATTCGTCCAAAACACCTGACCAGCAGTACCTCACGGCTAGGCCACACGGCAGCCTCCGCTATTTGTATTTGCCAGCGTGGGTTGACCCAGAACTGAACTTGCTGCCGCCACCCAGGACAGCAAGATACCAGTCCAGGGGATGATCAAAACTCAGAATTCAGAAGTACATTGGAACTGAATACACAGTGCTTCTCCACCACCATAAAGTCAAAAACTGAAACCAAACTGCCATAAGTTGAAAACTGTCTATGACTCTTAGCCTAGTAAACAAACATCTAGGACATTCTCCTAGGGAAAGATGCCTGCACACAAAAACGTGTGAACTCAGCTATGTGAGCAGTGGTGCTGCAATACCTAATAACTTCAGTCGCTATGATTCCAGTAAGGACCTGCTAAGTTAGTTGATTTGTGCTCAAATGATGGAATACTTCATACCCATAAGATAATTTTAAATAATGTTAAACAATTTCAGCGATTTCTCCAGGGTCTCACACGTGCTAGGCAAGGGTTCTACTGCTGAGCTGCATCCCCAGGCTGACTCAGAGTGGAAGGATATGCTTCAATGCACATGGTTTAATGAGAATTTCGAAAAACAAGTCCATATGTTAAGAAATATACATCTATACTATACATTAATGGCGATTATCTTTGGGTGGTAGCACATGGGTGATTCAAATTTGCTTTCCAACATTTTGTATATTTTATAAAATCCCCCACAAAAACATACGTGGTCTCTATAAACAGAAAGCACACCTCACTGCATAAAATGATTTTTCAGAACTGGGTTCGTTGAGGACGTTCGTTCTCATACACATCACCCACCCTCCGTGCTCCTGCATCCCGCCGGCCAGCCGGCTTTCAGAGTGGCAGCTCTCCTGTTCGCAGGCCCCTTTCTGGGTTTCCAGCACTTGTTTCTGTTTTCTACAGATTCCATAGCACACTTTAGAAATGCTGAGTTTCACTTCCAATCCATTTTCCTTCGTCTGTGTAAGAGCAATACTGCTGCCTACTTTGCAGAGGGAAAGGGGAGGAGAGAGAGAGAGAGGAAGAGGGAGGGAGGGGGCTACAAGGGGCTGATTTCCAGCAGTGCTGGCCACCTGTTCCACATCTGCCACATGGCCTTCATTTCAGAGGCCTCAGAGGCCCACCAGCTCAGGAAGGGGATTTGGTGTCACAGTGGCTAGATACACAAAGGCAGGGCCAATGCAAATAAGAAATTCTCAGTCCACAGATAAACATTTCTTAAACAACCCAGACAATGAAATGGATGATGGACTTTCCCAACAGGACTTTTTTTTTTTTTGTAATTATGTTTTTATTGACTTTTCAAAGGAAATGAAAAAGACTAACATATAATTGACTAAAAGAACTCGAGGTAATAAAGCAAGCCAGAAAATGTCTGGAGGAAATGCATATCTAAGGGACAATGCCTGTAATAGGAAAATCTATTATATTGTGTTGAGATTATGTAATTACCTACACATGCTGCTTTGGCTGGGGGTGAGAGCTCACTGCTGTGATGCCCAGAGCTCTGAGAAGGGCCAGGCATTTTTCCAAATGTGTATATCCTCCTGTATTGTGAAGTCTAAATTTCAAAAACCCTTAGTAATGCTAAATTCTGACTTTTGTATGGAAGAACTCAGGAGTAGGTTAGTGGGGTGGGTGGGCGCGCGCGCACACACACAGAAAGGAGTCCTAAGGGGTTCTTTGCAAGGTATTTAACTTAAGGAGTTGTCTTAATACTGTTATAGCACATATCAATTACTGGATGAGCACACACACACACACACACACACACACACACACACACGTATTCCAAATGATCAGAGGATAGAAACCAGACTACAGGGAGGTAGTTAGCGATGCAGCCTTGGATTCAGCATAATTATCAGTGTGGTTTTATTAGCCCGTTTGGGTGCCTAATTAGAACGCTGAGTAGCATTAGGAAAGGAGATGGGGGACTTCAATGTGCACATTCTTGGCAACCTAATCATTGAGGAACTTTTATGTCCCCCAGGCTCCTCACATTATGGCCTTAGCCATCAGGTGTCAGTGTGGATGGGAGAATACCATTCCCCTCAGATGGTAAAGCAGGAAGAGGCTCAGAACTCTGACGCCGATGCTAATGGACCAGACAAGCTCCCAACCTGATTTGTGTGTGAACTAGAGCTGCTCTTTTCACGACAATATCACACTCTAAAATGATCTTCATAGACTGGAGTAAGAGCTGAGGACAAGCCATCTAGTTCAGATACAGGATTGGCCCCCGCCCTGAAGCCCGAAAATCAGTTGCACAACATAGAAGAAGATGGGCAGTTAAGAGCGACTTTGCGGAGGTGGCGGGGGAACACAGAGCATCTTGGGTACCACAAGAAACGACTCCTCAGCTGCATGCGCGGACCAGCAGACCAGGAAGAGGCTCTCTGCTTCCTTTTTGTTGGATTAGAGTAAAGCCAAAAGGCAGTCTAAGGGGAGGAAATTAACACGTAGATATTTCCAGGGTATTACACACGTGCGCTCGGTGCTGTGGGACTGACGTGCTGCCCAGTGCACTATAGAGATGCTTATCTGGACACTATTATGAATGAAAGCAGCGGGGAGGAAACCCTTCTCAGCACAGACATGCTCTTATAAGCTCTGCAGACAGTCCGCTCCCTCCCACTTCCTCCCAAGGCATTCCTTCTTTAAAAGCAACGCGGCCTTCCCCACTACGCAGGTTCAGCAGTCATTCACAACCCTGGAATGGTCATTATGTACATCTTATTTAGGCAACCATTTGCGATCCCAAGTGGTCAGTCCTATATACACATACATATAAGCAACACTAAATGCATACAGCAGGTTGCATGTGTGTGTATGTGTGCGTGTGTGTCTGTGTGTAACAATGATAAATATCAAAGAAGAGGTCATGAACCCAAGGGGTAATGGAGCCAGGAAGGGAGGAGGTGGAGGGCAGAGAACGGGGGTACAGGAAATGATGTCACTACACTGTATTCACGTACGAAATGTAAATGAAAAGAAGCATTTCTCTATTCTCTTCAGAACTCCCGTCTGTTCGCTCATATGCTCTTTAATGATGGTGTAGCCTTACACAGGGCAGCGGTTGTTACTGATCACCTAACCCAGGCAGTAACCCAAGGAGGGAAGCCCTAAATATGGATAGCCCGAGGGCCATAGGTATCCTTTCAGAGATGTGTTTATATTTCCTCTGTGGACAGATGGTTTTTTGGGCTTCACTGCTCGAGAAGAAAGAGAAGAACAATCAGGAATGGTAGTGATTATAAAACCCCTACCTCGTGGGTACAAAACCCAGGAACCGTAGCTATCCCCTGGGTGCTCTCTCCCCAGTCCCTCTTAGATTTCCGAGTTGAATAAGAAATGCCAGGAAAATGTCACCCAGTATTGGGGTACGAGCTGCTGAGACCCTCACAGTCTGAGGATGAACAAAGGGTCCCTTTCAATGGCTTTAATTTCTAAGACTTTCATAGTAAACTTCCTTTAAATTTTTAAAGTATTTGTTTATCCTATTTCATATCAGCATTTTTAAGGAATATTAATATGTATGATGCTTGGCCTGTTTATCTGGACGGATGTGCGCCATGTGCACGCCTGGTACCAAGGAGGTCAGAAGAGGGCCTGCGCTGCTCTGCTCTTAAATTTAAAAAGTCGTTGCCTGTACTGATACTGTGCCATTTCCCCCATGTTTCCTGTGGTCATTTCTAGCTTCCAATTTTGTGCTTAAGTCTTTAATCCATTTGGGATTGACTTTGAGATTGATTTTTGTACATGGTGCGACATGGTCTAACCTCGTTTGCACATGACTATCCTCTTGTCCCAGCCCCATATCCCAAACAAACTCCTTCTGCCTCGTTGTATGTTCCTAACATCTCTGTCAAAATCAAAATGCATAGTATTAACTTTGAGATTTCATAGGCTAATACAATGGCTTTCAACCTTTCTGATGCTGTGACCCCCAACCATAAAACTAGTGCTTTGCTGCTACTTCATAACATTAATTTTGCCACTGTTAGAATCGCAATGTAAATATCCAATATGCAGGATATCTGAGATGTGACACACACCCCCCCCCCGAAGAGGTCCTGACCCACAGATTGAGAGCCACCAGATCAATGTGTTTGTGTTTATGCCAGTGTGATACTGTTTTGATTCCCGTAGCTTTATCACATACCTTAAGATCTAGCAGAATGATCACTGCAGCTCTGTTCGTTTGTTCAAGATCACTTTGGCTATTCGGGGTTGGGTTTTGTTTCTCTGGGTCTGTAAAAACGTGCTCTTGCAACCTTGATAGAAATGGCGTTGGGCCTGCAGATTGCTGTGGGCAGTAGTATATTAGCTGCTTTTCTCATTTCGATGGAAAAATACCTGACATAAGGAACCAAAGGAAGGAAGGGTTCATCTTGGCTCACACTTGGAAGATACAGTCTGTTGGGGCAGCCTGAGCCCGAGGCAGCTGGTCACATGGTAGCCGCAGTCAGGAAGCAGAGAGATGAACGCTAGAGCAAGGCTTGCCTTCCACGTTCTATTCAGCCCAGCACCCCAGTCCACGGCACAATACTGCTCACACCCACAGTAGGGTTTCTTTCCAACTCCCTCAGAGACACCCCAAGAGGTTTGACTCCTAAGTCAAACCTAGAGCCTGTCGAGGTGACAATCAACATGATGGACCTTTTAATGATATTATTTTTTCTAATTCATGAACATAAAATACCTTTACACTTATTTATGTCTTCTTCGTTTTTTTCATGTGGTTTTCTGCCCACAGATCTTTTACCTTTTTTGGTTAAATCTTTTCTTTTTTATGGCTATTATAAAAGCAATTGTTCTTTATTCATGTTTAGGCGAGCTCATTGATCATGCGTAGAAATGCTGCTGATTTTTCTCTGGGACCTTTAGATTCCCTCCTCTCCTTTCTGCCAGGCAGCCTTTGGCATTTTCAAGGGTCACCGAAGCCCTATACATACGGTAATGGGTTAGGGCCAGCTGAAGAGAAAAGTTCGATATTAATGGAGGAGAGTTTACAGCTGGGCTTTCTGGTGGGAAGAGATTAATTGTTTGGCTCTCACAGCCAGAATGTCAACAGCTAGGTTCTAAATGCATCTATTCTCTCTGCACAGACCTATTTTTAAAAATCCCATTACATGCTTCCTGAATGGCCCCAATGCTTCTTGGGTAGATCACAGACGTATAGCTCCGTCTCTTCCTTAGATCAGGGAAAAGAGGCCGGTGAGTGATCCATTGCTGCCGCCTCAGGTGAGCTGCAGAGATAAACCCAGAGCCATTTAAATGGGAAACAGAGTCTCTCTCTCTCTCTCTCTCTCTCTCTCTCTCTCTCTCTCTCTCTCTCACACACACACACACACACACACACACACACACTCTTCATCTCTTCATTAGGTGGCAGAGACTAATTAGAGAGATAATCACCATGTCATTACTCTAACTCACTAAAGAAAGGAGACTTTTCTCCTCATTCCTTTAAGGGAATGTTGATAGGACAAGAAGAAGCCACCTTCCCCTTGACCTCAGCATACATTTGTGTACCCACATGTATCCTAGAAAGGAGTTGTCTGAAGAGAACTCATAATTAAATTATCAGTAGACCAGAGAGATGGCTCAACAGGTAGGAGTGCTCAAAACCAAGTCTGATGAGCTGAAGTCAACATCCTGGACCCACATGGCAGAAGGAAAGAACTGACTCTGACCTTCACACATGTACCTTGGCATGTACACACTCACAAACACATATGCACACACACATGCACGCACATACACACACAATATAATATAACAACAATATAATATAATAACAAATAATATAAAAAACTAAAGAAAAAAAAGATCCTAACTAAAGTTTGTTTTGTTTACTTGCTTTTTGAAGCAGGGTCTCATCACATAGCCCAGACTGGCCTAAACTCTCTATCCTCCTGCTGTTGGCGCACAAAAGAGTTCCAAAATAGCCCAGAATGTAGTATAACAACCGTTTATTTATTAGGGGATAAACTCACAGAAATAGTAGCCATCCACAGTCCTCTCTGTGAGCTGGGAACTAAAACTGAATCCAGCAGCAAAGAGGCCGGCAAGCACGCTTTTCATCTGCATTTCTAGTACACGAGACCATGCCCAAAGTGGGCTAGTATCTTAAACGTGATTGGCTGAAGGAATTCCCACAGTTTATCTTATAGTCTCCATTTGAGCAATCATTTGTTTATGAACCTAGCAATTTTTTTCTTCTTCCCTCCCAAGCCCTTCCAAAGTTAACCAAAGTATCTTTTGACTCTCGCTGAGAACTGGTTCAACATCTCGATATATTATTTTCACCCGGTGTGTAATAATATAAAGCAGATGGAACGAACAATCATCATGCAGTGGGGTCCTGGAATTCTATTTATGCAGTTTTGGATAGATTTTTCCCTGTTTGATTAGCAGGAAATTGAAAGTTGAAACCCCTGAATAAATCAATAACAAGGCCAGAAGTTATTCCAAAACTGTAGCACATGGTCGGGCATGATTAGTGGTGGCGTGAGCTTAAGAACCTTGCAGATGGATGGTGGATGTCATGTCACAAGGTCTTATGTGTACCTTCTAGAAGAGGAAGGAGGCTGATTTAGGGCATTCCAAAGTAGCAATAAGATGGAACATGAAACGATACAGCAGCTGTCCCCTGTTGTAAGAGACAAAGCACAGATCTGGACACATAAGAACATCTACCCATGGCTGCCTGACCCAAGATCAAGTGCACCACTTCCCACCAAATGACCTTGTGAGGAGCTAAGAAACACCATGGCAGACAAGGTGCTGCCTATTTGCCTCAAGACTCCTCTCTCGTCTTTATTCTATTTGGTTTGTTCTATTTTGTCAAGGCAAGGTCTTTCACTGTAGCCCAGGCTAGCATTGAACTCACAGTCATCCTCCTGCCTCTCCCTCCCAAGTTCTCGTCATCCTTACCTACATGCTTGACTCGGGCTCCTATTATCTTTATCCCTTTGGACTTCTGAAGACTGGTGTGATTCCTGTCTCTTCTGTCTGTTCTGCTTCCTGGGGATGCTCTCCTGCAATCTTCCCCTCCCCACACTCCACACTACATTTTAGCACACGCATGTCAGGTACTCACCTGTAAAGTCCTGAAGGGGGAGGCCGACTCCTTTGTCAGTTTTGTCTCTGAGTGTCTAGCACTATTCCTAGAGCAGGCTCTCCATAGGGTACATCACAGCAATAACAGCCATGCTCCAAAGCTGGGGTTAAAAGCAATCCAGCTTCTCCTAACCTTGCCCCCCTTCTGAAGATGGCCATGGAGCAGAACAGGCAAAGTGTGCCACATGATCATCGAATAGCCTGCAAATCAATACTGGGCAGCCCCACAGTGCGATAACCACTTACAGTGACAGGCTCTTCCATATTAAAAGGCCCAAGTCACGGGCCAGTGCCTTGTAGGCCATTGCTGCTGGCAACGGGCACCTATTTGCTCGCCTTTGTACAGTCTTTGAAATGTGTTTCTTCTGCTTGTGCAAGCTGATGCTGCAACAGCTTCAAGTAAAACGGCTGCTGTGGCTCTGCTGAGCAATGCCAAGGTGAACCAGCCAGAGCTCAGTTTGCAAAGAGACTAGAAGGGGTATTTTGTAGGCAGAGGGAAATGTGCTACTTCAGTAATTCAGCCGAGAGATCAAATTTGGGTTGAAGAACCCCAAACGACACATTTCTCATGAACAGGAAATCATCTCCTCGAAAGTTGACTGCAGAGCAAACCAGCTAGGAAACAAGAATATTCCAGTTCACTCAAAGGGCAAGTCGAAATCAAGAGCACCAACTTCAAAATGCCCGCCTGAGGGATGGGCAGATGACACAGTGGGTAGATTGTTTGTTGCCCAAACATGCGAACTTGAGTTTGAATCCCTTAGCACCCATATTTTAAAAAAATGCTGGGCATGGTGATGCATTCCCATAACCAGAGCCAGGAGGATCCTAGAAGCTTCCCGGCCAGCCAGCCCCACCCAAACGCTGAACTTCAGATTCAGTGAGAGAATGCCACCCTTGTTGTGTGGAAGAGTCAACAAGCAAGCAACACTTGGTGTGTTGACTCCAGGTCAACTTGGCCCAACCACAGAGGCAAGACTTCAGGTTCCTAAGAGAGTTAACTCCCAAGCCATAGCAGAAACCTGACCATAGGCTTTGGTTTGAAGACAAAGACCAATAACAAGTTTGCTTCCTGGAAAGGACTTTTGAGGGGGAATAGAAGGTACAATGAAAGAGTGGGGGAGGGGAGGTCCGCAGTCGGCGCTAGAGCTTCACCTGGTCAGGTGGGTTGAGATGCCATAGCACTGAGGCCACTTCCTCTCCAATAACTGAGACAGGGAGGATAGGGAATTTGAACCTGATCGCTCAAGACTGACCACTCAAAACGGGGAGCGCAAAGGTGGTCTAACACACCAGTACCCCTCCAAGAAGCTATGAAACTGAGAGATGAGGATAGCTCAGGCAGTAAGGGCTTGTGGCGGGAACATAAGAACCCGAGTCCTCAGAAGTCATACAAAATCCTTTGTCCTTGTCCTCCCACACTGGGAAGGAAGAGGCAGACAAATTTCTGGAGGCTTCGGTCCAGTGGTTGGCCCCAAAGCTTGTCCTCTGGTCTACACACACATGTGTGCGCGAGCACACACACACACACACTAAGTTAGACATGAGATAGTTTATGTTCATATCATTATATTATATAATCTAAGACTGAAGTAAGAATCAACAGCAGTCATGCTCTGAATGCAAATCAGGAGGGAGCGTGCACAAAGACAAAGCTTTGATACTGGTAAACTATCACATAGACCCGGAGTTTCCCATTTTAACATTACCATGAAACACAAGAGAAGCAAAAAAAAAAAAAATGTAAATGTGCCTATTCCTTCAAAACAGGTAACTGAAGGGAAACTGTAGGAACAGCATTGAAAATGATGACAATAAATGCATGTATAGTATTTTCCTTTCCTAAAGACTTCCACAGACAAGCCAGGCAAAACCAAATGCTAGCAAGGTTGAATATCTCAACTCAAACACATAGACGATTTGGTGTCATGAAGACAGACACCCCAGGCTCTGATATCAGGGCTAAGATGTTGCCACCCTGTCATTCACTGGCCTGTCTAGGGGAAACCCAGTTGAAACTTGGTGTGGCGGTTAGGAAAGCAACATGTGCAATGGGGTCCCATGCCCAGCACCCTCGTCAGGAGAAACACACACTGTTGGAAGGGCCAGGTATTCCAAGTTATGAGGAAGTGGGATTGGTAATGAACCATATATGATCAACCTGTTGGTTGGTGATGTGCCAATTCACTTATCAACTTTTCCCCAGGTGGTAGGGAAGTTGTTTACAAGTGGCATGATCATTACTAGCGAACATCAACCTTCAGAATTACGTTAGATTCATTAGAACAAAATAAATTGATTTAGGCATGCATCTAAGTCGTGCCTACCCTGCTCAATCTCTCTACTTTTACATTAAACCAATGATAGACTCTTGGCAACCCTGGAAACATATGTACTAATTAACTTCTAACTCAATCACAGATAATTAAATAACAATATTATGCAACTTAAGGTTGTCTTTTATACTGGCATCAGACATCACAGCTGACAAATGTTCAGACAATTAATATGCTTAAGTCACTGTGACTTTTATTCCACTATAATTAATCTACTCAGTGTTAACTAAGAGGTATACAAGCAAACCGTGATGCTTTGGGCAACTGAACAACAGGATAAAACCTTAGCTATTTGGATTATGCTCAGTCAAAGAGGAATGGTGAGTTCAGGGTTGTCAGGACCACACCTGCTCTGAGCTGAGCTAGCTTCCTTTATCACACTATTTCTGCCTTCACCAGACCTGAGTTTCACCTCTGTAGGCAGCTGCAGCCGGTGATTCATGGCTTGAACCCCACAGGTGGAAGACCTCAGGGTTTGCAGAAGAACTGTTGGATGGCTCTCATCAGGAGGAGAGATGATCCCTCAGGGGAAAGAACCCACGATTCCAAACACTGCTACTATCGCTAGGACAGTCAGCCGTGAGGCTTAACAGTCCTGCCACAGTGGATATGATGAGTTGAGTGTGGGTGGAAGCCATACTACAGACTCTAATAGCCTTTGCCCCTGCCCCCTTCCAGGAAGCCCTGCCCTAGAACCCACTCACCCGCACCTGCCCCATCACTATCTGCCTGTCTCTGTTAACTGGGGAAGGACCCCTGAAAATTTCCTGTGCTCAGTGGGCTTCCATCTGAGAGCCCCTAAACACAAACACACAGCCCTCCAGTACAGAAGACAGTTTCCTCCAGAATTCAGTGCCTGTGGCTAGACCTTTGTGTTCCAGCTAGTCATTGAAATCTTTGTTTTGATAAAGGAGTTCTAATCAGAACATCCGCCATCACGGAGAGACAAGTGTTCCCTAGAAATCTACCCTGGAATATGATGACCAGGTACTAGGGGGACACATTTGTTAAGACATAGCAATAATATCCTCACAAAGAAATTCTGCTCTAAATTGACTATAATTCATTTTTTCCCATGAATTGTGATGACGACAAATACCAGTGTGAGAATAATTGATAATGTTACAGACAGTGTGTGAACAGTGCAACCCAACAGAAAGTGAGTTTGATGTTCCTTATGCACATCTTCTACTTGATTGATACCTGTTATATGAGTTAGGATTTTCTAAAGGAACAGGATGATAGAATGAAAAAAATATATAATATATATTATATATATGGTTATTATAACGGCTTATATATAATAAATATATACATTAAAGGGAATATCAGCTTACATGATATGGCCTAGGTAGTCCAACAATGGCTGTCTCCACTAGAGAGATGAAGAATCCAGTAGTTGTTCAGTCCCTGAGGCTGAATTTCCCAGCAGTCTAGTGCTGAAGGTCTAAGGATTCCTGGAGAGATGTTCTTGAGTATGGGAAGCCTGAAGAAGCGTCCTCAAATATTCGTGAAGGAATGCCACAGCAACAAGCAAAAGAAGAAAAAAGTTGGCTTCTTCCATGTCCGGGCTACCACCAGAAGGTGCCCCTGGCTGAGGAATGGGGATAACTGGATCTTAGAAATCCAATTGATTCCAGATTCAATCAAACTCATTAGCTATCACAACTGTTTTGGTCAACATTCAGAGAAGCAAACTGAGAGAGAGAGAAAAGGAGTAGGAGCAGGGAAAGGAAACGAGGGGAGAAAAAAGATCTGCTCTAGACAATCAGTGTAAGGAGCTAACAAGACTCTAGGCAACCAGGAGGCTGGAGGCCCAAGGAAGAGTTGATGTTGCTCTCCAGTTCTTTCCCTCCTCACGAGCTTCAGGCTATTGGACGAGGCCCATTCAGGCTACGAAAACTGATCTATTTTCCAGTCTCCTAAGGTGAAAGACAGGCATTTGACCAAAACCTTAGTGTGAAGTCTAGACAAGGTAATGCAAACGATCATTTGCCACCACCAAAACAAATGATAGTTTTTTAAGATAATAAAGTTGATGGGTGCATCATAACTGATGTGATCTGATCATGTGTGTGTGTGTGTGTGTGTGTGTGTATAAAGCCAACATTTTTCTTCTTTTTTTTTTTTTTTTTCAAGACAGGGTTTCTCTATAGCTTTGGAGCCTCTCCTGGAACTAGCTCTTGTAGACCAGGTTGGCCTCGAACTCACGAAGATCCGCCTGCCTTTGCCTCCCGAGTGCTGAGATTAAAGGCGTGCGCCACCACCGCCCGGCAATCTTCTAGGCTTCTTCTGGTTCCCATATTTTTCATTAAGAATTCCACGTGCATATAATGTGCTTTGATTAAATTTATACCCTATTCCCTCCCCTTTAACTCCCTCTCTACCTTCTGTTTTTCAATCCTCCAGACCCACATAATGCTGCCTGTGTATATGAGGGTGTAAGTCCAACGACTGGAGCATGGGCCTCTCTCAGGGGTGGCATTTCTGAAGAAAACTGACCAGCCTTTCCCAGTAGCCATCAATTGCCAAAAGCTCTTAAGCGAGAGGTGGGACTCTGTGAGCTCCTCTCCAATAGTGCGTCATTATCATACTTCCAACGTGACACAAGGTACTCTAATCACTCGAGGAAGTACTCTTTCCATCGAATGCTCTTCCTGTCCACCATTTCCATCCTCCCCTGCTCCTCCCTTTCTGGTGAGATTTCTGGTACCCTCTGAGTAGATGACTGGGGAAGACATGAATTAAATATAATTCTATATGTGTTTATTGTGTATTCTTCCGTAGAACCATTAGTTCCCCTTTTGTTAAGATCTTAGGTCTAAATGTCTCAAATGTTGTTTGGGGAAAGAACAATGAGGAGCCTGTGGTTATCTCTACTCTTAACTACATCAAAGCGAGGTACCATTGCTTACATCAATCATGTTGTCAAGTGCCAAGTGCCGAGAAAGGGCCTGAGAAGACTCCGTCAGTTGTTCACAGGTACGATCTTTGTGACTCACCTTGAATGATCAGCACCACTGTGGTTTTATTCTGTTCTGCCAGTGTGGTTTGTGAACTGAAAAGTATTTTTCACCCGCTTGTCTATATGTCCAAGTAACTAATAGCTTGTGAAAACAAAATAAAGCCAATGATAGCAAACATTTATCAAATACTCATTCCAGATCAAAAACTGTGTGAGTCACCGAACTCCACACCAGCCCCGGGAAGTGGGGGTTAGCATCTCCATTCTGCAGAAGAGGAAAGCAGAGCTTAGTAGACCTGAAGCCATCGTTCAAGGTCACAGAGCAAGTGAGGAGGGTGCTGGGGATTCCGGGTAGCATAACTCCAGGAGGTGATGAAGTCTTCAGGTTGTATCATAAGGTATCTTTTGCTAACAGGTTTAATCTGACATCTATCTTTGATAAATTCTGCCCAATTCCTCAACATTGGCTAGGGTGATCATTTTTCATCCAAACTTAAAAACGCACTAAGTCAGGTAAATCCATCTCTTACCCAAGAATATCTGAGATGCTAAACCTTTAGGATGTTTCCCCATGTGCTCTGGTAAGAGATGTTTTCATTGATTATGCTGGCTCATTCTCATTATCAATGTGATAGACCCTAGAGTCACTTAAGAAGAAAGAGTCTCAACTGAAGAATTGCCTTGATCAGATTGGCCTGTGGCCATATCTGAAAGAGAGCATCTTGATTGATTATTGATGTGGGAGGGCCCAGGCCACTGAGGACAGCACCATCCCTAGGCAAGTGGGCCTAGGCTGTATAAAGAAGCTATCTGAGCATGAGCCACTGGGTGAGCCAGAGAGAAAGGGAGAGAGAGAAAGAGAACAAGCTGCCAATAAATAGTGCTTTCCATGATTACTGCTTAGTTCATTGTAGGTGGAGTTTTTCTGTACTTCCAAATAACCAACACAGAGACTTAAGATTACTTATAAATGCTCAGCCAATAGCTCAGGCTTATTACAAGTTAATTAACTCTTACATTAAAATTAACCCATATGTCTATCTACACTTTGCTACATGGCTCATGGCTTGTTATCTCATTTTCTATACATCCTGCTTCCTCTGTGGCTGTCTGGTATCCTCTGACTCCACCTTCTTCTTCCCAGAGTCCTCTGTTTCTGGCGGTCCCGCCTCTACTTCCTGCCTGGCTACTGTCCTGTCAGCTTTTTATTAACCAATGTGAGTAATACATACTCACAGTCTACAGAAGGATTATTCCACAGCAGTTCCTACTTGAGTTCCTGCCTGGACTTCCTTCAAAGACGGACTGTGATCTGTGAGAGCAAACCAAGTAAACCTTCTGTCCCCTGAGTTGTTTATGGTTAGAGCGTCTTACCGCATCAACAGGAATGAAGCTATAGCTCTGATGCTATCAACGTACATGTCCCATCTTTGCACTTCCGTAACTTCAGTCTCAATTTTGTACTATGCAGACTCTGTGGACTGGCCGTTATAAACAAACCACATGAGAACATGTGCATACTTCCTTTATAAGGAATGCAATGGTTTTTAAAATTGTCAGATTATTTCCACAGAAGGCTGAATAATTTTGATAAAAAATTTCATAGTGTTATGTTAAAACAGATGAGTATCAGACTGCCCCCCACCCTAATCCTTATACCCATAGATGAGTGCCTGTCTCAGTCCTCGTCAGGGAAGCTTCTTTTGGCCATAGATGGTAGGACATGGTGGAGTGTAGGCAGATGTGGTGCTGGGAAGGAGTTGAGAGTTCTATATCTTGATCTGCAGGCAACAGAAAAAGACTGAGACATACTTCTTCCGACAACACCACACCTATCCAACAAGGCCACACCTCCTAATAGTGCCACTTCCCATGAGCCTATAGGGGGCATTTTCTTTCAAACCACCACCACAAGAACATTCCTTGGTTTCAGACATTTTGAAGCTTCAGGACCCTCCCTCCCACAACACACTCAACCACCTCAGTTTGGTGTGAAACCCTTGCCCTCTCCTTTACAGGAACCATTTTTTTTTGTTACCTGTTCATCTGTCCTCTAATGAAGCAGACAATCCTTACAGTCAAACCTTTCTTCAGCCCCAAAGCAAGGTTAGTGGTCCAAGTCACATACATATCCAGCAGGGTCAGGGGTGGATAGCCAAGAGGCTAACCGGTAGTTGCAGCTGGAGAAGAGGGACAGACTAAGAAAGACAATGCTTTTGTACACAGCTCTGTTGCTAGGGTGATCTGTGTGTGCCTGCACCTTTTAACAGATGGAGAATCTGGAACCCAGAGAGGGGAGGAATAGCTCTGTGAGTCACACAGTGAGAACCATGAACAAAGGGGAAGAAATGTGATCCCCTGGCTTGTCCTGTGCCAAAGCCACACAGATGCTGAAAGCTGCGGGGGAGGTGGGAGCCACACACACAGGTGTTTTGGGGGGAGCCTTCTCTGGGGTGTTTGCTCTCCTGGCAGGAGGATCAAGTTGGGATTAACACTCAAGAGCCCTAGGGTTACTCGACTTGAAAGGGGTGTTTGCAGAAGATGTTTTCAAAATAGGAGCAGAGGGCTGGTGTCTGAACTGTAAGTGGGAAGCTGGGAGAGATAATGTGAGTCCTGTTCTTTAAACCCATTTCCAGAGAAGAAGCAGGACTTTTCTTTGTCCTCCCAGCTACCAGGACCTACTAATACCACAAGTATATGACCGGGTATGCAGTTAGAACTTGGAACCATTCTTTTTAGATTTGTCTATGACTGTTTGGCCTGTCTATTTGTACTTGCACTCTATGTACACTCTCAGAAGTCAAAAGAGGACATAGAATCCCCTGGCACTGGAGCTACAGATGAGTGTTAGTCATCATATTGGTGCTAGGAACCAAACCCCAAACCCAGGTCCTCAGCAAGAACAAGCGTTCTTAATGGACAAGCCGCTTACAGTAAGATATGATAAGATGCGGGAAAAAAAAAATCACGTCAGTTCACTGGTTTTTATCGTTAAAATATCTGAACAGTATTGACCTCAACCATAAAGAGGTCTTCTTGATTCTTTCAAAGTGTTTGGACCACATGACAGGCATCAGTTTTTCAGTGGTTAGAAAATGTGCAAGTGGGCTGACTGGGGAATGAAGATGAGAAGGAACAGGATGGACCCCAGGGCCTGGATGGCATTTGCGGATACCTCCAAGATAGAAAATACAGGGTGGAGGCAGAAAGGTCTAGAGCTGTCAAAGTGCCTTACAGAAGACAGCGTTGTGTATGAGACATCGCTCAAAGCTCGTGTGTTAAAGGACTGGTCCCCAGGGGGGTGATGCTCATGGAGCCTTGACCTCATCAAGGGAGGAGCCAATTTGTGGGCTCGTAAATTGATGGGTTTGGGGAAGGGGCTTTGCGAAAATACATTCTCTCTCTCTTTCTGAGTTTTATTCCCAGAACCCATATGGTGGGCCACAACCATATGTAACCCCAGTCCCAGGGGACAGATGTCCTCTTCTGGCCTCCTCGGGCACTGCAGGAACAGGATGTACAGACACACATGTAAGCAAACACCATGCACTTTAAACAATAAATTTTTTTTTTTAATTCTCTTTCTGTGCTCCCTCCCGTGGATTCCCTCTTCCAGGAGATAACTTCTGTGAATCAGCTCAGTTTTATTCCAGAGTATTGGGGATGGTAGCTGGGGAATCACCTAATTTGCATTAAACAGCACGCTCCCATCATAAAACCCCTAGTACAAGTCTCAGTTATCATCTGTGTGATGCCTCCTAGCACAATGTCTAATTACCATAAGGGCAGCAGCGGGGAAAGCTTCTGCAGGGAACTGCATCCAGGGTCATGCTAGAGGTAAATCAGGCATCCAGGCTTAGAGGCAGTCTCCAAATAAGGTCAGGGAGAGAACAGGGTGCCTTCCTCCAGGGGGAGGGCATCGTCCCTGTTACTGAACTTGAAGAGAGCTGCCAGAGAGCTGCCAGGCTGTGATGGACTGCAGCCTCCGAGCAGCAGGGCCTCCCAGCACCCTCCCTTCCTCACAGCCACCGTGAGCAGCAGCTCCCCAGCACCTGCTCTCCACGGGCCCAAAAGTGATGGAGCCGGCAACCCAAGGACTGAACCACGAACAGACGTAAATCTATCTTCCTTTAAATCTTTTTTTTTTTTAAATCAGGCATTTTGCCACCGTCATGGACAGTTGACTAACACGAGAAGAAGAGAATCCACATAAAGAAGAACGTCCCAAGCCCGGCGGTGGTGGTGCACGCCTTTAATCCCAGCACTCGGAGGCAGAGGCAGGCGAATCCCTGTGAGTTCGAGGCCAGCCTGGTCTACAAGAGCTAGTTCCAGGACAGGCACCAAAAACTACAGAGAAACCCTGTCTCGAAAAATCAAAAAAAAAAAAAAAAAGAAGAAGAACGTCCCATGACACCACCTGGAACAAAACTCCTGACTCCCACCAGCCTTCAGTGAACCACTGCAGGAACGAGATGGTACGGAGCAGGGGTCGCCCACGGATACTGGCCGGGGCTGTCAGAAGGCCATCTTAGGAACCAGAGCCTCTACCGTTGACACTGACAACAGCTTCAGACACTGGAAGGAACTCAAAGCTCTGTTTGACCTTCTGCATGCGTGACCCCACATGTCCCCAGTCTCTGAATGAAGAATCCATGTGACGCAACTGCCAACCAATGTGCCATCTCATCTGTAGCGAGCAAAGGGATTCTCTAAGCAAGCCAGAACTGAAACTTCGCTCTGCTCTGTGTTCCTTCTTTTAGTCCACGGGCATGTAACATCATTTCCTCAAAACAAAAAACAAACAAACAAACAAAACCTCTAGGGCAAGAATGTATTGCCTTCCTGGGTGGGCAAAATTAATTTGCTGCAAAATTAATTTACTAAATGGAAATAACTCCAGAAACATTAAGAGAGGGCATCCCATAAATTAGAATTCATAAAACTAGGCTACAAAAGGCATAGCTAATGTAATAAGCTCATAGGTGGAAGCTGAGAAGCACTATGAACCCCTCTAGCATCCAATCCCTGGATGCTTAGGGCAGAGGGATGAGTAGAGAGAAGATTCAGTTATATTTGCTCTTAAGATGGAATTTCTGTATGATTTCTTAGGAGTCCCACATTAAGGAACTGACTCATAAAACCAAAAAGAGAAACAGATTCATGAGGTATACTTAATGCAAGCATTATTCATATGAGTATTTGTAATAGGATATTTGATGCCAAACATCATCATCATCATCATCATAAAAGAGAGAGAGAGAGAGAGAGAGAGAGAGAAAGAGAGAGAGAGAGCCCTTCTGCACTCCTAGCCATTAAGCTGATTTTGGAATACAAAGCAGTGGATGTTGCTACCAAGAGCAAGAGGGGAAAACAAAACAAAACAACAAAAACTAGGAATGAACTGAGGTCTACAAAGATTTACATAAATTAGCTGCAGCTCCCTGGGCCATATTCTGTGGGCAACCCTGTGTCCCAAACTATTTCCTTCTAGCTATTCCCGAGGGTCTTTCTTGAAGAACCATCTGGTTTGTTTGGAGCCCTTGGCCCCATATATGGTCTGTCTAAGCTATTCCCTTGTATCAGACATCACTACCCTATGTGTAATCAAATGTCATGGTTGGAATTATGGTACCTGCTATGGAAAAGTCTATAGCGTATGCGGCTCTCCAAGGTGGTGGGCAATGTTCTTCCTTGCAATGATCTAGGACGCCTCCCTTTCAGCATCCAGTTATCAAGTGGGGTTGAGGAGGTACACCTGCCTCTTAATGGTTGATGGTTAATACTGCAGCTCAACAGGATCCAGGTTCATCTAGTGGGCTCATCTTTGGGCATGCCTGTGGGGGGCTTTCTAGATCAGATTAATGGAGGTGCAAAGACTTACCTTATATGCAAATAACACGAGTTCATGGGCTGGAGTCTCGGGCTAAATGAAAAGGAGAGAGTGAGACACTTTCTGCTTCCTGGCTTCAAGCCCCTATCACCATGGCTCCTCTGTCTTGATGGACTGTTTCCCTGAACTGTGAGCCAAAAGTTTCTCCCTCTTTTCCTCTGTCCTTCTTTCCCTCCCTTCTTCCTTCCCTCCTTCCCTTCTTCCCTCACTCCCTCCTTTTCTCTGTCCTTCCTTCCCTCCCTTCCTCCCTCCTTCCCTTCTTCCCTCCCTCCCTCTTTTTTTCCTTTCCTCCCTCCTTCCTTCTCCCCCTCCCTCCCTCCTTCCTTCCTTCCTTCCTCCCTTCCTCTCTCCCTCCTCTTTTCCCTCCCTCCTTCCCTCCTTTCCTCCCTCCCCCACTCTGTCCTTTCTTCTGTTCTTCCTTCTCTCTCTTCCTCCCTCCCTTCTTCCTTTCCTCTCTCCCTCCTTCCCTCCCTCCCTCCTTCCTTCCCTCCTTCTCTCCCTCCCTCCTTCCTTCCCTCCTTAAGTTGCTGCTATTCTGTCACAGTAACAAGAGTGACTCATACAGCTGCCTTTTTGAGAATGAACACAAAGAGCTTTTGTTTGCATTTTGTGGAAAAATTCCAGCTGACTTTATGGCCCCATCAAGATGCAGAAGGAGCTGAGTGGTATTTTCTCCATTGCATACCACCTACTAGCTCTGAGCTGTACAAGCTCACCATCTTGGTCAAAAAGACGTTCCTACTTTTCCTTCATTTCTCCTCTCCCAGAAAGACTGAATGGTAAGAGCTGTTGCAGAAAACTGGCTGCTGGAGGCTCACACTGTGACGGGGAGCAACTTCCAGTGGAATTTAGATTGCTAATTCCTAACCATCTTCTGCCTACAGACTCATCAGGGCTCTCCGAGAATCTCCCACGAAAGGTTTTGAAAATCTCTTTTCTCACTGCTCACTGGCACTCAAATTCTTGCGAATTTCTTAAAAAGCCACGAAGCACAGCCAGGACCAGGCACACGCAGACCACAATTGAGCCAGTTCACGTGAGGCTTCCCTGAATCCTTCGTTCCTGCCTGCCTTTTTCCTCCCTGTTCTGCATTCACAAAGTAGACTCCCTTTCCAAAGAAATACAGTGCAAGAAATCACTCTAAGTGAAGAACTCCTGTCTTGAAATGAAGCAATAGCTTGCTTATTTTTACTAATGATTTAAAAATGAACCCGGAGCTAGAAGTGGGATGTTTCTCTTGTGTCAAATTAAGAGGTAGGGAGGGCAAATCAGCAATGACGGGATCTCTCTCTGGAGCTTCCTCTTCTCTGGGACCATCCTATAGTGCTTCTTTCCCATACAGTTCCAGAACTCCCATAAGCTAGGAATCTGGGGTTTCCTTTCTCTTCCGTCACCCCTGCATCTGTTGGCACTAATGCTGTGAGACCCTCGCCCTTTCCTAAATATTCTCAGAGCCTTCAAGTGGCCCTCTAACAAATGTTCTCCGGGGATTTTCATAGACTTCTGTGAAAGAGACAGGGTGGTATATGCTTGATCCATTGTTACCAGAAACAAACTCACTAAAGGTTTCTAAGTAGAAAAACGTTGCACATGGCCTACAAATTTTCTCACACTAGAGCAAGACCAGGTGGAAGGCAGTGGTGACAGATGACAGTCACTGAAGCAGGAAGGGAGGGGCAGAGTGAAGACCTAGTGAGAGGTAGGCTCCCTTAGATCTGATGGTGATTAAATATGGACCTCGGGGCATATGGAAGTGTTCAGAATGGCTTGCTAGGAAGAAAACAGAAAGGGAAGCAATGTCCCCCATGAATGTCAGAGGTTTGCTTCTGTTGCTATTGCCATTTTCATTAGTTTAGGCTATGTGTTTGCTTGCATGGTGCTTTTTTTTTTGTGGGTTTTTTTTGGTTATTTTTTTTTGAATTTTAAAAATAGCATTTATTAACGTTTAAAAGGATTAAGTGTGCTAGGAAAAGACTCAAAGGGTAAAATGGCTGTTATGAACAAATGTGTTCCGACCGCTAGCACTGATATAAAAAGGCAGAGGTTGGGGTATAAGCCAGTAACTGAGGAGCTGAGGGGGTCTAGATCAGGTGGATCCTAGAACCTCACTGCGGAGCCCATTTAGCCAACTGGGCATTCCTGGTTCACTGAGGGACCGTCTCAAAAAATAAAGGGGAGCATGATAAAGAAGGAAACCAGGAGCCAAGTTCTGACCTCTAAGTATGTATACATTGGCATGCATACCAACACGTACCAATGCATATATAAATGCAATAAATGCATTATGTAAATAAAATTGAGATCAAAATGAAAAACTATAAAAATTTCTAAATTATATTTATCTCATCCTACTTAAGTCATTTCCCTTTTAATAGAAAGTTCTATTTTTTATATATTTATTTTTTATTGAGCTATACATTTTTCACCACTCCCCTCTCTTCCTCCCCTCTCCCCATCTATCCTCTCCCGTGACCCCCATGCTCCCAATTTACTCAGGAGATCTTGTCTTTTTCACCTTTCTATGTAGATCCATGTATGTCTCTCTTAGGGTCCTCTTTGTTATTTAGTTTCTCTGGGGTTATGGCCTTTAGGTTGGGTTTTCTTTGCTTTATGTCTAAAAGCTACTTATGAGTGAATATATACTATATTTGTCTTTCTGGGTCTGGGTTACCTCATTCAATGTGTTTTCTTTCCTAGCTCCATCCATTTGCATGCAAATTTCAAGATGTCATTATTTTTTTACTACTCTGTAAATGTACCACATTCTCTTTATCCATTCTTTGGTTGAGAGGCATCTAAGTTGTTTCCAGGTTCTGGCTATTACAAATAATGCTGCTATGAACATAGTTGAGCACATGTCCATGTGGTGTTATTGAGCATCCTTTGGATATATACCCAAAAGTGGTATTGCCAGGTCTTGAGGAAGGTTGTTTTCTAATTTTCTGAAAACTCATCATACTGATTTCCAAGCCACAAGTTTGCGCTCCCATCAGCAATGAAGAAATATTCCCTTTACCCCACATCCTCTCCAGCATAAGTTGTCATCAGTGTTTTTGATCTTGACCATTCTGACAGGTGTAAGATGGAATCTTAGAGTTGTTTTAATTTGTATTTCTCTAATGGCTAAGGATGTTGAGCATTTCTTTAAGTATCTTTCAATCATTTGAGATTGGTCTATTGAGAGGTCTATGTCTAGGTCTGTACCCCATTTTTTATTGGATTATTTGTTCTTTTGATGTCAAGTTTCTTGAGTTCTTTGTATATTTTGGAGACCAGTCCTCTGTCCAACGTGGGGTTGGTGAAGATCTTTTCCCAGTCTGTTCGCTACCGTTTTGTCTTCTTGAATATGTCCTTTGCTTTACAGAAGTTCCAGGAGGCTCCATTTATTAATTGTTGCTCTCACTGTCTGTGCTACTGAAAGCATATACAATAAATAGTGCTGACATAACTGGATATCAACATGTAGAAGAATGCAAATAAATCCAGATCTATCCCCATGCACAAAACTCAAGTCCAATTGGATCAAAGACCTCAACATAAAACCAACCACGCCAAACCTCATAGAAGATAAAGTGGGAAGTACACTTGAATGCATTGGCACAGAGAGTTCTATTTATAAATTATTCATGTGTTATTGAAAAAAATTAAAAGCCGAATAACAACATTGCCATCTCCAAACTTTACATCAAAGAAAATGTTAACTAGGATAAATCAACCTAAATCCATCAATAAAACATGACAGAAATATGTCTGGAAAAATGGTAGGTTTGGTTATTTTTAAGCAAATTTGTACATAAATTTTCCTCTCATAAACCAGAACGGGAAGATTTGAGATCTCCTTCCACATTCCGCCTCTCCTCCTTTGCCTTGTGTTGGCATCCAGGCAAACCTAAAAAACATGCATCTAGCCCAACTTGAAAATATTAGAAAGTTTATTACAATTGGCCTGTCTGCCCTTTTTGGTGGAAGACATTCCAGGTAGGTTTGATTGTAAAGCCAGCTGTCCCCTTAAATTGTGAAGAAGTCATTGCAGGGTAAGCTGTAGTCTACAGCAGCTATTTTATGGTTCTTTTTTTTTCCAATATAGTTCAAAAAAATCACAAAATTATTTACTTTGGCTCAGCAGTTTCCCTTCAAGGTGTTTGTCTTGCAGATACACTTAGCACACATGCAGTGATGTTATTAGGCTAACAATTATAATAACAGAAAATCACACATGCTATGCATCATCTAAAGAGTGGTTAAATGAACTTAATTTGCATCCACATCATTGAAAACTTCACGGAGTCATGAAGTCGGCCTGGCCCAGCTGCCTTGAGAGGCATTGTACCATAGGTCTCAGGCTAGAATCCCTGGTTCCTGGGGCACAATGTGCCTTCCAGTTTCTGAGAGACGGATACACTCCCTCAGGCAGTGGAGCGTTCAAATCACTTTGTATTTTTCTGTATGTTCCCTCAGAAGTCAAGGAAGCGTGAAAGCTTGACAGGACAATTGGTCTTAGACATTAATCTTGTGCACCCTGTAAAGTTTGCAAACATCATTGTATCCTGGCAACTAAAACTGTATTGATCCTGGCAATTGCCATTATATTTTGTTTCTGATAAAGGTATAAAAGGTCTGATTGCTCTCAATAAAACTGGTGCAGCCTCAGTTTTGCTGCGGACCCTCCAACTGGCCCGATTTAATTCCTCATAGCCATGTCAGGTGACCTTGGCCCAGGAAGTAAGTCCAGGTGTTGACAGACAATCTGGTCACAGATTTATTGGATTCTTGGGAAATAGCTGTTCATAGCTTTTGCATATTTTTTCATTTACTTATCTATCTGTTTATAATTGGTGTTTGGAGTTATTTATATAGTAAGGGCACATATATATTTAATATGAAATTTTCTCCCCCGTTATATATCTTTTCATCTTAAAAAGGTTTTAATTATACTTTTTGAATAGTTCATCCATGAGTACTATATATCTACATAATTCCCATCCTTCCCTTCCATCCTTCAATTTCTTCCAATCCCTCTTGAATTCGTGACCTCTTCTTCTATAATTACACACACACACACACACACTACTAAGCCCAGTTTGGGTTGCCCACATGTACATGTGTTTAGGGATGACCCACTTAGGATTAAGCAACCCACCAGGGCTTTTCTAGAGAAAACGGAGTCTCCCTCTCTTAGCAATCACTGATGCCTGCAGTGTTCCATCTCTGAAGGAACTTGTGAACCTTTCCCCGATCCACGTGGTCATCTCAGCTGCTGCGACCCCCTGCATGCAGCCACATGGTTGAGAGTATATGGGAAGAGCACCTCTGCCATATCCATGAGGCTGTTTTATAGAAGAGGTTCTGTCCTCGCATCCCTAGTACTGTCGCAACATTGAACGTGGAGGCAGTGTCATAGATGTCCCGCGTGGGGCTGGCCCTGCACAGTCACTTATTCTCTCTGCATTGTGGCCAGTAGCAGATCTCTGTAACAACTCCGCTTCCTTGATGAGGGACAAGTGTATGCCTCCCAGAAGGACCTGAACATGAAGAGGCAGCCTGGTCCTTCTTTTCCACATCAAACCCTTTCAGATCGTATTTCAAATGTATGAATGCTTTAAGGAAATGAAGAGGCACGGATTTTGCTGAGTTATTTATGAAAGAAGCTAATAATTATAATGCTCCTTGGCTTAGTTACAGTCACTGCACTATTTCCTCGGCTTTGTTTGTGGTAGATATCCACTACACACAGGTACACCACAGACCTACGAATACATGTCTAGCCAGCCTTCACATGGCTGGCTATACCTAACTTGATCTGTGAGCAACTTACAAATTCAGTTCTCAACTTTCATTATCCTTTACAAATAAACCAAGGAATGACTAATCACCCTAACTATGCACGGTTTGCCCGTTAACTTAGTACGCGTATATTTTCCTCTGCCAAGAGTGACAACAGAGGACCCGGCCCAGAGCCCATTTGGCTGGGACATGAAAAGGACATAAAGAAGGCCAAGACGGTAACCTCCTTTACCTCAGTGGTAGAGTTTCCCTCATAGTTCAGGTCGTGTGTTTAACTTCGTGTTGAAAAGTAAATAAAAGTAAAACCGAAAAGAAATCCCTTAAGTACAGGGACGGAGAATGGAAGCCAGAGACAGAGCTGGGACTGTTTGGGAGGACGGAATCCGGGAGGAGAAGCGGTTTCCTTTTCTGTCACTTGCTGCCGGTTGACAATGGGAGTAAAAGGATTTGACAATCCGCTGCCTTCAGAGTCTTTGATTTGAGCTAAATTTTTGACACACTGGGGCTTCAGGTGAGCTTCTTGCACAACACGAAGTGTCCTTGCTAGGCAGAGCCTTCCTCATTCCCCAGGCAGGCTGCTGCCTGTTCACCTCTAGATCGGGAAGAATACTGGCTCAGAACACTTAGCTCTATTAGAAATAGAGGGAGAGAGGCTGGAGAGAAGACTTGGTAGTTAAGAGCGCACTGGGGGCTCTTCCAGAGGACCTGGGTTCAATTCCCGGCTCCCACATGGTAACCCTCTGTAATTCCAGTTCCAGGGAGATCCAACACCCTCTTCTAGCTTCTTACTTGGGCACCAGGCAATGCGTTTGGTACACTGACATCCATGCAGGCAAAACACCTAAACACATAAAAATAAATAATTTTTTTAAAAAAATTAAGAGATGGAGGGTGAGTAGACGTCTGAGATTTGGGTTGTTGTTCATGCTCAGTGCTAGAATTTATTTCCTAAATGTCCCCAAAGAACTGTCATTGAAAGAAACAGCTCTGATCTCCTAGGGATAAAATAAATAGTTTATTCTGGAATAAATATGAATGACCACAGCCTGGGAACATACACTTAGGTTTCCTCAAATATAATGTTCCCACATGGAAGCAGTTTTGTGGCATTTTATAGGCACAGAACAAAGAAAGTCATAAATCAAGGCAATTTAAGAAATACATTAGTGGGCACATCAGAAAAGCCATTGCAGCAAGATGGAGGAATCGCTCCTTTGGCCGCAGAACTGTCTGGTAATATTCTTAGCTTTGGGGCCGGAGGAAGCTAGGGCTCTGCTAAGTTAAGAGATTCCAAAAGGTTTTTATCTATTAGTCATAGGATGTTCATTCTTGCATAGAGGTAGATAAAGAATGGCTGTTCAGGGAGCTAAAGACATCCAGAGACAGGGAGTTAGGCTCTGGGCCTATAACATTTCCACCACTGTGTATTAGCAAAGTTCCGATCAGTCCATCTGCCTGCGACACAGCTTCTTTCCAGGAATTCTTGTTCACACAACCATGTATTAAAGTCTTGGTGCTCAGCTTACTGCTTTCTGGACAGGATGGACACTATAAGAGCCAAGAGCCAGGCAGAGGTCTTTGGGTCAACAGGGCTGTGTTCTTGAAGATGATACTGGACCTCTAGCTTCCCCTTCTTTTTCTCTCTTAGCATCTCAACTGCAAGGTGAAGAGGATTTCTCCACACGATTCCTGCCACGGTGTGCTGCCTCATCCCGAACAGCAAGACCAACTGGCTGTGGACTAAAGCTCCAAAACCACAATAGGTCTTTCTTCTTTGTAAGTTGATTGTCTCCACCGTTTTGTTACAGTAACGGGAAGCTGAAGAATGCGCTTAGGCATTAGGAAGCCAGATGGGCTTTGATAGAAAACTCTAAATATTTAACAAGACGATGATAACACAAACCATAGTCCCAAAACTTATGGGGCTGAATCAGGGAGACAGCAAATTCAAGGTCAGCCTATACTGCAGAGGCCAGTGTGAGCTAAAACGTCATGTTGGAAATACTTGAGGATTCTGGCCAATGTTCCTGCTTATTTTGCTGTTATCCTCCAATTAGAGTTGTGTGAGAGGCTGCTTTAGGATCTCAGCAGCGTTCCACTTTCTGGGCTCCCTCACTAACAGGGGCCCAGTGCTGTCTGCAGGATCTCCAAGTCCTGGGCAAAATTCTGCAAAAGGTGTGGTCAGCATAGCTCCGGCTGCAGACACTGCTGGGAAGGGCAGTTGGTTGGGTTTTCAAGGCTTTGCAGAGCACATGCAAGAATTTGCTAACACACCACAGTTGGTCAATTGAAAACATTTACAAATACCCCTGGCTGCTGGAATAAACGCTAAATATAGGAATAAGTTCCACATGTGCAAAAACTCAAAATAGCGTCGAACAAGAGACCGAGCAATGTCTTGGCTAGAGCCTGTCTGTAAATCTCACCAAACAAGAAAAAAAAAATTCCCCAGTGGAAATTGGCCCAGTTTCAGGATTCAGACACCTTGGTCAATTGCTGTGATACATATGTTCATTGAGAGATGTTTTAGATTTGTTCTGTCTACTTATGAATGAATGGGTAAGGGCTTGCTCATCATTCAAAACGCTACATGAACACTCTCCCACAACAAGATGCCAAGCAGCTGTGGAGAAGGCTGGGGATGAGGCTCACGAGAAGGGACTCACATCATTTCTGGAGGTATACACTTGTGATTCCAGTGCTTGGAAGATGGGGACAGAAGGCTGGGAATCCAAGGTCATCTTCAGTGAGCTCAAGGCCAGCCTGGGCTATATAGGTATCTGTCTTTAGGAAAAAAAAAAAATAAGAGGATGGAAGAGGTTTCCTGAGTCAAACAACTAAGGAAAGGGCCCTAAAATTCAGGAAGTCACTTCGGAGTGGAAAGTGTGCCACTGTAGCCAGGAGGAGAACCAGAGGCAGCCAGTTGGGCAGATTGGAGGAGACTTGGCCAACTGGGCACTGACTACCGCACTGCCCAAAGCCTTAGGGCTGCAGCAGCCCACTCATGAGTCAGACAGAGAGTGTGATCCAGAGCCCTTTCTAGCAGTCATCCCTCCACTAGCTAGCGCCGGTTTCCCTGGCAAGGGTGAGAACATTGGGCCAAAGCTATAAGCACTTAGAATTCTGGTACCCAGTGACCCACGGTCAGGACCATTTTGTATGGCTGTCAGATGTGTGCTATCCAATCCCAGGGATGCTGTTCATATTATAACCCACAGGACTGTCACCCCTACTCAAAACTCCATCTAGGCCAACTGCCAGCTGTAACTACGACCCTACAATTGTAGTTCTCCATTTTTCATAAGCGAGCCCCCCTTGGGACCTGGGAAAAGGCAAATGACTTTTCCTCCAGCCACACAGAGAAGTCAGGTCCTGTGGGCAGGCTCCACGCACAGCTAATAAATCCATGGACCATGTGCACAAGAACTTGAGGAAGTAGAAACTAAGATAAAAAACAAGCGTTAAAAAACACCGTGTGCCCCAGAAGGGCTGAGGGATCCGTTCGGACGAGGCTCCTGCACTCCCCAAAGCAAAAGAAAGGGAAATATTTTGAAGCCAGTGATATTCTCGAGGTAATTTATGAGTGCTGAGGAGCCCCAGAAATGCCTGTGTTAAGGAAACGGAATTGATAAACATCTGGATGTGTGTCCCACAATGGAGTCGTAAACCTGACTCGGTGGTGCCTGGCAAGATGGGCTGTGGCCTACAAGCATGGCTGCCTGTGAGTCTGTGAGTCTGGGCCAGCTGTGGGCAGTGAGCATGACGGCTTGGGCCAGGCTGTTTCCAGGGGCCAGCTGCCGTCAGGGAACATGGCCTTTTACGACTGTGCTAAGCCCGGCTGTGGTCAGAGCGGACGGCCGCGTGCTCTGTTACCGGGACGAGCATGAAGGCTGCAGGAAGGTTTCTCAGCTGCTTCCAAGTCAATGCAGGGCTTGTTCTCTGTTCCTTTCCGGGGGCAGATGAGCCACGGCAGGGACATGAGACCTGACTTCTGCCTGTAGCTCTGCAGGCTGGGCTGTCTCTATTGTGCTCCTGAAAAAGGCACTGACTCGGAGCTCTCGGAAGCATACAAAAAAGGTCTGAAAGCTGGCTGCCTTCTCAAGTGGATTTTCATCTCCCAGACGGCTGCTTTGCAGGCGCAAGGAAAGGGCTGGCATGTACGCAGCCTCAGCAGTATCAAGGACCATCATCCCGGTGCCAGGTTTGTCGCTAGCTCTGAAGATGGTTGTCACTAGTCTTTTTGCCTGTCAGGGTCTCAGTTTCCCCATCTATAAAAGGGGGCTCAGTAGCCTTTTCCTACCTTGGCTTTGGATCCAGGATCCCACAAGACGGATGGATTTTAGAGGATTATACAACCACAGCAAAACTGTTTTCATTATCCATTTCAATGGTTTGATGCTGTGTCAATTTAACTAAACAACAGTAGTTAGTTCCCACTAGAGCCTGTGACTTCCCCACCTGTGTTAATTTGAATGGGTTTGCAGTAGCAGGCTTGGGTTCCCCCTCCTGTGGAGCCTGCCTCAAATCCAGTCACATCCTGAAATAGTCTCAGCCTCGGAGAAATGCAGATTAAAACTAATTTGAAATTCTATCTCCTCCCGGTCAAAATGGCATCATCAAAACTACAAATACACAAATGCTGCTGTGGATGTGGGCCCTTGCTGCACTGTGGGCAGGAGTGAAAACCCGCACGGCCAACTCAGAAAAGTCTTCAGGTTTCTCAGAAAACATTACAAATAGACCTCCTGTATAACGAAGTCAGAGTGGTCTCTACAAGCGCCCCAAGGACTCTGCACCCTGCAGAATGCCTGCACCTCATGTATGTAGCTGTTCTGCTCACAGCAGCTAGGATGTGAAATTAGCTTAGCTGTCCATCAGCCGAAGAAAGGCCACTGAAGACGTGTTACAAATCCACGATAACATTCTGTTCGTCTGTAGAGAAAATGGAATTATAAAAACGTCAGGGCAAACGGAAGGAACCGAAAACAAAGCAACAAAGTCACACAGAGTGTGAAGCAAGCCAGGCCCAGGCAGACAGATATCACAGCCTCATTCTCATATGTAGATGCCAGCTGTGCATCCTTAGCTGCCTGTGTTTAACTCAGAGTGGCTGTGGGAGCTGGGAGACCAGGAGAGGAATTTCATGAGAGGTTTTATTAAGAGTGAGGATAGAAAACACAGATAACAATCCTGCTGAGAGGAGAAAGGCTGGGGGCTGGAGGTTTAGGTGGGGAGCACGGGGGATCAAGGAGACAATGGGCAAAAGGAGAGCCAGCCATAAAGAAGAGAGTATAAAAAAAACATATATGAGCCTGATGTCTTGTGATATAATTAAAAATATAAGTTTTAGAAGGACTTAGAGAGATACCCTGTGTTTGGTTAAAAGAACACCTCAGCTCCCTGGCACCCCTTTATACAAAGAGTCTGGATTATTTAGTTGGGGGCTTCACCCCAGCCCCTGGCATCCATTTTTGGAATGGTGGGCAGAAAGTTCCATTTCAAAGCTCCCTCCCCTGGGAGTCGACTCAGTAGAAACTCCACCTCCGAGAAAGCCCGCCAAACGGTGACCCCTCCCCAGGGAGGGTCAAGACCACTCCCACAGGCTATTTAAACTGCTCCCCAGAGAATGAACAAGTCATCTCTCTGTTTTCTGTGGTCCCCCTTTTCCCTCTCCATATTTTGCCGGGGCCACCTGGGAGTGCTGGCACCCATTAAACCTGGATATCTTTTAATTTGGTCTGAATTGGTCTGATTGGGATTATTTGCATTGGCGGAGAGGTTTGTTGGCCAGGAAATACTTAACACCCTGACTGTCTAAACGTTCTCATTACAGGTTTGGCAGCTATTCTCAACCTGTGGGTCGTGACCTCCTTGTCAAACCTCGGTCTCCAAACATATTTACAGTACTACTCATAGCGGCAACAAAATTACAGTTCTGAAGTAGCAGCAAAAATAATTTTATGATTGGGGGTCCCCACCACTTGAGGAGCTGTACAAAGTGTCGCAGCATTGGGAAGGCTGAGAACCACGGAGGTATGGCATACTTCCTTGTGATGTGTTTGTCAGGGAGACCGCAGAGACCCCAGAACAACTCAGGCTCTTGCTGTGCCTCTTAGTTACTTATCAGAATCAGTCAGTTAGACCCCACGGCTGAGACACCACACCCCTTGGTTGCACGGTTTAGCGAGATCAAGCTGGAAGCGTCCTTTCCTGCTGGCTAGCTTCCGCAGCGCGGGAGGTGATGAGCAGCTATTGGTGAGGGACCGTTTGGACCATCTCACCCAGCTGAGAATGCTATGAGCTCCACCATACCTGGTCACACACCAGGCAGGATGTGTCGGCTCCAGATTTCTTTATCAGTCTGTCCTGATTCGGGTTCTGTGTAGAGCAATAAGGAAGCATAGCCTGAGATTTTGTTCCACCCCTGTCATTCAGTAAATAGGCTGGCTTTTTTTTTATCTGCCCTGTCAGAACTGTTTCTCAGAATACCTGCTCCGTAATCCTTATGGAGGTGTTGAGAATGGGGAACAGCGGTGGAGGGGAAATCCAAAGTGAGCTAGGCCATTCAGGTTTCGTATCTAGACTTTTCCTCAGAACATAATCAGTGGTGTGTCAGAAATCTGTCATTCACTAATTAATGGAGGGGGAGGGAGAGGACACACAGAACCCAGAATCTACTAGTAGAGGAGCAAATCACTGAGAAAAGACAGAAATGGATGAGCAGACTTGAAAGGCCCCAGAGTTGAAGAGAACAAGAAACTTCTCTTTCTGGGACTGGGGAGGTGGCTCATAAGATAAAGTGTTAGCCTCAGAAGCATGAGTTCAGATCTTCAGAGCCCATTTGAAAGCCAGTAGGCAAGCCAGCCATTTCTAACTCTGGCACTTGTGGTATGGAGACAGGAACCCCAGGCCAAGCTGGTTCATCAGACTAGCCAAAACTAGCACGCTCGGCGTGTCAATAAATAAAGTGAAGAATCATTCAGGAAGACATCCAGCATCAACTTCAGGTCATGCCCACACACGTGTAGACACACACACATGTAAAATCGCATGCACACAAACTCCCTCACCACAAACAGATACACAATAAAATCACGGGGAGAGACATCATTTTCTATGAGTTTTAAGATCCTGTTTTTATTTCCTTTTGAAACCCCTTCATCTTCCTGGCCTGAGACCTTGGCCTTGACCCAGTCCTCCCTTTCCCCAAGCCAATTTCTCTTACTTAAAGCCAAGCAATCACTGGTGATCCTTACCCCACTGTGGAATTGTGTGACTCTACCTGTTGGAGCCTTTGCTTTCTCATTTGTGAGCTGGCTCCTCACGGAGCAGCCAGCTCACGAACTTTCTCTCTAGGACTCACGTTTTTGAAGGCTTGCTCCCCAGGAGGTGACGCTATCTTGAGAAGTTGTAGGAACCCTGGAAGGAGGGGCCTGGCTAGCGAAAGTTGGCCAGTACGGATGTGCCTTTAAAACAGAGCAGAACTTAGTAGACTGCCCTCTGTATCCACTTCCTGTTCACGGTGGAGTGAAGAAATGCTTCCTTTGTATTCTCCTATCATCATGATACTGTACCCAAGCACACAAGGCCAAAGAAGCCGTGGACTGAACCCTCTGTAACCATAAGTCAAATAGCCCACCCTTTCGCTGTCGGTCACAGCAACGAAGGGATGGACACCTGTGTTCCTACATTCTGATCGTATGAAAAGCTACAGAACAAAGTGGGACTGAGTCGCAGGGAATCCCTTTCTGTCCTCCTGTTCTCCCCCCACTCCACCTGTCCGGGTCACCAGACTTAGACCATTACCATTAGTCACGCCAGCCAATGAAAACAACTTCACTAACTGTTGTCTTAGCAGAGACTACCGTCCCTTCCAGAAACCAGTATGCAGCCTAGGGAAGTGGACTTAAGGTTCTTATGTAGTATTTACCCGGCCAGCACTCAGTACTGTCCGAAGTGAGGCAGGACGCTAGCTCACACCCACACGGCTCCTGCCTCCCTGCGCGGTCACTGTGGTGTTGGATGTGTTCATCGCTCCAGCAGGCTCCTCCAAACAGGAAACGGGTACCTCAACACCACCCTGGCCGCCGAGTGTTTTCTGAATCCTCTCTTTCAGCTCCCTGATGTAATTAGGATGTTCCTGATCATTACAGTTTCCAATGTACTTCCCACTGCACAGACATCCTCAGACAACCTATGTCTGTTTCTAATGCATGTGGCATTTCACAAGGGCCGTTGTGTTGGCCACAGAGGAATGCAGTATGGGTGGCCCGGTGGTGTCTCTTTATAGCCACGGAGCCACAGGGAAGTGCTAGAATACACCGCAGCAGGGAGGAATTCGATCAGAGCAACACCAAAGCAAAGCAAGAACAGAAACCCTTCCCTAGGGTGGCAAGGCGGCAGTGTAGACCACAGGAGACAATGTGCTGACAAAACCTTGATATTTTTAGAAAGAGCAGGCAGCTTCCTCTTGAGTAGTATTGGAAAGGCAACCCTGCATATACACTCAGGAATAGATTGGATGAAATTTCAGTATCCCTCCCGTCCCTAGGCTGACAACAGGATCTCCGTCTAAAGGCCCCTCTGCCTCCATTACAACGATTTCATTCTCCTAGAAATGCCTGACAAGGTCCACATTTTAAAATATCATTTTTGTTATTTTTATGTGGTTGGGTATTTTTTCGGCATGCAGCTCTCTGTACCACTTTCAAGCCTGCTGCCTGTGGAGACCCGAAGAGGGTGATGGATCTCCCAGGACTTGAGTTCCAGAGCATTGTGAGCTGCCCCGTGGGTGCTAGAAATTGAACGAGGGCCCCCCCCGAAACAGCAACGAGTGCTCTTAACCCTTGAGCCATCTCTCCAGCCTCAAGCTCCACATTTTAGGCAACTCCAACTTTATTCTTTCCCATCCACCCTCCTTACCAATTCATTTCACCACTAATCCATACCCTCACTTACGAGGGAGCCCATGATATCAAGACTACAAGCAAAGAGCGGGAAGATGAATCCCTTCTTCTGTCTGGACTGTCTGGACTGTCTGGACCACATCACCGGGCCTGCGCAGCCCCCATGCCCCCCCCCCCCCCACCTAAGGCACCCGCGTCGCCCAACCTCCCTGCAGTGTTTATGAATCCTAAAATCTATCCTGCCAGATGTCACAGAGAGGCTTCCCAAGCAGTTCTCCCTCTTCCTTGACCTCCATCCACTCATCCAGCACAGCCAGTTGACCGGTAGATAAATCACCCAGGTCTCCCAGGTGATAAAGGTTAATACCCTTGCTGATTGGTCCTAGATCTATTCCCAAAACACACTCATTCCTGTAAGCTATCCAAATCTTAAAAAACTTGTTGTGAGAGGAGAGGACACAGGACGAAGTCATTTAGTAAACATCACCCTCACCATCACGCTGACAAGTCAGAGTTTCTTTGCAGAAGAATCCATGTATCCCTAGCAGGCGCATTTATTGAATACTTTTTAAACCAAGGACTTGCAGCGTCCACATGTCTTCCATCTGTTTGTCTCCTTTTTGTTACCATGGTCATTTCCCTTATCCGAGGAGAGGGAACCAAAGTGCATTAACACTACTTAGTGCTTGGCACTCTGCTTGGAAACTGTCCATAACCTTTGTATCCATAAGCCACATACAGGCCAGAGTATGTTCCTAAGCCATGCTCCTCATTAGACAATGAGGCTAGTTTCCGGTGGGCAGCCCCAGGGTCGGTAGCTCCATGCCAGTGGCTCTGTAGATGAAACTTGTTCACCCTTCTCCAGCCTCTTCTCTAACCTCTGCCTGCAGCATGTGGCTAACAAGCTTTGCCACACACTCCTAGCTCAGAGTGTGTCTTCACAGCCAATAGACGTTGCCTATCCTAAGCCACTTTTTCCAACCTTCTCCCCATCGTTCTCATTAGCCAATTCTTCTTTGTTCATTGGGCTTGGGTTTAAATGGCATGCCATCTTTCTGTCTTTGCTGAGACTAATTAGTCTTCCCATCTCTCCTTATGTCACTTCACAACTTCACCTAAAGTACCCACACTGTGCTTTACATCTGGGATGCGTCACACATAGCAAACTGTTATGACAGACAACAAAAAAAGCTCATGACTCAATAACAAAGATCTATTTATTGCTCATGTGTCAGCCATTGCTAGGGACTCGCCTCCAGGTGGCTGAAGGATCGAGGCCGCCTCCACGTCATAGTTCTGTTGTGCCTAGAACGTCGGTGTTCACGGCTCTCACTCACACCAACAGTGAAAAGTGAGCATGGAACATAGAGCCGGGGTTTTAAGGACCCACGCCTGACCAAATCTCTAGCCCTCACTTTGACACAAGTACATCACTGTATTTACTGACTGTGCTTCTTATTGGACTCTCAATTTCCCATAGAACTGATTCATGGTCAGAAAATGTCTTCAAAGGGAAAACAGATCTAATCTGTTCCATATTCAATGGTACGTCTATAGCCACTGTTCTTGAGAATAGGACCAGTCTAAGGGAGTCCACTGTAAGATGTGGGGTATCAGCAAGGGTTTTCACATAATGGACCAACTGGTATAACACAACTGGCCTGTGTCCATAGTTGCCACTTTTCTGTCTTAATAGTCAATTAATCTTCCTGATGGCAACCTAGGAAGTTAAATTCATAGAGAAATCAAGAAGGACCTGTCATATTTACCATTAAATAAATAGAATGAGTCACACTGCCAGAATTTCTTGGGAATCTTAAATATTATTTCCCTCAACTCTGTAGCACACCATTGAAGGGAAATCATCTCTGGAATACCTAAAGATGACTGCAGTGCAAATGGATCTGGGATGTAGCTCAGTGGTAGAGTGCCAGCAGAGCAAGCATAAGGTCCCAGGTCTGCTCCCCAGTACCCCCCACCACACACACACACACACACACACACAGAGAGAGAGAGAGAGAGAGAGAGAGAGAGCGCTAGTTTTTCCTTTTCTCCCCTATCATCCTTAGAATGCTTCAAATAATAGTTTTAAAAAATAACTTATTTATTTTTATTTCATATGCATTTGTGTTTGCCCTGCATGTATGTCTCTATGAAGATGTCCGATCCCCTGAAACTGGAGTCACACACAGCGATGAGCTACTACGCAGGTGCTAGGGACTGATCCTGGGTCCTCTGGAAGAGCAGTCAGTGTTCTTAACCACTGAGCCATCTCTTAGCTCTGCTTCATCATATGTTAACTAACAGTGGGTTGGTTGGTACATGACCCTGTCCTAAGCAAAGGGACTCTTAAAGCTTAGTGACTCTAAAGGATAATTTAAGCTTGGCTTTCCAAAGCCTTGATATTTCACATACAGCCTAGCTATTATGTCTCTGAGCTGACGAGGGAAACTGAGGCAGAGGACGGTGAAGTGATTTGGCAATGGTCACAAGGCAAATCACCAGGCATGCTCCATGAACTGAGCACGGGCCAAGACCTCGGGCCTCACCTTAGCCCTGCTCGCTTTCCTCCCATTCACCCCAGCTGGTGTCTAGCGGAACTAAGCCCAGCCAACCATCCTTACGCCATTAGGTCCAGTGGATGGTTTCCTGTCCTCGCCCTATGCAGCCTGTGATCAGGTTTCTACTCCCCAGTTATCCTTCTGTCTTTGGCTACTCCAAGCTACTCCATCCTATGAAGAGACTCTGCCTACAGACCCAGCAATACTTCTCTTGCTAAGTTCCCTCATCTTTCTCAGTACTTCCTTCTCATCATCTTACCAGAGCAGCAACTGTACATTGACTTACGAGCTCCCCTGGTTGATAACAGCATTCCCCACCAGACAACAGGCTTAATGAGGATGGGTACCGTGTTCAGTTTTCCCCGTCATGATAGTCACAGTGCCAATCACCATGCTGGGTGCATATTAACACTTAATAAAAAAAAAAAAAACCTCCCAGTGAATAATAAAAGTCAACTCATCAATAAAGCAATTAATCAATACAATATATTTTCCTTGTGTTCCTTCCTGTGTTGAGATGTTATTATAGAAATTCATCACATTAGATAGCCTGTCAAGAGGAGCAGTTTTCCTTTCTGTTACACTAATTTACTTTGATTTATCTTGTGAAAAGAATTCCAGGAATATGCTGAGCAAGTCTACGCTCGCAGTCTTTATTCTAGACGACAGAGTGTGTGACTCTTCGGTAGGGCTGTGGAAATGAGCATAGTAGAGAAAGTAGCTAAGGAAGAGGATGGATATCTAGGCAGGTCTTTGGCTCAGAACCAGGAGGACCAAGCTGGCTTTATCCAGCAGCTTGATCACGTGGAAGTTGTTTGCCTCCCTGGAGCCTGGATTGCCCATCTGGAGACGTGGGGGATGCTCTAAATGGCTCGTCTTCTGCCTTGAACAAGCATCACATGTCCTGAGTCTGGTTCCCTTACCACTGTTTCCCTATAAACCCAGAGTTCTCCAATGAGGAAGTCTTTAGAACTAAGATTTTTTTCTTCTTAATGGCTGTATTATTTTTCTTGTAGTTCTTAAGCTGTTACTTGTAATGAAATATACTAAGAAAAACGTCAGTCTTCGCAGGGTACATTCTTATCAAATCTCTTGACACTCGCCTTTCTCTGAGCAGACTCCCAGTACCCTATTTCTAGAAACAAGTCAGGACAGCAGCTTTTATAACATAAAAGCCCCCAAGTCTGGGATCATTCCCCAGCTATGAGCTTTGGATACAATGGTTCAACCGCACTGAGTCTTGGGTCTTTAATTTAGTAAATATTTGTTCAGCTAGCTTACTCCCATAGGATGGTCATGTGGGTCACATAGGATATCGTTCAAAGAAAATAACTGGAAATATGTGAGGTGTAATAAGCATGGGTTTTCAAATGCTTGAAACATGCCCCAAGGAATAAAGGTAAACACAGTCACGATGGTGCCAATTATAGACATTACATCTCCCAGCAGTGACAAATTCCACATGACCAAGACCTCAAATGCCCAATCCCTCTTCCCCTGCACAGTTTCAGAAGTCCCACACCTAAGTGTTCATGTGCCAATTTAATGATTACTTAGTAAAAAAATCACTGCTTATCCTGCAAGGCAAGAAAGGATTTTAACCCACATAATAAGCATCTCAGTACATACATATCAAAAGCAAACGGGCAAGAGCATGTGAGAGATATCTCAATCCAGAGTGTGGGGTAGAATGAAGGCAATGGATACCCTAGAAAGCCTGCTGCCTGCTCTGGCCCAGTAGCACCATTTCACACCACCAGAGACCCATTTCTCCAAGCCAACTGAAGTTCAAAACATGAGTTGAAATTCTTACCTATATGGTGAATTGATTTTTTTTTTTTTAAATAAAAGTGCCAAAACCATTCAGCAGGAGAAATGACGGTATCTTCAATAAATGATGCTGGAGAAACTGGATATCTACATGAAAAAGATTAGACTGGTCTTTTCTTTATGACTATAGGCAAAAATTAACCAAAAAATGGATCATAGAACAGAGAATATAAACTTCCTGAAAGAAAGTAGGGTATCATGGCCCATTCCTCTAATGACAGCACTGGATATGCTAAGGATGTAGTTTAAGACCAGCCAGAACCATCTGGCGAGACTCTTTCTCAACTTTTCTCTGGAAAAAAAGAATCCTAAAAGAAAACACAGGGGAAAGCTTCGTAACATTGCATTTACCAATAATTTCTTGTTTTGACCCAAAACGTGGCAACAAAAGAAAAAGCAATTAATTGAATGTTATCAAAATTAGCAGTTCAGTTCCCGTACACCGAAGGACATTATCTAGACAAAGAAAAGAGTCAGTCTGGAGAATGGGAAAATATGTAGACCTTGTATATGTGGATAAAGGATTAATATCCAGACTACATGAAGATCTTTTCTGACTCAAAATGCCAGACAATCTAATTCTAAAGCAAGCATGAGATGTGAATGGATGTCTCTCCAAAAAGAGAATATTGAATGGCCTGGAAGCCATTTACTATCATGGGTCATTAGAAGAATACAAATCAAAACCACATAGAGAGATATTTCATGAACATTGGACCAGAATTTTGAAAAAATAAAAAAGGAGCACAAAAAGGGACAATGTGTTAGCAAGGATGTGACGAGGCTGGGACTTTAATACTTCACTAACAGAGAGAAAATATGGTGCTGCCACGAGGAAAACAGTTTGGCAACACCTCAGAAATGCAAACATAGAGTCGCTCTATGATATAAAAATTCTACTTGATAGTATTCATACCATCAAATGAAGAAAAAGATTCAACAGACACCAATGTCCACAGTTGAGTTATTCACAATAGCCAAAAGGTAAAAACAACCCAATGTCCAACAGAAGACTAGATAAACAAACTAAGACATACATATATTTTAGAATACTACATGACATTATCTAACATGGATAAGCCTTGAAAATATCCCAAGGAAAATAAACCAAAAGGATAAATGTTAGATAGTCTACTTCTATGGGACAATTATTTGGAAAATGTATAGTAACATAAGGTAGAACCGAGGTTATGGGGAGCTAGAGGGAGGCAGGAAAGCGGAGTTAATATTTAACAGGTGCAGAGTTTGGGTCTAGGATGGTAAAAAGTGCTGTTGATGGATGGTAATAGTGAGCATGTAAAATTGTGAACACACTTAATGCCTCTGAGTTTCCTCCACAAAATAGTTCAGAAGATGGACTTTATTTATGTAAGAGGGAGGCCTCGATAGGAAAGTGCTGTCTGTCATCTGTTACAGATAATGTGTGTCCTCTATTTACTTACAGATCTTCCAGCTCAGGAAGGGGAGGTGAAATGGATGGGGAAAGGCCAGCGCCTGACTTTCCCTCTGTCCCCTGCAGCCCTTGCTCAAGCTCAGCAACCTAAGGTTCTCAGCAGTCATTTCTTTCCCCTCTCCCTTTCAAATATTTCCTGTAGTGGCAAACAAGGATAGCAAGCTCCAGCACCCTGGCATCTCTGGATAAATGAGATGCCACCTCAGCCCGCCGTCACTGTCCAGATCTGCTAGCAAAGAGTAAAGTGGAAACTTAATTAGCGTACCAAGGAAGTTGGGGGTGGGGTGTGGGAAGACACCAATCCTTAGGGGCCAGAGGAGGAAGGCAGCAGAGGCAGAGGGATGAAACTAAAGCAAGAAGCCATCTGAAAACAGAGTCTCTCTGCCCTGCGTGGGAAGGAGCTACAAAAGACACAAGCTCAACCACAACAGTTGTGAAAATCCCCAGGGAGAGGCTCACAGTGACAGACACAGTCCTACCGGCCTTCCACTGCAGAGGACAACTTCCATTTTCCGCGGCAGAACAATCAACAGAGCTCTGGTTAGGGAGCCATGTTCCAGATGTCCACTGACAATAGGCTAATTCTCAACATCTGGAAATGTGACCACAATAGAACCAAGAGACCCACCAGCTTCACAGAAAGGTCTTCCAGAGGAAGCCCTGTCTGGATGACAGAATACTGCAGACCACAAGAACTAAGTGCCACATCCTTCACTTGCCCGGCTACTCCCGGTGATCTTGAGAGCAAGCAAGAACCGTCATTGTTTAGATTTCTTCTCGTCCTTCCTACATTGTGTATGAGGGGAACTGATGGTGACGAGGAAGACAAAGGATGGCTGTCCGAGGCACTAAAGAAGGGACAAAGTCCACCATTTCTCAGCTCATCACACGGAAGAATAGAGAGCAAAAGATTCAATCCTTCTACATCTCTCCATTTGCTTTGCTTCCAGTGCCACATAGATTTTTTTAAAGTATTAGGTAGGATACAGGTCTACAATCCTCCCAGCAGACTGCTCATCGTGTGTGTGTGTGTGTGTGTGTGTGTGTGTGTGTTGTGGTGTATGTGTGTGTAAGTGTGTGTGCGCATGAGTGTGTGTGTGTGTGTGTAGTGTGTGCTATGTGCACTTGTACGTGTATATGTGTGCCTATGTGTGATGATGCATAGGTCAGATACTGACTTCAGATGCCCTGTTCTACGACTCTCTGGCTAATTCCTCTGAGATACCAGCTCTCACTAAACCATCCCTCCACCTTGTTCTTACCCCCTGAACATCTTTCCGTCCTTCCACCTTCCGGTTTGAGACTGGTTCACTGAACCTGGAGCTCATGGAGTTGGCTAGACTAGCTGGCCCGCCCCAGGGAACCCTCCTGTTTCTCCCACCACCCCGGCACTGTCATCAGAGGCATGCACCCCCATGCCTGGCTTTTGTACGCGGGTGCCAGGGATTCAAACACAGGGTCCCCTCCCTGCACAGCAAGCGCTCGGCGGACTGAGCCATCACTCAACACGACAGCAGCCTGGACAAGATGAAGACGGCAGTTCTTTCTCATAATTAAATTGCCAAGAGATATACTTTTGGAACTTACCAAAGAAGTGCTCCCTTTTTTCAAACGTTTATTTATTGTGGGGGAGGGGTGGGCCGATGGAGTGAGTGCCCAGACAATCGACAGGATTCCAGTTCTCCCCTATCACGTGGGTTGGGAAACTGAGCTCGGGTGGTCAGGTTTAACCCCCAGGGAAAGCTGAAAGGGACCTCACTTCCTGGCTCCTTTCTTTGCTCTGACGTCATCTTCAGCCGCTCCTTTGGCTCGCCCTCCGCCCTCAGTGTGCCAGCCTCTTCGGGCCTCTCTGGATATGGCAGCCGTGTTTCTGCCTCAGCACTTTGCACGCACCTCTCATCCCCTCCCTGGGACACTTCCTCCATGGTCCTGGGTGGCTCATTTGCTGACACACACACACACACACACACACACACACACACACACACACACACACACCCCGCTCTTCCAGAAAGTCCTCAGAGTAAAGGCATACTCAATACTCAGCCATCTGGTTTTAAGTGGCTGCCCCAGTGCCTCCCAGCTCCTCCTTAGACTTCCTTTTCTGATTAGCGCCCGCCATCTTTACATATTCGTCCATCCTCCCCTCGCCACTCCACCTGAGGGTGGGAACACTTTTATTCCCTACCTTATTCCCAGTTAGCGGGACCAATGACAGGTGGGCGGCAGGCACTCGCTAAGTATTCATAAGTAAACAAAGGGATATAAATTAATTTAAATCTCAAAATAAAAACCTGTATAAGTAATCGCTTCATTTTAATTTTAAAATTACGTTTTATTAAATGCATAAACTATGAAATAACATTTCATAGTTAATAAAACTATTTCATAGTTTAATAAAATAACATTTTATTAAAAAAGGAAATATAGACGACTAAAAGAAAGTAATGTTACTCTTCATTGTAATCAAAGTTCTAGCCGTTAATATCACAGGCGCTTGCTCTTTCTCCTTTCAAATTAACAAATGTCTTAAAGAATTGTAACACCCACAGTGTGAAAGTCTCTTGCGAACACATATAGATCTACTGCTGCTGTAAGTGTGTACAGATTCAAGTCATCCCTTTGGGGAAACAATCAAGGATCTTTAAACTTCATGTCTTTGGTCTGGTGAGTTTCCTTCTAGAAATCACTCCCCAAGAAGACATCAGTGTTTGAGGCAACGCAGATGTGCCTGAGAGTTCCTTGTAGCTTTATTTATAACAGTACAAACTTGAAAACAATCTGAGCAATCGATAACAGGGCCGTGAAGTGAGTCATAGTGCTTTCGTAGCTTAGCATATGACATTTGCAAATACTACCGCCGTGATTTGAGAAAACACGGAGAGCATAATCATGAGTGGAGAAGGCAGAACACGAGACTGCAGACAGAGCAGAATCCCAATTATGCAAAGCTGAGAATATGCATGAGAGTAACCGCCTGGGAGGATGCCGTGTGTGCATCAGAATGCTAGCAGGCGACTGTCTCCAGTGATGGGAACTTACAGGATGACTTTTTAAAAAAATACCTCCTGTATTTTTGGGTCTTTCCGTCCACATGCCTGTTGTGGAGTCAGGGGAGGGTCTCTTACAACACATGCCAATGTGATGCTTCTCTTAAGAAAAAAAGAAGTAATATGGAAATTTGATGCCAGCCTCTAAGATGATGCAAAATTCATCCGTGGTGCCAGGAAATGGCACTGCAGAGCACCAGTCTTTCTTGCCCATGTTTGGGTGGAGAACGGTGTTTGACTCCTGGGGCAGTACACATGAGAGAGAAGAAGAAATGAAGTCTCGATCGATTCTGAGTTTCCTGTGTTTTTATGTTTTCTTTTCTCCCTATCCAGGTGTCTATGCATAGTTTTTATGTTTCTTTAAAGTTACTATAACAATGCGCCAGAGACAGGCTTCTTACAAGTAAAATGGTTCTTGAGCCCGCTGTTTTGAAGGTTCACATTCAAGATTGGTCAGCTTCAATGCTTTCGGCCTCTGATAATCATGATGGCCCTAAGTGGTGAAGTTGGGGAGAAGAAGGGAGATGAGGATTAAATGGGATGGGAGAGGAAACCAAAGAGAAATGGAAATAGAAAGTAAAAAGAGAAACGAGGCATGGCAGAAAGAGGAGAGACATTGTCACAATCTGATGATCCATATTCTCTAAAAAGAGAAGAGAGTAACATTGTCACAATCTGATGATCCAAACTTCCATATTCTCTAGAAAGAGGAGAGAGTAGCATTGTCACAATCTGATGATCCAAACTTTCAAATTCTCTAGAAAGAGAAGAGAGTAACATTGTCACAATCTGATGATCCAAACTTCCATATTCTCTAGAAAGAGGAGAGAGTAACATTGTCACAATCTGATGATCCAAACTTCCATATTCTCTAGAAAGAGGAGAGAGTAACATTGTCACAATCATCTGATGATCCAAACTTCCCCATTCTCTAACCATCTTGGACCAAATCCAACCTAGAGTTGGCTCAAAAAGGGGCTTTTTCGCCTTGTCCTCCCCAGGCAGATCCACAGAAGACCAAAGCTAGCTGCTGCAGAAGCTCTTGACCCTGCGGGAAGTCTGCTCAGTGGCTGAATAGTAAACATTCCTGAGAACCCAGGCACTGGAGAATTAGAAAAATCCCAGAGATGTTAAAAGGCCCTGTGCATCACGTTACAGCAAATGGCAACTTCAATTCTCCATTTCCTTTAGTTCAGAGAAGGCCTGTTTTGACCTCACTGAGGAAGGCCCCTTTGACATTTAAATCTTGCTACATTTTGCTTATTGTGTGTGCATGCACACACGTGTGCCATGTGTGGTTCTGTGCCACAGCTCACATATGGAGGTCAGAAGACACGGAGTGCGAGCTGGTTCTCTCCTCTCAGCACACGGGCTCTGAGAACTAACTCAGGTCATCGGGTTTGGTGGTAAAGAACGTTTTAGGCTTTGAACCGTCTCACCTGCCCTCGTATTGAAATTTAATTGGCAATGTAATGATTTTAAGAGATGAGAACTTTAGGCGGTGATTGGGTCATGAGGGCTCTGCCTTCAGGAACAAGTTAATGTCATTATCGTGGGAGCGACGTCAGGACCAGAGCAGGTTCCTGAGAGACCTAAGGAAGCCTGGCCTGGTACTCCCTCTCTACCTTGTGAGTGCTCACCTGCCTTTGCACCTGACTATCAATACAGCATGAAGTCCCTGGGCAGATAAGAGCACTGTGCTCTTGGGCTTCCAAAACCATAAGGCGAATAAACTTTTAATGTTTATAAACTATCTAGCCTATGATTTCCTGTCATAACCAATGGCAGAAAACAGGCTGGGACCAAGGAGATGGTGTGGAACAAAGAAATGTGGTTACCATTAGAGCAGATAGGATTTCATCCTTCCTTCAACAATGTCATAAGCCCAACATGGTCTCTAGGCTTCCTCTGGTCACCAGGTGACCCATGCTAGTCTGTTGTCTCACATATCCCTTCTCTGGCTCTCATGCATACACTGGCCTTGGTGGAGACAGTCTCGAGCAAGTATTTCTAGACTGAGCCTAGAACTTCTCTGACTTCCCACTGGCTTTTGGAGAGTTGTGGCTAGGAGGTGACAGATCGGGATGGTTCCAGGGTAGATGGTAAATAAGTCACTCTAGACGTGGAAGTGCTCCAGAAAAAAGGCCTCAGAGTTCGAATCAGAAATTGCCAGAAGCTTCATCATGTGATAAAGAACCAATCCCAGAGAAGATAACCAATGATGAAGGAAAACTCGAGCGACATAGGCCATTGTAATAGGTAAGCCAGTTTTAACTCCAAGGTGATAGGACACTAAACGCTGTCACCAGCATGGGAGGCTGATAAAACCAGTGAGGGTCAGTCCTTGTGCCAAGCCAGGGGTGCAGACATACCTGTCACGATTCTCAGTGGCCACCTTGGTCCTCATTCTCAAAGGCACAGTGAGGCATAAGAACAGCAACCTGGGTTTCCCAAGTGAAGTATGGTTGTGTCCGTCCATGTACACAGCACAATCCAATGTGAGCTTCCTGGTTGTGCACATAAAGGTGTCTCCTAATCTCTGTGCAAACCCACTTCCTTATCTGGCTTATTAAATATGAAAACTATAGTTTAAAGTGTCTAGTGTGGCGCTTAGATCCATGAGGGAACTCAGAAAGGGTGATGGCAAGCAATGAAGGTATTGGTGTTGAGGTGTTTAAGAATGAAATGACCCAAAGAACAGGAAGACATCTCCTTTCTTAAATTCTCTAATCCATGGACCTCAGAGATGGCTCGGCAGTTAAGCTCCTGAGCCTCTTGTCAAAAACCCAGCTTAGTTCCTGGTACACACATACGACAACTCACAAAACGCCTGTATCTCTATGTCCAGGATACCTGGTTCTCTTTTCTGGACTCAGTGGTCAAACATGTTGGTATGAAGACACATAAATAAAATAATCAAAAGCCTTTGAAGTCTATAATCCAGAGAGATTAAAAAAAAAAAGGCTGGGTGAATATGACTGTCATAAGACTATGAAAAGGAGTAAGTTTCCGTGCAACTTTCAGGGATTTCTCATTCTCATTAAATACAGCACTGGCAATTGGCAATAAGTCCTGCATTTGGTGGAAAAGGAGCCTCCGGAAAGGCTTCCTGGAAGGGCATCATTGTTGAACAGGTGTAGAGATACGCTGTGGGCCCAGACGTTTGGTCAGGAGACAGAAACAAAGATCACAGAGCAGGAAATCAAGATGTGAAGAGAGAGAAGTGTGGTATGGGCTCTTCCTGGAAGGCCCTGACACCAAGCTAGAGTTTGTACTTAATTCAGTGGTCAGTGGGGAGCCATTGCTGGCTGTCTGTACAGATGTGCCAGGCTAAATTAAGTGCCAACAGTACTTTATAGCTGGAATGGGAAGGCCCAGAAATAGCTCTTGACTCCAAAACAGGCGGAGCGAAAGGTTAACGACAAAGAGAGCTCTGATCAAAGCAGAGACGTTAATTAAATTTCTAATTATTGGAAAGGCCATTAGACATCTAGTTCAGCAGTGGTAGCCGCTGAAGAGGGGCCAGAAGGCAAAACACTCATCTTAACCTTGGATAGGGTCAACTGAGGTGGGTGCTTGCTCATTTCAGTGGACAGAGGAAAAAGTGTAAGGTACTGAACACGTTCAGCATGCAGATAGGTATGTTCTCTGTAGAGTCACAACCCAGACTCCAGATGTCCCCATGTCTGAGCTGGATGCTCTTGGACATCACCCAGTGACTCTCCAAAGACTGCTTCCGCAAGCTGATGCTGGGTCTTTAATTCTGTTCTTTTATCAATAGGATGAGTACTGAGATAGCTCTCTCTATGCTGGTAAAGTTTGAAAGCATTTAATATTAGAAAGTGTTCCATTTATTTACATAATTAGTAACCCACCACCAGGTCCTTTAGTCAGTGAGTAGTGGAAATAGGAGAACAGTAACCTATGGATATCATTGGTGGAACTGGTCACCTTGTACACAACAGCAAACAAAGCGTGATCACGGATGTGAAGTTGAACAATACTGTTAGCAACACACTTAACTCCGGAGTTGACAAAACATTTACCCATTCTCCTGTCTCATGAAGGTTGCAGCTTACATTCCCTTCCTTGGAGCAGCTCAGAAAACTGAGTCCCGGAAAGCTTCAAGGGTGCTCTCCAGGTATGCTCATCAGTATCAAGACACGCTAGAACCCAGGTCTTCTAACTCATAGCTCACTCTTTGTTTCAGCTGTGCAAGAGCAGATTATTGGGATTTAAAAATTATACCCTACAGTACAGTATAATGTCCTGTTCTCCCAAACATTAACACCTTGCTGGTAAGAGAACGCGAATAAGGATGTAACAAGGGAAACCCCATCAGTACACACTGGGCTTTCATGACCATGATGAGTGTTTAAAGGAGGATGGGCCTGGAATGTCCTCTTGCAGATGTGTAGTTCCAGCACCACAACAGAAACACTGTCTTCCAAAGCTTACGCGAGACCACAAGTGATTTCTCTAATGTCTGCGTATAAACATCTAGGGCTGATGGTAAAGCCCCACGCTGTTGGCAAAGCAGATTCCTCCCCTCTTTTTGTGGCCTGCCATCCGTATACAATTGCACCTCCACAAAGCTCAGAAAGGGCATACCCTGTCCACATCCCAGCCACAGAAAAGGCTGTGTGATCTTTGTTCTGGAAGCCACGTTTCCAGCTAAAATCCTGTCTCTGTGGAGGAGGGATGACGGTCATTGGAAAATTATTAGTGTGAGGTTCGTTGGGGTATGGAGGATTGGGTAGGAATGAGGTGATGGTTCTGGACCAGCAACACATTGGCAAAGGGGAGAAGAAATGGTCAGGATAAGCAGGCTGGTTTAGGTGATTACAAGTTGGGAGGTACATTGAGAGCCCCTTTGCACATTCTGAGGAAACAAGGTTGTTGGGAATGGCAGCTAGAACAAGAGAACAAAGCCATGCATTTCCATTGGTGCCTACATACGATCTTATAGACTTTGAAAGGCAAGCTGAGTGGTTTAGATCTAAGTTACTCTAGATTCTTGGGAAACCCACGTCTAAGAACAATGTGCTGGTCAGGACTTCAAGGATAGATGAACTGGGTTAATGGTAGGAGCTAGCAGTGCGTTAGGAGAGCTCTTTCAAGGGTCAGTGGCTGGCTGGCAAAGGTCCTGCCTGAGAAAGAAGTCTTGACTTGAAACAAAGGCGGTGTGAGAAGTCTTTCACGGGAGGAAAAGGGTCTGAGCTCTATTGATCTGCTTGGGCGAAGGTTGCTTGCCCAACCTTACCCCTGCCCAGGAACCCATTCATTCTGCTCGTGCTGGAAACACGTGATACCAGACCTGCATTCAACAACAAACAATAGTCAGACATAAGCCGTATGTGGGCACTAGCCTGGCATAGAGCAGATCGATGTTTGTTGAATGAATTGTTGAATGCATAAAGAAGCAAGATGTGGTACAGAGCACAGGCAGGGCTGTACCAGACAACGATGGTTAAAATCTGGTAAAATGGCATTGAAGATACAGCTCCGTGGGTCGGAGCAGTTGTTGCTCCTGCATAGGACCTGGGTTCAGTTCCCAGGACTCCTATCAGGCAGCTCACAATGGCCATTAACTCCAGTTCCAGGGGATCGAACACCATCTGGCCTCCACAGGAACCAGCACACATGTGGTACGCATATAGACATGCGGGCATTCATACCCATGCATCAAATAAAAATAAATAAAATTTAAAGAATCTGGGGAAAAGTCAGTTGGCATTTTGGCAGAGCAGAAGCTTAACACCAATTATTTTTTTTTCATGCAAACTGTCATAGCAAAGCTGTGATTCGTGGCATTAAAAAGTGGGGTGTCACACTAAAATAATCCCCACACCGAACTGATACATGTCTGCATCTATGAAGTGGGGTGTGGGTATATGCAGAAAATACAGGCAGCAGGTAAGCCTGATTATACACATTCAAGTCTTCATTTTCTTTGTTTTAACTGCCCACATTGCCTGAGCGGAATGCGTGTGGGTTGTTCTCGTGCAGCCATTATTTCTGGCTCTTTCTTAAATTTCCCAACTCCCATTCTATGAATGAATCAAAAGGAGGTTGCCTTGACAACCACTCACCTTCCTGTAATCGAGCCTCCCGAACGCCTCAAGTGGCTTTTGGAGATAAAAGCCCTCAGCGCGTGCAGAGCGGAGACCCCTAACACTGCACAGACGCTGAGAGGCTCACAGAGAGGGGCCTCCGAGACTAGAAGCAGGGAGATGCCACTTCTCACCTTCCGCTCCTCCCCGCCTCCACAGCTGCTCCTGCTAACAATGACCTATCCAATGTGTTTGGAAGTCTGAGGTTGGCTCAGTGACATGTCATAGAATGTTACATGCAAACACGTACACACATGTAAAACCCAAGGCAATTATTTACTCCAGGAGAAAAGGAAAATGTTACGGTAAAGGACGGTACTGCTGTGCCTTGATGGCCTCAGGGGATGGAGCCCAGGGTGGCCCTGGGATCTGCAGATACTCAAATTCCCTGTAAAAATGGTGCAGCATATGCCTACGGCCTACCAAAATCATTCTAACATCAATCTTCAAAATCATTTCTAGATCGTGGGTACAATCGACGCAGTGTAGAGTCGGTGTGCTGTATTGTTAGAGAACAAAGACAAGGTGCACACCGTCTGCGCATGTTCAGATACAGAGGGACCTTCTTAAGGGAACGGGAAATGACGTTTTTCCTAATAAGATCAGAAGACAACCTGACCCTGACTGTGTGTGTTTGTGTGTGTGTGTGTGTCTGTTGCACACACATGAGTATATAGGCGTGGATGCCCGTGCATGCACAAATGGAAGCCAAAGGAGACTGGTGTCTCATTGCATTAACTGGATACAGCATCTCTTACTAAACTGGCATTACATGCACACAAAATGCATTTCTGCAAAGGAAAAAGATATAGTGAGAGGGTCTTTGACAATGAGCTTATGAACCTTTTCTTTCCCAGGTAACCATGGCATTGCTCAAGGCGAGCACGGGTCTGTCAGTCCTTCCCTGGGCCAGCTACCCAGCGTAGTATCATGGAGAAGGCAGAACGCTGATATTTTACAAGTTCTTGGATGCCCTGTTCTAACCCAAATCCTTGAATGATTTACTTTGGATGTTCTGTTCTTGGCTCTAGCGGAAGGGCCAGGAGTCTCATTTGGGGCACACAAACGTGTGTGTGCACACACTCAGAGAGCAGGCTCTGAGAAGGGAGGGAGAATGAAAGAAGCAGCAGTAAGGAGAGAGGAAAGAAGGGAGAGAGAATGGAGGGAGGGAGGGAGGAGTCTTTGGGACAGAGGAAAAGCATACTCAGAAGCCAGTTTTGAAATCCGAGTTGCTTGTCTTAGTGGGAGGAGAAATGATCTAGCTAACTGAAGACAAGAAGGACATCCCTGGGGCTGGAGAGATGATGGCTCAGCAGTTAAGTCCGGACTCTGCTGACAGGGAACACAGTTCAAATCCCAGCACTCACACAGCAGCTCACAACCATCCATAACTCCAGTTCCAGAGGGATACAAAGACGTCTTACAAGTGGACAAAACACCCATCCACATTAAATAAACAATAAATTTATCTTTTTAAAAAAGATTTTCAAGGAAGAAGGGGAGGAAAAGGCATGTTCCTGGCTCCCTATAGATATGGGTGGTTCAGAAGTGAGGGGAAAAAAGACCGCCAAAGCAAAAACCTCACAAGTGTGGGTTCCCTGTACTTTTTTTCTTGTCTGTGACTTGGGTTTCTGTCTTTAGGATTGTGTTCGGTTTCGCCGGTACACTGCTTCCCGGAATTGTAACCCTGGTTTGGAAAAGATTGTGACAAAGGCACCAAACGCCCTGGTTCTGTGGGTGCTCCTGTACGCTGTCGACAGAACACAGAGGTTAAGGGAGAGGCACAATTCATTTCGATTTCAGAGTCAATGCCTGGGCAGAGCGACAGTCCTCAACAATGGCCGCGGGCCCTTCAACTGCCGGGTATAAAAGAGTTTAATTTTCAGCTTAGCTCTGACTTAGAATGAAGAGATGAAGTGGGTGCCGGAGAGGGAAGTGAAGGCTACACCTGCTTTTGTACTTGTGTGAAACTTATTTTCCCACAAGTATTTTTGCAGATAAGTCTTACCCTGGAAAGCTTTGGGAGCTGTTAAAGGCTCATGGAGAAAGAAATAATAATTTCAACATTAAACGGAATAATAAATGAATTTAGATCGACTCCCAGTCAGATCTAGGAAGCTTAAAATCTGGTTTGGCCGCATGGAATCTTTGGGGAGTAGAGCTAAAATAATTTTTTTCCCTATCTTACAAAATGAAAACACGAGAGGAAAGATAGCTGTTTTAAAAGATGAGATTAATGAACTATCCAATGTGTTTGGAAGTCTGAGGTTGGCTCAGTGACATGTCATAGAATGTTACATGCAAAGACGTACACACATGTAAAACCCAAGGCAATTACTTACTCCAGGAGAAAAGGAAAATGTTACGGCAAAGGACGGTGCTGCTGTGCCTTGGTGGCCTCAGGGGATCGAGGCCAGGTTAGACCTGGGATCAGCAGATACTCAAATTCCCTGTAAAAATGGTGCAACATATGCCGACGGCCTACCAAAATCATTCCAACCTCAATCTTCAAAATCATTTCTAGATCGTGGGTACAATCGACGCAGTGTAAAGAGTCGGTGTGCTGTATTGTTAGAGAACAAAGACAAGGTGCACACTGTCTGCACATGTTAAGATACAAATGAACCTTCTTAAAGGAGTGGGAAATGACACTTTTCCTAACAAGCTCAGAAGACAACCTGACCCTGGTGTGTGTGTGTGTGTGTGTGTGTGTGTGTGTGTGTGTGTGTGTGTTGCACACACATGAGTATATAGGTATGGATATCCATGCATGTTCAAATGGAAACCAAAGGAGACACTGTTGTCTAACTGTATTGCTTTGATGAAGGATCTCTCACTAAACCGGAAGCTTGTCTCAGGTCGGCTGGTCAGCCAGCAAGCTCCCAATCCACCCGTCTCTACCCCTCGATGTTCAGGATAGAACCAGACATAGCGTTGGCCATCTTATTATGTGAAAGTTAAGGATTCAAACTTAGGTCCTTGTATTTGTTCAGCAAGCACTCTTATACAGTGAGTCATCCTCCTGCTTCCAATGGGACTTTGTAAATTCTGTGTATAACTTTAAGAGATGAAAAACTGAGTTCAAAGGTCACCCACAGATGACAGTGTTCTCAAACTTAGAACTATTAGTTCGGACCATGGGGATGTGAGCACCCTAAAATGAGATGCGTCCCATCCTCCACACTCCACAGCAGGGCCTGAGGCTCAGCAGGGAGAGTCAGACTCTGATCTGCTGTCACAGGGCTGTGGTGTAGGAAGGCCTGAGGCAACTGTTTAGAACAAGGTGCTGAGGAAAGAGTGGGTGTCATGGGAGAGGAAGGCTGTGGAGAAGGTCCAGACAGGCTTTGGCCCAGAGCTGCATTCTCCAGGAGAGGCGTCATTTTGCAGTTATACCCACCTTAGATCACAGGCCAGCTTCTGAGCCAGGCAGTGGGACAGGACAGAAATACATCTTCACTCTCACATGATGTCTCCCGGTTACAGAATTTACCAAATTCCAAGACCAAGTGTCCCATGCTGGGGCAGACCACAGTCTGAGGAAATTACAGACAGGACAAATCCTCAGAGAAACCCTGGACACCACATCTTCCTGACTCTCAGAGGCACCACACAAGTAGCCCAGCCACCAAGCTCTGAACCCCAGCAACTTCCTTTCCAGAGTGTGCCTGTTTGGTCCCTCAGTCATCACAGAGGAGGAGGAGCAGACAGTGGCTAATTCCAAAGATGCTTCTCATAGATCACCTCTCTTAGACCACAAAGGTATGAACCTGTAATCTGTGGACCTCCTGTCCCATTGCCTGGCAAAGCCCGCTGACAGACTAGCCAGAGCATAGGTCATATCTGAGATCTGGACAAGATGTCCTTCAATAAGTCTGGTGATCACACATCAGTGACGTGGGCATCTAAACTCTTCCAAGAGAGTGGTACCGGCAGAGCGATGAGACAGTGTGACGCTTCTGGGTACAGACCCAACAGACTCTACGTCAGAATACAGTAGAGATAGCTATCACCCACATTCACTGTGTGCTGCTCAGGATAGCTAAGTTATGAAAACAGCCTAGGTGTTCATCAACAGAATGGGAAATGAAAACACCACACATGTGTGCATGCATGTGCGTACGCACACACACACGGGAGTATATTCAGTCATAAGGAAAAACAAATCCTTGCTATTTGCAGGAAAGTGAGTGAAATCAGAAATGGCCGTGTTAAATAAGTCAGACTCAGAAACACACGCCATTTTCTCCTATGCAGAACCTACATTTAAAAAGAACAGCAGACACAAAAGCAAAAGGAAGGCTGTTTAGGAAAAGAAAGAGCATCCACAAGAAAACAGGACAAGAGAAAAGGGGGACAGGGAGACGGGTGGAAGTGCACTGTATGCATGTCCAAAGACGTGATAAGAAAACCTCTCCTGTGCAATAGTGCACAGAGATAAGATGTAGTGAAGCGGTGGAGGAGCTATGGAGTCCACTGGAAATCATGACCCAGCGGCTGAGCAGTGAACCGTGGCAGAACCATGGTCATCTGAATAGTGGACATCACCAGTATTTTCCCAATTGGTCGTAGAAGAATTGCTTGATTAAATGGGGCTAAAAATCTTTCTTCTGATTCAGTCCTAAACAAAGACTCATTCTAAATGTCAAGGGCCTTTTTTTTTCCTCCATTCTATCCACTTTCCTGCTTGCTTGTCTGTTTCTAACTGGAGACCAAAACTGTTGGGAATATCTGCTTGATTCAGTCCCGAGGATATTTTGGTGTTCAACTTCGCTTTCAAAAATACACGGAACCAAATCTGGTTCTAACTAGTTCAAAAAGTGGCTTGTTTTATTTTTAAAGTGCACACATTTGGTTCTTGGTTTCTAAGTTTGGTTTTCTTTTTTGTCTTTAATGTAATTTGGGAGTTGAGCGCCTGGTTCGGCTTATTTAGGATTTTGGCACTTCATTCTGGTTGAGTCCTGGCTCTGGCCTCCTGTTGGCTGGCGCTGACAATGCAGCTTGCTTGCAAGGCTTGGCAGGCTCTGGCAATGTGAAGTGGGACAGGTGCTGTGCTCTTAAACCGGGTGTGCACAGCCAAGGAGAAGCCCGATAATGGCACAGAAAACGCTGGCACCAGAAGGACCCTCCGAGGCCAGGGACCCCAGTGCTCCTTTTTAGAGAGACTGGGGACGTAGAGCAGGAAGCCATTTGAGCCAAGATGGTGCCATTAAACGGCTGGGAGTAGAGGAGCTGGTGTCCTGACTCCCTTACACCTCCTCCCAGGGCTGTTCCGAAGTAACCCATCAAAGTCACGTTTTCTATCTAGTCTCTAAAATTGACAGTCCGGGGATCAAAGCGAAATGTTGAAAGGCTGTTCCCCCGAACCCCTCCGTATTCCCTGCGCCTCGCCAAGGCTCAGAGTGGGAGGAAGAGACGCCCAGAGTCTTGCACAGTGATTCAGACAAGCAGTGGGTGTGCAGAGAAAGCCAGCAGGTATTTTAAAAAGACCCAAGGCACTCACGTAGGAATGAGCCTATAAATTCTACCCCATCACGGTTGCCAAGGCAATGCAGGTGGGCCTGGAGCTGGCTGGCTGGCAGGCAACTCCCACCTCCTCACGCGCACATTGTTCTCGTTCGTGCTGTACAGGGCTTCTTATGACATCCCTCCTTCCTGGCTGGGTGACCAGAGATCCACTTCTTTTCCTGGATAGGGTGGCTCGTTTATCCCTATGTCAGTTGGAGCAGCATGCTTTGAGGGCTGCAAGGAGTCCAAAATGCTATTTTCCCTGAGCTCCATGCAGATAGAAACTCAGAGATGTTCACAATTCAATACAGGAACTGCAACTCATCCTGGTTCCAGGCGTATCACCAATTCAGCCCTCCCTGGCTCATCAAACAGACACAGGCCTGAGACTGTTCCCACAACAACCCACTAGAGTGCTGTGCAAGGCATGAGGACTGACTGAGTCCATGTCTAATTGTCTGACGGTCTGGCCGGACTCACAAAGGAGAGAAGAAAACAGCGGGGGTTTTAACTGCAGAACCCACCTTCTGACCTCAGCAGGCTGGCGTGGGGAAGAAAGGGTTAAGCCACATTCTGTCTCCATCATCCCCACACAGGAGGCCAGAATGTATGTCAAACCCACTCCCCTCCTTTGGGGCACACAGAGACACCTTTTCATTCCAAACGCAGCTGCTATTATTAACGATGGCAGCTTGGCCATATGGCACCTGTCACTCGGCCCCATCAAGCAGCATCAGGCCCATCATCCATAGAGTATTGGGCCCACCCTTCTCTGACAGTCAAACTTGGCTGCTCTCGGAGTGATGCTTCTGTCCCCATGGCTCTTCATGGTGCTTCATGAACGTGGAAGATGGATCTAGAGGTGACAGGTGAAAGTCAGGGGGTCAGTCCCTCTAAATTAGCCCAGTTAAACAATTAAAACAGAGGTAATCTGTCCTGGATGTGATTTACTGCACTGTTGGTGCCTAATTAGCTATTGCTTGCATCAACTAATGGGGGCTGAGAGTCAAGGATGTGACTTGATCTCTAGGGGTGCTGATCTGAGGAGGAGGGAATGGGACAGAGAAAGCCAGCCTCCCAAAGAGTAGCAGGTCTGGGGAGGGACCCGGAGACAAGAGCATCTATCTTTATTTCTCTCCATATTCCTAAGAAAGCTGGGTGTCTGGGTTTCCCCCTTCCTTGCACACACAGAAACCCTGTAGCAATGCTTTGTCCTTATACCTGAGCTCTGTGGACGGAGGTGCAGGCCCACGTGCTCTGAACATGCTAGGTCCTGGGATAACTCTATCTCTGCATAGCTGTTGGAACTCTCTGCCACATGATGAAATGGAATGAGGGGCAAAGAATGGAACCCAGTGGGAGAATGTCTTCTCAGCACGTGCAGGGTACTTGAGGAATAAGGTAGATTCACAGGCAGATCTAGGAAGCCACGAACAAACCAACCTTCAAAGCTTGCCTTTGAGTGTTGCATAGTTTTTTGCTTTTTGCTTTGCTTCATTTTTTTTTTCAAATTTGCAGGGGCATGACTTGTAAACTTTCCCAGGAAAATGCCTTTCAATGGGGATAGCAATGTACAGACCTGATTAATAACATTCACAAATGAAATCTGCAATCGCATTGACATTAATTGTAAAGTCCTCCTTCTTAGGCCACACCAAGGTGCTGGGTTTTGAGTTCCTGCAGACCCAGCTCGGTCCCTGATGAGAGCTGTTTCCACTGCTGGAAAATGGGGACAATGCCACCATATCCTCAGGCCTGGAAAGGTTCAGTAAGATGAAATTTGTGCTTCTTGCTCAGCGCAGATGCTGAGTAAATGCCTTTCCCCCTCTTCCTTCCTTCTCCCCAAACTGTGGACTGTTAGTATCCACATAGCCCTAATAATAATAGGAAAAAATTACACACTACAGCAGGAGCCCATGAAGAGATATTCTCCCTGACTGACATAGGTAGAGAGGCCCACCAGCAAAGCTGACATGGAGTGATTGTAAAGAAATTAAAGCTAACACACACTAACAGCTATCTGGCAGAGAGTGGCCTGTTTGCAAATGTCCCTGCAAAGTGCCAACTGTGTTAGATGGATGACCATCCTTTCCATCCACTCTAGAAAAAGAAGGAGGAGGAGGAGGGAGGGAGGGAAGAAGAGGGAGGGAAAAGAGAGAAAGAGGAGGAGGAGGGGAGGAAGCAAGGAATAAAATTCTAAACAGAAACCATGAAAATTCCTTCCCATTCTGTTTTCGTGATTTCATGCACACCGCTCAATGTCCAGCAAGAGCCATTTTACGCATATATGGAATCTAGTCACAACGTCTAAACAAGACCCTGCATCTCGGGAGCTAAAGCATGCACGCTTTGCACTCGTTGAAGAAGGATGTTTCCAGAATTATGAGGTGGTTCCATCAGGCAAGACCTGTGTGGCCTATGAACAAGGTAGCAAAGGGACGGTTCTCAGTCACAGCTTTCTTGCAAGAGCACTTCTGGACAGCAAACTCAGTGAGTCCATGAGGAGACCACCAATTAGGGATTTCCTTTCTGCCTTCCAAGCGTCAGGCATCTGAATCCCATGCATGGAACTGTGGGCATCCTCAGTTCATTGGGATATGTAGAGCAGATCTTGGTGAGAGGTTATTCTTGGAGGTTCTGGGGTTGTGTGTCGGGATGGTTTCCTTGCTAGGCAAGAATAACTACCAATCCTAAGTAAGAGTGAATCTCTGCAAAAAACAGAGCCCTGTCTGCTCCCTCCCTCCCTTCATGGCTTCTAATTTTCTCACTCCACTGCAGGGGGACTTCCACTGCAACCACCCTCAGCCACCCAAACGTATGGTGGATTGGACCACCAAAACCTTCTTTATAAATGACCAACTCTCAGCAGGGTGTGGTGGGTTATGCTTGTAATCCCAGGACTCAGGAGGATAAAGCAGGAGGATCATGAGTTTAAGACAGGCTTGAGGAAGACAGCAAGTTCCAGGCTAGCCTGGGATACACAGTGAGACTCTTGAAGACTCTTGAAGAAAGAGAAAGACTAACATAATCCATGTTTGGTGGCTGTCACCTGAAATCCCAGCACTTGGGAGGTAGAGGCAAGAGGCCAGAAGAGCTCAAGACCCCAGGACTACATAATGCGTTCTTGAAGAGGCTGAGATAAAAACTAAGTTCCAAGTCAGCCTTGTCTCCATATTAAAACCTTGGCTAGGGCTGGAGAGATGGCTCAGAGGTTAAGAACATTGTCTGCTCTTCCAAAGGTCCTGAGTTCAATTCCCAGCAACCACATGGTGGCTCATAACCATCTGTAATGAGGTCTGGTGCCCTCTTCTGGCCTGCAGGCATACACACAGACAGAATATTGTATACATAATAAAAAATAAATATTTTTTAAAAATAATAAATAAAACCTTGTCTAAAAAGTGGGTTGAGCTGGGGTGAAGCTCAGTACTTAACCTTGTAAGCAGGAGGAGCTGTGTTTGATTTCCAGAACCCACATTAAAAGCTAATCAGACACGGTAGTACCTACTTGCAATGCTATAAATGAAGAGGAACAGACAGGAGGATCCCTGGGATTCCCTGGCTGACTAGCCTAGCCTACTTGGTGAGTCCCAGGCCAATGAGAAACCCTGCCTCAAAACAAACAAACAAAAGACATGTTCGAGCTCTGTGGAAAAGGGCGCCTGCTGTCAAGCCTGGCAAACTGGGTTTGATCCCTGGGACAAACATGATGGTGGAAGAAGTGAAGCAATTCCTGCAAGCTGTCCTCTGACCTCCACACAAATACATATGTGTGAGCACACACACACAAGCAAACAAATGTAAGGACACCCGAAGGACAGCAGCCAAGGTTGTTCTTTCTGACCTCTACATGCTCATGCATATGCACATTCTGTGGGCCACACACACACATGCATCTGCACACACATACATCACACATACACCACATACATACATGCATCTGCACACACACATATACATCACACACCCATATATCATACACACACATGAATCTGCACACACACAAACATACACACACATTCATCTGTATATATACATATACATCATATACACAAACATACACACATACATCATACACACAAATACACACATGCATCTGCACACACACATGCATCTGTACACATCCATTACACATATACACACATATAGGCATGTGCACAAATGTATACATCACACACACAAACACAACACACATGCATCTGCACACACACATATATCTCACACACACGTGTCTGTACACACACATATATATCACACACATACACACACACACATACACTACAGACACACACACATATCTACAAGTGTCAGCTTCCTGTTTCGCTTTTCTCCTTCCTGTTCACTCTGAGAATTCCCACAGTAGTGTCTGCAGCTCTGCGCCATCAGCACTGGCAGGGCACTCGCTGTATCTGGATGATCAATTTAGAAAGCATATGGGGTGACAATGTTCCTTAATGAGGCACAATCCTGCAGGGACCAGTTCAGTATCACAGGGAAATTAATATGCAGATTAGAATGTGTGAAAGCTCTTTGCACGTAGTAGTGAGGAGCCATAAGGCTTAACATGTGTGCCAGGACTGGATGAAGATCGAGTGCACAAATTGGAGAAAATACTAAATCCACCAAGAAGTGGGCAAACTGTAAGGCTGCAAAGTGGTCCACCGTGGTAGTGGAGCCTCTGCAATACCCCAGACAAGATTCCACCACAAGTCTGTAGCAAGAAAGGACGCTCTCTCGGACTGAGCAGGAAAGAAACAGAGGAAGAATCATAGCAACCATGTGTGTGGCACCCAGGTGACGGGATAAAAGAGGAAGAATTCAGTGCCTGGTGATGGCAGGTGGAAATGACCAGTTTTAGATCACTGAAACTAGCAATGAGGGAGAGATAAATCAAGGTGAGAAAACTTGTCCCCAAATAGGAATCCAGCAGTGGGCAGTTCTTTAATGGGGTGAGTTATTTAACCAAGCTAAGAATTTGTTATGGTCGTTCAGGAAAGAGTACAGGCCACTGCGAACAGCCTTTGATTGAGGATGTGTGGCCCCGGGGGACGTAATTGAATCCGTCACCAGAAGGTCACCATTTTATTAGTTATGGTTTGTACCAGGAGGTAGGTATGGCTATGCACCCAGTACTGCGCTGCAGACTCCCAGCCTCACATGGAGGATAATAAATGGATTAAGGCAGTAAAGTTTTATAAGTGCAAACCTAAGAATTATCTTTTTAATGGTTGTTGTGAATGGTACTGGAATGAGACCAGAATAGTAAAGCAGAATTCTAGCCGGCACATCAGGAGTTTGGCTACTGAGGTAGAGAGTAAACAGATACAACATCCTAGTTCAATCCACATGCGCCCTCATGAATGAACGTCAAACCCAGTGAAATCAGTGCCAGGTAGTCCCTTTGGATACAAAGGGGGAACGTTTGAAACCAGCAAGATGGCTCAGTGGACAAAGGGGTTTGCTGCTCAGGCCTAATGGTGTAACTTCAGAGAGAACCTACCCCCAATGTTATCCTCTGACCTCTACAGCTGCACGGTGACATGCTCACACCCATACACTCTCTCCCACACACACAGATAATAATAGTAATAATAATAATAAATGGAATTTAAATGTTTCTAAGGAAAAAAAAGGTGAGAAGCTTAAGTGACTCACAGCTTGTCATCAAAAAGTCAAGGGAAACAAACTAGCAAGATCAGTCAATGTGAGGCAGCTGGAAATGACGTCATGCAGGTTCAGCAGCCTCTTTGCAGAAAGACTGTGGAGCCAAACAAACCCCAGTTTTCTTTGAGGGTTTCTAGGCTGAAAAGACTTCTTCAAAAGTTCCATTGTGTGTGTGTGTTTGCATGTGTATGTGCATATGCTATGTGGATGTGCATGCATGCATGCGTGTATGTGTGCATGTACATATGTGTGTACATATTAATGTGCTATAAAGGAAAAGGCTCAATTGCTATAACCCTCTCTGCATCTTTCCCCTCCCGACACACACACACACATACAGGCATCAGCAGGAGCTATGGCAGCTGCCCTGTAACTGAGAAAAGCACCAGGAATTACAGAAACCACTGACATCCCCAACTGCTAAACCAACTCAGAACCTCCTACCGTACTCTGATGTCCCTGTTATAACAAGTGTGCTTTGTGTGCTCATGTGGGTAGCGCAACCAAATGCCTTCCAGCCCATACATTTCCCAAGGAGTCCTACAACTCCATGACCCCAGATCGCCAATTGCTCTCCATCGCTGATGACATGGAGACTCTCCTGCATTGGTTAGCACCCTTGACCCTTCAACAGTCTCGCCAACCCCTGCTCCTGGTAACACTCTGCTCTCCCCACTGAGGACTCTTATTCTTGGTCCCCTTGGCAATAGCAAGAGTTTGGGGGCTCCACAAAGATAAACTTCCATTGACATTGTTCTCCCCAGTTCTGGGAGCTTTCTGGGGGCCTTGGGGGAGAGTCCATGTTTACTTCTCAGGGTCTCCATGAGAACCAGCCTGCTGCAGGACATATCCAGGCAGCAGAATGTGCAGCAGGAAGGCCTGCCCCAGAGCCACTCCAACCCTGCCATTTGATTGGACAATGGAGATGGACAAAGGACCCGGTCGGGTCACATCCTGAAATTTTAGGAGTACCAGAGAGCAGGGGAACAGGCTTCTGGCTCCTCAAAGAGCAGATTTGCGGCTCTACCACATTGTCTAAAAGAAAGTGCCAATTACAAGCACAAAAGTCACCAAGCTGGTGATGACAGTAATGGATGATTGCGTCTTTTCAAAGGGTGAAAAGGAGCCAAGGAGAGGCTTGTGTGAAGGCACGTCTTCAGTATATAATTAACTGCTGGCTTCTTTGGGTTGCTCTGATAATGAACTTGGCACAGAACTGCAGAGCAAGATAGCCAGTGGCAGGGGCAGGAGGGGCAGCATAGGTCATTCAGAAAGCTGCTGGGGTGGGGGTCCTGGGCGGGCTCTGTGACTCTGTCACCCGGAGAAGTCCTACTCCACCACATTCCGATGACATGGCAGTCGCTGCAGGCACTGATCAAGGAAGCAGAGACCTGCCCTGGCTGCTCTTGATTCCCCACAACCCTGCGCTCAAGCACCCAGGCAAGGTGTCCAGGGCCATGTTGACACCAGATGCCCCCTCTCTCCATGGGGCTTAGGAACGGATCGCAAGCTCCCCTGAGAAATGAACAGGGCAACCTGGGCCAGCCTCTCTTCCCGGAACTGGAGGCCGCTTAAGAAAAGGGAGATTGTAGGCTTTGTCACAAAATCTTACACTGTTTAGCTAAAAGAAGCCCCTAGAGATGAGCTAATTCACTCCATTTTAAGATGAGACCAGAGAGGAGACATGACAAACAGGAGATCACACAGAGAGCAGATGATGGAATTCTCAGGTGTTCTCCCCCGGAGGCCTCTGGGAAACACATTTGGCTGGCCATACCTCCTGAGCCTTGAGTCTCTACAGAAGAGGATAGAATCCCCTCAGAGCTCCATGAAGACCTGGGCTGCTTACTGGACAAATATGTGAATTCCTAACAAGAGGTGAGTCTATAGTGACCTTTCTTTATCCATCAAGGTATGGGAGTCAATAACTAATCAATTTTCAAGACACAGGAGCATCATTTTCCTGAAACATAATCTGAACAGCAGGTTCAGGACTGGGGCTGTACCTCAGTATAAGGGGCTTGCTTACCTAGAGTTCATGAAACCTTGGGTTCCATCCCCAGTACACATACACACACACACACACACACACACACACACACACACACACACAGCTTTAATTCAGTTTAATTTAAAAGCAGTTTCTGATGCAGCGACTAGTTTACAGCACTGGTGGCCCCTCGTCAAAACACGGGACACGCAGAGCACATGGGGAGCGCCTTAGCGAGTCCTTTCCACTCAAGTGCCAGCATGAGATTTTAAAACTGTAAGTCAATACAATCCAAGAATTGTGAGCACTAGAGAAGAAGAGGAGACTAGAGATGGCTTTCCAGAATCAGAGGTGGGTCCTCAGGGTCCTTGCAGCCTCTGCTATCACAGGGCCTTGCCTCTACCATCTCTTCTGCTCCCTGCCATCAATCAGCTTCTTGACTGCCCCACAGTCTTGCACCCCTGCTCAACTTAACCTCCTCTGGCCCCTCTACAACCCATACTGCCCTCTGTCTGCAGTGGTAATGGGGTTACTGAGGCTAGTTAGAGACAGGCTGGAGGGAAGAGGAGTCTGTATACACAAAGACAGGGAGAAATTAAGGGCAGGACATAATAGCAGTCATTCTGTATTGGGCTGGCAACCAAAGAAAGCACTGCTTGGAGGAGCATACAGGATAAAGCAATGAGGAAGGCCCAAAAATATGCTGGATAGACAGCCTAAAGGAAGACTGTGGAACCTTGGGTATGACAATAACACAAACATCTAGGACTGCTCAGGATAGGAATAACTGGAGAAATGGGATGCCCATACATGCTTAAGCATTGCCGGGACATAAATGATGATGGTGGTGATGATGGTGGTGGTGATGATGATGGTGGTGATGATGATGGTGGTGGTGATGACGATGGTGGTGGTGATGATGATGATGGTGGTGGTGATGATGGTGGTGATGATGATGGTGATGGTGGTGATGATGATGGTAATGGTGGTGATGATGATGGTGGTGATGATGATGATAATGGCTGTGATGATGATGGTGATGGTGGTGATGATGGTGATGGTGATGATGATGGTGATGGTGGTGATGATGATGGTGATGGTGGTGATGATGGTGATGGTGGTGATGATGAAGGTGATGGTGGTGGTGATGAAGGTGATGGTGGTGGTGATGATGATGGTGGTGATGATGATGGTGATGGTGGTGATAATGATGGTGATGGTGGTGATGATGATGGTGGTGATGATGATGATGATGGCGGTGATGATGGTGGTGATGGTGATGATAATGATGGTGATGGTGGTGATGATGATGGTGGTGATGATGATGATGATGGCGGTGATGATGGTGGTGATGATGATGGTGGTGATGATGACAGTGGTGATAATGGTGGTGACAGTAATGGTGGTGATGATGGTGATGATGAGGAGGAGATTGCCTACAGCCTACCAGTTCCTAGGACATCCTCCATCAGCCCCTAGATCAATGTGGTGTGCCTGAACAAGGTGGTTGTAGCAGTCTTTTCTGCTGCTATAACAAGATACCTAAGACTGGGCATTGATAAGGAGAACTTTATTTAGATTACAGTTTTGAAAATTGAGAGTCTAAAATGGGCAGTCTCGTCTCCTCCGCTCTGGTGAGGTTACCCTTGACTGTGTAACAACATGGTAGACAACAACACAGCCAAAGTGTGTGAGTGGGCGAGATCACAGGACAAGAGAGGAAGCCAGAGAAATGAGAACTCACTCACTTTCAAAACCTGCCTTGGTGTTTTCCAAGCATGATGCCTAATCACCATATGGAAGGCAACATTTCTTAAAAGCACACAGGTGCGCGTGACATTGCTACATGGCCACGTATCGCAGGTGCCGTTGCTGTATCCTGTAGTTTACTTCTTCCCGTAGATGAAAAAAAGTCTATTGTTCCCACACATAGCCAATCTACCAAGGGACAATTTAGACCCCAAGGTGGCCCTCACAAGCATCTCATGCCTGAGGAGGCACAACATTAAATAACAGATTAAAAGTACTCATTATAGGTAGAAAAAAAGGCTAGGGAAAAATATTTTATATTACAGAATCTTCTAGCTCTTAAATGAGGAGTTTACCGTCTCCTTTTGTGTTATTCCTTTGGGTTATACATGGGGACCTGTCTCAGATGTACAGTAGGCTCTGGAGCCTATAATATCCATAAAGGAGTTCAAAGGCTTCTGCTAGCTTTCTCTGGCTATACCAAAAGCCTAAGATAATCAGCATAAAAAGAAATGTAGTTTACAGTGTATGATGGATGAGGTAGCAGGTTGTGGTGGGGGTAAAGACAGCGCAAAACCACTCTCGTCATAGCCAGGATACAAACAGAGGGAACAGAGGAGGCAAGATTTCCTTATCTACTTCAAGAGCGGGTCCCTAATGAATTTAAGACCTCCCCTTAGATCCCATAATTTGAGGGATACCAGACTCCATAGAGCACTTGTGGGCTAGCCAATATTCATTTAAGACCCAAACTCCATCTGGACCGCAAGAGTCCATAATGCGCCGACAGGAGCCCTTGAGTGAGCTTACAATGTGGCTCTCAGTTCTCACTACTCTGTACCACGAGGCTACGGGTCCTGTACTGACCGCTCTGCCTCACTCTCCATCTGAGGTCTCATTCCTGACTCCTGGTCCCTAAGCTCTGTCACCGCTCTTCCTGAAGTCACCGATGCACTTGCCACAACTTCCACACTTTCCTCCTTTAGGATCGTGTGCCCTCACCAGTGAACTCGTCCAGGAGGGGTGAGAGAGCAAACATCTGGAGGACTCTGCTCCACGACAGATCGGCCTCAGTTCCTCGGTTCTGCCCACTTAAAGCAATTCTAGGCCCAGCTCTAACCTGAGCTGAGGAGTGAGCTGTTAGCCTGTAAAACTCAGTCTCTAAAAACAGATGCATAAATAGGCCTGAACTCCCGGAACGGGCTTGGGGTTTGAATTCCCTCACTGTCAAGGACACATTTGCTATGTGCTTTTCTTTTATACACACCCGTAAAGTGAAGGGGACGACAGACACCTCGCCCTGTTGTTGTTCAGGAACATCTAGAACTGAGTGGTCAATGATTTTGTTTGGTTATTTAATTGGAAACATCATGATATAAGTCAAAGAGGAGTTTGAAATCTCGCACTTCTGAGTCAGAATTCCACGTGACATTTTGAAAGCTGACCAGGGATAAATTAGAGAGCACATTTGCCCTATAGACACGAGGTGACACTGTCTGCAGAACAGAACTGTTTTGAGTATGAGATGACAGCTATAAGGACCTAGGCAGTGTCTAGAATACAATTAATACACCACACACACACACACACACTCACACACACTTACCTACAAACACTAACATGCACACACACTCACACATACACATACACACATACACAAGTGTACACACAGTCATAATAACTCATACACATATGCAAACACATCACACACATATACACACTCATATACACACACACTCATACGATCACATCACACACATGCACACACATACACCACACACAAGCACTAAACACATACACGCAGATACTAAACACAAACACACACACAAGCACCACATAAACATACCACATACTCACACTCATGCACACATACATATATACACTAACACACGCACGCACACACTGAATCTTTATTAACAGAAAGAGAAGTTTTGAGAGTTTCTGATGTTTTACAATATGCGAAAGCCAAAGTTACTTGTCAAGAGAGTAATTTGAAAATCATTCTCATTTCTCATAGACTACTGGTGTAAGGAAAGCAGGTTCCACTTGACAATGGTAGTGCGAGAAGCATCATCCTAAGTCACAATATAGGACTTTGGGGTGTCCCCACCAGTGGCTGTGCTTGGGGCTCTAGTCTGGACCACATCCACTAGACCCTGCTGCCCTTGCAGATACCAAACACCAACAGGCACAGCCCAAATCCCCAGCTCCAGCTCTGCCATCTCCCCTTCCCGCATATGTAACTCTCTCTTTTCCTCTGGAGATGAAATGTTGGCTCATTATATCTATTTTAATAAAAAGGCAAATTTAAGCTTTCCTCTATAGTTTCAAATAAATTCTTCTAGGACACAGACCCACTGGGGATCTAGTTACAAATGACTTTTAGTTGCATACATTAATGAATTTAACCAAAGATAGAAAATCACCAGTATTCTGATTTTCTTTTCCTTTTTTTATTTTTATTTTTTACTCCAGAGCCCTATAAATCCAATTTGTCTCTTCCTTTTAACTACATTTGCCATAAAACCACTTATTTTACTGAGGCTGTGACACACACACACACACACACACACACACACCGCTGTTTCACCTGCTGATTAATAAAGCAATTAGCAGTGGCTCTGACGCTCTCAGCACAGAGGCTGGCCTTTAGATATCTCTGTTGCACTAATGGGTTCTCGAAGGTGATGTGGCACACGGATGACTGCCTGCTGGGGCCTGCGGAATACATTTCCTAATGTACATCGTCGAGATGAATTGATAAATTACGTCAGTCTGGGTTAGTCATCATACAGAAAATATTGTTAGAGAAGAAAAGGGGATGAAAGGATGCGGGCAGGCGTAATTTGTTTTTCATCATTGATTTATGCTATAGAACTATTCTTGTAGTCAATTACCAAAGCAGAAAATGTCAGGAAAGAAAATAAAACTTCTAGAAAAGAGATGTCTATTACAAAGAGCTATGTGGTAAACAGACAAGAATGACAGCTCTTTTGAAACCAACACCCCATGAAGCCGACTGGAACTCATATTTTGGTCTGTATGCACAGTGTCCTTGGGGTTATGCCAAGTGCAGAATTGGACCCATGGCCCTGTTACCTCCTTCCTCCTAAAACATTATTTCCTTACCATGTCTTTGAGGAAATCTCAGGGGTGTGGGTCACAATGAGGGTGGGCTAGGAAGAAAGAAACCATGGTCCATGGGGTGTTGGGGTTGGCTCCTTTGGGAATACCAAGAAACTGAGTTCATTCACAAAGGAGAACTCAAGCCCCTGTGGTTGAAAAAAATAAGCTCATGTCTATGCAGAGAAATTGTTAAAAATAAAAAGCAGACCATTTTGTTTTTAGGGCTTGTCTTGGAAATCTGTTAAAGGAATTTGATGCTCAGGACAGGATACAGATTTCCTTACCAGTCTTACAATATCTGACCTCACTGCCCTTCTAGTCATTCAGTGAGCATCTTTGCTCCATCAGGCTAGGGAGGCAAAGATTCCTGTTTAGGGAGGCTGAAGCATATTAGAGATCCCAGTCTGGGCTCCAGAGTTAGACAAACATGCCCATGTCACCACTTATTAGCTAAGTGATTTCCATTAAATTACTTTTGAAGCCAGGTTGGTTGTACCTACCTCACAGAGCTGTTGTCGGAACAACAGGAAGTAATGGCCACCAAGGAGCTGAGGACGATGTCTTCCGCTTGACTGTCTGCTGTTGGAAGCCATTGCTGCTGTTGAGACTGTCCCTCCACTGTAATAAACTTTGAACTGCTTCTCTGGTGCCGAGAATGAAAACATACTCTCTCTCTCTCCCTCTCTCCTTCTCTCTCTCTTTCTCCCTCTCTCTCCCCTCCTCCTCTTCCTTCCTAACTCCCCCCACCATGGGATTCATAACACATATCTAAAAGTCTGGTTTTTTGCAGATCGAAGAAAATAAGCACTTGATAGAGATCGAATAAGACACCAATATAAATCAATCCATCTGCCTGCCCAACCCAGAAAAATCCCATTAGAAACACTGGCTGCTTTTTTATTCCTCTGCTCCTCCTCTCCTATTTCCCCCACCCCTCTGTTCATCTCTTCTTCTCACTCCCTCTTGTCACCTTCCTTCCCTCCCCCACTTGCAAAACTTTTGAACCCTTCTGTCACCCTAATATTTATCTCTTTTCAAAATTCTTAGGTTGAAATTCTGGCCCACAGAGAAATGGTATTATGAAATGGTCTTCAGGCATCAATTAGGTCAAAAGGGCAGAACTCCCACAGAAGGGATTAGGATTCTTACAAGAAGGGACCCAAGAGGGACCTTGTGGTGGTTTGAATAAGATCCCTATAGGCTCATATATTTGAAGCCGGAACTACTTGAGAGGGATTAGGAGGTGTGGCCTTGTTGGAGGAAGTGAGGAAGTGTGTCACTAGGGGGTGAGCTTTGAAGTTCCAAAAGCCAAAACCAGGCCCAGTGTTTCTCTCTTCCTACTGCCTGAGGATCCTGATGTAGAACTCTCAGCTATTTCTCCAAAACATGTCTGCCTGTGTGTCACATACTCCCTGGCATAATGCTAATGGGCTAAATCTCTGAAACTGTAAGCAAGCCCAAATTAAATGCTTTCTTTGATAAGAGTTGCTGTGATCATGGTTCTTCACAGCAATAAAACATGACTAAGGCAGCTGTCTTCCTTACATATGAGGATATAGCAAAAGGCACTTTCTATACACCAGAAAATAAACCCCTGACCTTGGGCTCCAGGAGTGAGGAATCACTTTCTATAGTTTATAAGCCAGCCAGTCGATAGCATTCTGTTAGAGCAGATCAGGTGTGTGTGTGTGTGTGTGTGTGTGTGTGTGTGTGTGTGTGTGTGTGCTGAAGCAGGCTTCCAGAGAGAGAGAGAGAGAGAGAGAGAGAGAGAGAGCGAGCAGTGAATCACACAGTTCTGAACAATCCCTGCCACTCTTTGGTGGTTTGAAAGCAATTACCCCAAAGGAAGCAGCACTATTAGGAGGTGTGACCTTGTTAGAGGAAGAATGTCACCATGAGGGTGGGCTTTGAGATCTCTTTTGTTCAAGCTTCCGTCAGCTTGATAGTCAGTTGACTTCTTAATGCCTTCAAGATGTAGGACTCTCAGCTACTCCTCCAGCACCACGTCTGCCCGCACGCCACCATGCTCCCCATCGTGATGATGAACTGAACTTCTGAAATGGTAAGTGATTCCCCTCAATTAAATGCTTTCCTTATAAGAGTTGCCATGGTCATGGTGTCTCATCACAGCAATAAAAACCCGAAGATATACCCGTCAGGAGCCAATCAAAAGGCCACAGGAGTCAAAAGAAAAGTGAATCTAATCTATGAACTCTGATTCCCCAGAGCTTGGAGATGCTTCAAGATGCTGTTAAGCTTTTGTCTTCAGGAGGAGGCGGTCTGTGTCCTTCACCAGGTGAGCCCAGGAAGAGTAGAGTGCTCCACCCCACAGAGCAGGCGATATAGGTGTCATATCAGAGACTAGCTGATAGCCTATCCTCTACGGAGCTGGTTTTACCTGCATCTCACATCTCATAGAGACAAGGATGAGAACTCATCTATTGGGAATCTCCACTCCAGCCTCTCTCTCTCTCTCTCTCTCTCTCTCTCTCTCTCTCTCTCTCTCTCCCATTGTAAACCCTGCCCTTCTTAGGATGCCTGCCAAGTGGCAGCTTCTCCCCTGGAAATGCTCAAGACCATAGCTGTAGAATACTTAAGCTCTGGTCCCTAGAGCTGCTGCCATGTGATCTACCCCCACCACCCCCTCCCACCCCCAATCACCCTGGGGTGCTTTGCTCATTAAACCCTGACTTTTAATTCACCCTGATCTGACTTATTGCATCAGGAGAGAAACCCTCCACCAGGGATCCAAACGTACTTATCATCATCCGTTAGTCATTGTTGTACCAGAGGCACCTGCACCTTCTCCTGGTGCTCAAGATGCTCTGGGAGGATGCTTCAAATCAGGTCACTTAGCATCTGCCCAGGACCAGCTTCATTGTGCACCCTTGGGATGCAGATGAACTTGTCTTTGTTTTCTTTTCTTCCAAAAGTCCTTCAGTCAATCAAACCCTAACACAACCGTATATTCATTTATCCCTCATTCCCCAGACTCTAAAATGGTATCTGTTGTTTAATTACACTGACTGGATTTTTATGTATTATATGTATGCCTGAACTCATTACCTTGTATCCTAGCCATATGCATAGTTCTTAGATGCCAATTCAAATTCTTTTTTAAAAAATAGAATGGCAGGCAGAGCTTCTCATATACAAAGCTTGACCTCATACAGACATTTACTGTTCTTAACACACACACACACACACACACACACACACACACACACACACCATGCACACAAGCTCCTATCCCAGCCTAGTCAGAGAGAATCACGTGTTACTGCCCAGAGTCGGAAACAACATCTATTTCCACTAATATCAGCAGCTAAGCAAACATTCCCCTGCCACCCGGTAGGAGGCTGAATCTTTCCTACCCTCCCCTTCCTTTAAAGGGCAAAAGCAGTCCCTTCCGGAATATTCCCAGTCTAAGCCTCACTGAATTCTAGCATACCCCAGAGGGCAAGAACTCATCCCTCACTTTGGGTCCACAGCTGCTGTGACTATTAATCACTGTGCTGTCAGCCTCTCCTACAGAGTGCATCCCGTGGTGCGTAGTGCATGCTGGAGGATCCAACAGTGCAGAGACCACCCAATACTTCCTGTCCTATCATCAGGGTCCTAAAATGCCACCAAGGTCAATGCCAGAGGCTCCATCCATGGTAAGAGTGTAGCCAGCATCTTCCCACTCTGGCCTTAGCTGTGTGGGTGGCACTCTAAGGATCTAAGGATCCCACTTCCTGTACCCAGCATGGCTCTCACCTCACTCACTCTTCCTGAGCCTCTGCTCCCTCCCTCTCCATCTGCCTGTGTTAACTGGGCAAAGGTTGAGGTAACTCCTGGGAAATTCATTGCAAATGCCAGATCTGAAAGCTGTAGTCAGATTAATATATACTGTTTTTTGAGATGTGTGGAGCTTTCTGCCCGTCTCCTCAGTCCTGAGGTCTTCCCTGCTCTTAACTCTTTGGTTCTCATAATATCATTCTGACCTCAGTTTCTCTGGGAAACCTAACTCCAGATTGATTCATAAGGGGATCAAATCCCTAAAACCCCTACCATGTCACCCATAGCTACACATACTACACACACACCTAAGTACACAAACCACAAACACATCAGATATGCACCACAGGTCATACCCACTCATGCCACACATAGTATATATACCACAAATATAACACACCCATTCCACACACCACACATGGATATAGCAGATGTACCAAGCATATCACATGCTACACACTGCACACACAAACACAGATACCATACACACATAGTAAACACCATACACACAAGAAAACTCTTGCTCTGGTTCTCTTCCCAGATTCAAGTCAAATACTTATTGTCTTATTAAGGGTTTCTATTGCTGTGAAGAGAAACCATGGCCACAGTAACTCTTATGAAGAAAAACATTTAATTGGGGCTGGCTTACAGTTCAGAGGTTTAGTTCATTACCATCCTGCAAGAAACATGGCAGAGTGTAGGCAGACACGGTTCTGGAGGGGAGCTGAGCATTTCTACCTGGATCCTCAGGTAGCAGGACTGACTTGAGTGTCTGAAACCTCAAAGTCCACCCTGGAATGGCACACCTCCCAACAAGACCACACCTGCTCCAGCAAGGCCACACCTCCTAATAGTGCCCCTCCTTATGGGGACTGCTTTTTTTTATTCAAAGCACCATAGTTACCATCCTTCTGCAGCTTTTCCTGATATTCCACTGCAATGAATCTCCTTATCTTTGCCCCCACCGTACTTCCTTCATAACTAGAATTGTCTAGCCAGCTTCTGAGCTCCCCAAGATATATTCAAAAATTATTCACTCTAACTCTTCACTTAAGGCCAATACCCCAGTACAAGCTGCTTTCAATTCTATGGAAATTACTACTCAATGTATTAAGTCACAATCCCTTAAAGACAGCATTCTCCTGGTGTGAGAATTAATTCTACACCTGTATTTTAATTTCACTTTATATTACTATAGGTTTTCGCTTCTCTAAAGGATGAATAAACTCCACCCGGTGTGTTAGATGTCAGTGAAGGTGACAGCCAAGACTTTCTCTCCACCAGGACAGTGTGAAAGGGGGATCAGGGGTCTTGACTTTCTTTTCTACTCATATGCTTTGTGAACTTGAAAATGTTACTTCTCTAAGCCTCAGTTTTTTCGCATTAAAAAAGTAAAAGCATTACATCCTTACTCTCAAAACTGCCCAGTCCCTAATCTTCTAACCCTAACCTTATCAAAGTACAGGGCATTAGGAACCAAGAGAGGTGGATGTACACCTGGAATCCCAGCAACCTGAGAAGTAGAGACAAGAAGGTTCTCCATGTGAGGCTAACCTGGGCAAATCAAAGAAACCCTGCCTCCAGCTAAACATTCAGAGGTAGTGGGAGTGGAGACGCAGCTCAGAGGCTGAGAACTTTTCTACTGTGTGCAGGGCCCTGGTGTGGTCAAAGCAAACATGCACTGTCTTCATTGTGTGGACAGTGGAAGGCCGCAGCAGACTCAAGATGCAGTCTCAGGGTGAGACAACAACCAGAGACTGCTCCAAGGATAGGAGGCTGAGTCCCCAGAGTCCTCAAGATGTTGCAGTCCCCATTAGAGCACCACCGCCCTTCTCAACAGCCAGTTGGCCAACCTCAAAGTTTTAGCACATGCATAGCTCGCTGTCCTTACGTAATTTGGTGCTGGAGCATCACTCTATTTTGTACACAGCTTCCAAGGTTTTCAAAAGAACTTAATTACGAGGAATTCCATAGAGACAAAATCCGGAGGAAACACGGGCCTGCCTGCATTGCATAATAAGAAGACAGTCAACTGCCTGAGTTGGAGGCTGCGGGTGGGCACACCTCACGCTGGTGCTGGGATTCAGCACCTCCTGCCCCCTCCCCAACTTGCCCTCTCCTCAATAGTAGGAACTCTGCCCCAGCTGATTCTCTCATCAGTTGCCCTCTAACTTCCACATTGTCTCGGGCACCTGTCAGGCCTGTATGTAGGCTATGTTTTCCCACGTGCCCTGGTCTTAAACTGCCAACTGCCAGGCTCCTAATCCCAAAGCTATCAAAATAGATGGCCTTCGGGCTGTGTTAGCTATGCCCCTGCTGGTTCCTGAATTTCCTCCAGGCTGCTCACCCTGGCCTTTTTACACACAGGAAATGCTTCAGTATACTGTGCAAAAAAAAAATCGTTCCCATTTACACCTGTTGTGGGGATGGAAAACTTCTCGCTCTGTCCCCATAGAGGAATAACCAGCAGGGCTGTGTTTGGCCGTGTGAGGTTCAAAGTCAGAAATGGACCCTGGCTGGATCCACTTTGGGTCTCAGCGTCCTCATCATCAAAACACAGTGAAAGAGAAAGTGAGAAAGAGAGAGACACAGAGGGAGAGGTAGAGAAAGAGAGAGAGAGAGAGAGAGAGAGAGAGACTAAACTATCCCCACAAGCCCTTCCTTAGTTAAGAAAAAGTCTGGCTCCAAGATAGCAATGCCAATGCATTGTCACACATAAAAGCTGGAGCTGGGCCCAATCCCTCCGCTCCACGATGGCTCCATGCCTCAAGTACCTGGTGCCTGTTTTATTAACGAGCCCTCCTGGAAGCTTGAACCCCTCTTCCACAGGAATGGGTAAAGAAGTGACAGTCATGCTCTTTCATTTAAAAAAATAATACCCTAATACCGAAGCCCCAGAACCTCGACATTTGTCTCCAAGGGTGTCTTGGAGAAAATATAACCTTCTAGAAATTCAATTGCCTAGTAAAAAAAGGACAATGAATATTGGTGTCATCTGGTAGCGGCCACAGATGGTTCCAGTTGTTCCACTCTGAGTCCAGGAGGTCAGATGGGAGGGAAGTGGGATATAAGAATCATTGCAGTGGGATACATCTCAGGAATCTCCAAGGATAGGTACCACGCTTGCTTGCACTTGGGTGTGCAAGATCATCCGAGTTCAAGAGATGGCGTAATTCTCTTTCCTGTAATGCCTGCAGTTGGCTTCTATCCCCACCCCACGCTCTGTTGATATGAGATCCCAAGAGCGGTTACAAGTTCATTTCAACCAACACCGGACAGCATCTGCAGTGTCCCCAGTACCAGAGCTATGAAAATGACGGTGACCTGCCAGGCTTTCCCCTAAGGCGCCTATCTGCAGTGGGAAAAGAGATCCCAAACAAGAAAGGTTAGGCTCAGTGAACCACAAGTGGAGTCCAGAGTCATGCTCTCTCACCAAGGAAGGAAAACAAAACTTCCCAAACTGCTGAGGAACACAGGAAGAAACAGCCAGGTAATAAAACCTGTGCCGAGGGCGAGGACATGTTCCAGGTTTTGATCGAGGAGGAAGATGGTTGAGGGGGACTGTGAATTAAAAGCCTTGTTTGACAGTGGTCCTTAAACCATGATTGGGAAGGAGATGGAAAAAAGGTGACCTGGGGTCACCACAAAGTCTCTATCTCGCTGGGCGGTGGTAACACATGCCTTTAAACCCAGGAGGCAGAGGCAGGCAGATCTCTGTGAGTTCGAGGCCAGCCCGGTCTACAGAGCGAGTTCCAGGACAGGTTCCAAAGCAACACAGAGAAACCCTGTCTCGAAAACCAACGAACAAAAGACTCTGTCTCAAATCGTGACATGGAGGCAGAGAGCTCTGTGTCGCACAGAGCTTAGGAGTTCCGGACCCGGTGCGGAAGGTCAAACCGAACTATTTCAATATCTCTCGTGATCCATTTATAAATGTTTTTAATTATTCTTCACAGCACTGTACTTTTATAGCCTCATAAAACTCCGTAAGGGGGGAATTGAGAGGGAAGGGGGAAGGAAAAGAAGTGGAGAGTGGGGGGGGAGATGGAGTGAGTGACCAGAAAAGAGGAGAAGGGGGGAAGAAGAGGGGGGAGGAGAACCCTGGAGCTCAGAGACATTAGGTAAATGGGCTACAGATACATTCCCAAAGAGGTCAGTGTCACTTGACCTGGTGGCATAGACCGTATAATCTCACCGACTAGGGAGGCCAAGACTGAAGAATTGAAAAGTGGAGCCAGCCTGGGCTACAGAGTAAGTACAGGACCACCCCAGGCATTTTAGTGAAAACTTATCTCAACATACAAAGAACATGTCTCAGTAGCAGTGTGCTTTCCTAGGGCCACCAAGACCCTGGGTCTGGTCCCCATCACCTCTAAAGCCTAAGAGGTCAGCGTGGGGCTCCAGTTCAGGCACCATCAGCACCGGCCACATTGTCTTGGAAACAGAATGTGCAAGATCTGAGAAGAGGTAAGAGGACTCACACCGACCCCCCCCCCCCCCGACCCCCCGAAGACGGGGAACAAACAGATGCCAAGGAGAATCCGGCAAGATCATCATCCAGTGCTGTGAGATGCTTCAAAGGACTGAGCTACTAGGCCAGGGGTGTCTCCCTGAAGCCTGGTCCCCAGCATACCTAGAAGGGGAAGCTCTCAGGGATGCTTTACTAGTGGGAACAACCAAAGGAAACGTGTACAAGGAATCCTAACCTCCAAGATCATGTAGGCCCTGGAAAAGATTTCCACTGGGGGCTGTTGAATTCCGTAAGAAACTTTCCGACCTTCCTGTTCTGGGGGACCCTGGAGTCTGCTCAGCAGCAGATGGGACATGGTGCTCTTTCGATGTGTCCTCCACTCCGTCCCCACACTCACACTGTTGCTCAGAAAGCTGCCCCAACCCATTGTCTCCTGGGTCACAGAATAGCACGTTTCTGTCCACAAAGAAACGTAATTTACTGGCTGCTTTCTCTTTAATCCGCAAGGAGAAGGCAGGATGATGAGTCTGTGGGCAGAAATCCAAGGTTACAAGGATTTCAGCGGATGCAAATTGTTTCCTGGATTAGGGCTAATGACAGCTAATAGGCCAGCGCCGAGGGCTGGGCAGGTGACCGAGCAGCAGCTTCCTAGTCCTGTTGGCCATAATCGCAATTTCCATCTGCTATTTTCATCCTCCTCCCATATTATTGGCAGCGTGGCCACATTTTCACACTCCTACTGCTCCCAGAGGATGTGGGCATGCTGTTTTACATAGCAGTACAAAAGCATAAGCCTTCCCTCCGAGCTACTGAGAAATGAGCTCGCACAAGCCTGAGCTTCCTGTTCCACCTGAGCATTTGTGTGTGTGTGTGTGTGTGTGTGTGTGTGTGTGTGTGTGTGTGCACGCCTGCGCATGCATGTCCACCCATACACCCAGTTTGGTTTGTTCAAACTGGAGTTGCTTTGCACGTCTGAACTGGCGAGCCACTGAGCAATGGCAAATCACTGCTGGGCATTCTACTTATGACTCAGACAGGGAGCCAGCTCCCACTGTAGCTTTTTCGGGGTCATCTATATTCATCAGAGGATCCCGCAGCCTCCAGCCCTGAGCTGAAGATGAAGAGGTGGACAAGGGCACGGTCAGCTGTGCACGTAAAGACTGCCAGGCACCAAAAAGTTGCTTCTGAGAGCAAAGACATCCGCCCACATGTTGGCAAAGCCGTAGAAAGCATGGGAGTCAGGAGGCAAGGGTGGGGATCTGAGGATATAGAAAAGCCACTAAAATCCATGTTTGACGCAGCAAGCCTGGGGTACTGTGGCAAAGCACCGCAGCCCCATTGTCTTGGGTTAATTTAAGAGCTTCGTTTCTCCCATTAGCATGTTGTTGCTCTCCCCAAACGCTCTCCCACCTCCAGTCCTGTGTGACACACCTGCACCACATACCTTCCCTGGGCTTTCTGACTCAATTTCCCCAGCATCATTCAGTCTGAGTCATAGGTTTTAATCACAAGTGCATTATAAGGTTCGCTTCTATTTCTAGTCCATTTGCTACACTGTGACCATCTCACAAGTAATAGCTTCTCGTCCATCTTTATACCTGCTGCTTTGCACACAGCGCTTAGTGAATACCATCTGGATAAATAAGGATCAGGGAGAGACGAGAGAGAGAGAGAAGGAAAAATGGAAAGAGAGGGAGGGAGAGAAAAGCGGGGAGAAAGCAAGGGAGAGAAGAAAGAGGGAGGGCTTAGTTTTCAGCTCGGCAAGATAACTGCCTGAATCACGTGATACAGGCTGGCTTGTACAGAGAGCAATTAACATTTTCCATCTTCGAGTACTACTGATAAGGTTCTACATGTGTGATTGACAAGGAAAACACAAAGACCTGCTAAGAGACTCAAAGAATGGGCTTTGAACGGAGTGATCATGTTGCAGATGACAAGCTGTCCGCTGCCCCAGCGGCCTGCCTGTTTTGCCTGCTGGCTTCTCACTGCCAGATCCAGTAACTAACGGTGGAAACAAACTGCCCATGCTCCTCACCACTCTGATCCCCCGGGGCGAGCTGAGGACTTCCCCAGCTACAGGCTTCTGAAGAATGCTGACTAGCTTCCAAACACCTACCTCACGACTGTCCCCAGGACCTGCTCAGACCTTCTTAGAAAGATGCAACCAGGGAACAGTGCAGACAGGCAAAGGCAGGGGAGGCCTCCAATACAGAGGTTTTTATTTTAACTTATGCTCGCCAGATTTGTCTTTCCTCCCAACATCCATGAATCTTGTCACAAACAAGGAGGAACTATGAACAAGCTTCTGAGGTGTCTGTGGAGAATGGAGCCTTCCTGCCTCAATGTTGAATAACCAGGAAGCAAGAGTGTCGTAGGAGTCACTAGAGAAGGATCACCGGCTCTCCTTACAATTCACACAGGTCTGGGAGAATTGAGGGAATAAAGTTGGAGAATGCGATGGGTAATCGTATTTGTCAACTTGGCCTGGGCCCTAAGGTGTCCAGCTAGTTAGTCAGACATTATTCCGAAGACTTTTATGAGAAGCTGAGAATTAATTCATTAATTAAAGTATGTGAATGAGATTAACATCTAACTCAGTATATCTGTTTTATATCAGGAGGTGGTTTGTATGTATATAACATTTTACTTATCTTTTAGAATTTCATACATGTTGTATTTTTTATCCCTCACTTCCCCACTCAAACTCCTCTTAGACATCCCCAGCACATCTTACCCCCGTCTTCACTGACTCTCTCCTTCTCCTCCTCTTCCTCTTCTACAAGCCATTGAGTTGAATCAGTGATGCTCACGTGCACACAGGTGTGGAGTCATCAAGTGTAGCACGAGCAACCTACCAGTAGCCACACGCTCAAGTGAAGTCGTCCTTAGCCCCAGAAGCCATCAACTACCTCAGCTAGGAATGGGGCCCAGTGAGCCTCTCCCCCATCTAGTCTTTAATTCTGACAGGCCTCATCTTATCTAGGCAGGTCTTGTATGGGTGATCACTGCTTCTGTGAGGGGACCACAGCCATGTCACAGTATGTCTCCCTGTGTTCTTTGTGCCCCTTCTTCAACATGTTCCATGGGCCTCGGTGGTGGGGGAGCGTGTTGATAAAGATGTCCCACTTGGGGGTGAGCATTTACAACCACTTGTTTTCAGCACTTGGACCAGTTTAGGATTCCGTGCACTGGCCACAGTACATTACAAAAAGAAGTTTCTTTGAGAGCAACACAAATCTATAGGTATCATTGTGAATATTTAGAATGCAGTTTTACAATACCATTAAACAGAACAACAATGTAAGCTCCCCCCCAGAGTTTATAACTATCCCACACCATGGTCTTTAGATCAGCTGTGAATTGTCTCCTGTGAAGCAGAACTCAAATCCAATCAGAAAGTGGTTGGTTTCTGCCATAACCACCATGCCACTATTGTACCACTGTGCATATTATTGATATTGAAGCAAGATGGGTCCAGTTCTTGGGAGGTTCACTGATGTCTTTTCTCTCCAAACAGCCTGCATAGCACCTTCTAGCACCATGAGAACTAGAAACCAGGGGTTAGATTTCCCAGTCAGTTTAAAATCAATGTCTCTATATCCTATAACAAAAATATGCTGGGGCCCTTCTCTCCCCACACCCACAGCAGCGTTCATTGTTATTTATGTTCATGATGATGGCCATTCTGCCTGGAGAGCGATGGAATTTCAAAGTAGCTTTCCTTTGCATTTCCCTGGTGGCTAGTGATGTTGGACACTTTTTATAAAACAGTACTAGTCATTTGTACTTTCTCTTTTGAGAACTCTCTGCTTAGATCCATGACCTGTTTTTTTGTTTGTTTGTTTGATTGTTTGTTTTTTGATTGAGTTGTTTGTTTTCTTGATATGTAGTGTCTTAAGTTATTTGTATAGTCTAGATACTAATCCTGTGTCAGATGTCTAACTGGAAAAAAAGTTCTCCCTTTCAGTATGCTGCCTTTTCATTCAATCAACCGCTTCCTTGCTGTACCGATTTTTAAATTTCATGGTTCCATGTGTTGATTACTGGCCTTATTTCCTGAGTGACCACAATCTAACTGAGAACACCATAAGCCTGTATCTTGAAGGGAATCACTACATTCCCCTTACAGTTCCAGAATTTCAGTCATATGATGAAACTCCAGTTCAAGTGGACCCAATGCCCCCTTCTGTCTTCCACGGACACCAGGAAAGCACACAGTGCACACACATGTGCAGGCAAAATGCTCATACACATAAAATAAAAATAAATTATTTTTTAAATAAATGAATGTGAGGAGTCTAGGCTTGAGGTGTCACTCATCCAACAATTAATTAATTAATTAATTAATCCAATTAATTAACAGTTAGTTGATTATTAATTGGGAAAGACCATATATAGCAACCTAACCAGATGATCGTAGTAAATGTTCTCCAATGAAATAAAGTGAATCAATATTTCCCACAGTACCCAAGGAGAGTCTTGAACCACTTCTTTAACGTGCTTGCTAAAAAGCAAATATGAACTTTGCTGTGAGGGTTAGATAATACCATTGAGAACATTCTACAGAATGCCCCTAACTGTCTCCAGTGTCAATGTCATGAGAGTTAAAAAAAAGTGAGAAACTGATTGAATCCAGAGGTGAAGTCAAGGTTAGGACTACATCTCTTTGCCACAAAGCACATAAAGGGGACAACTGATGAAGTCTGAGCAGGGTCTCATTATTATACAGTATTTATAAATCAGTCTTAGTTTCTTCATGATGACCACTGAAGTTTGGTTCTGCAGAGAATAGCCTTGTTTATTGGAAACCTACACCAAAATATCCGAGAATTCTGAGACACGGTGTTGGCAGCTTAGTCCAAAATAGATCAGATGAGATGTCTTTTCACTACACAAATGTGCACAAACACAGTCACACATGTAGCAGTATGTTTATGTAGGAGAATACAGCTCTGTCCATGGGAGATACCTTATTGAAGTATGTTGGAGCAAGATGTTACATTGGGAGAAAGAAGGATAAAGAAAACTTTGAGTTATCTTTTTAAATAAGTAAATTTGAGAAGTCTAGGCTTGAGGCGTCACTCAATACAAACATTAGTGAAAGATAGATAGATAGATAGATAGATAGATAGATAGATAGATATAGGTGAGTGGGTGAATGGATGGATGGATGGATGGATGGATAGATGGATGGATGGATGGATATATGATAGATAGATAGATGATAGATAGATAGATAGATAGATAGATAGATAGACAGATGAATGGGTGGGTGGGTGGGTGGATGGATGGATGGACAGACAGATGGATGGACAGACGGACGGACGGACGGACGGACGGTTGGGTGGGTGGGTGGGTGGATATTAGATAGATAGATAGATAGATAGATAGATAGATAGATAGATAGATAGGTGAGTGGGTGAATGGGTGGGTGGATGGGTGGATGGATGGATGGATGGATGGATGGATGGATGATGGATATATGATAGATTGATAGATAGATAGATAGATAGATAGATAGATAGATAGATAGATCGATCGATCGATCGATAGATAGATCGATAGATGAAAACACCATCAAATCCAATGCTAAAAACATCCAGTAGAAATCTACTAGGAAGCCCCACTGATGCAGTAAGACTTTTCCAGGACACACATATACTTTATTGAGATCTGAAAAAGACAAAATGTCTAACTTAGAAAAGAGAGAAGTGGCCCTGGCACTCAGTGGCAGAATGATACTATCATGAGACCCGAGTGAACATGCACAACTTCATCAAATGCTAACACGAGCCAGTGCTGCTGTGTTGGGTCAAGACTAAAAGAAGAGCACTCTGTGCTATCATCAAAACCACAGATAGGACCCAATCCTTGGTCGATGAAACATAGCAAATTCTCTCCCTGTATCCTGTTCTGGTTGCTATAAGTGCTAAAACTGTGGCTGCTCCATCAATTTTGATTTTCATCTCCATGAGTCTGCCCTCTTTAGGAAGATGCATAACCATCCCTTCTCAACTACCTATCCAGAACAAAGTACCACTTCCTCAACTTCTCCCAATGGTCAAATGATGTAGGTGGGTCTTCTGTATTTCTGTTGCTTTCATTGGTTAAGTAATAAAGAAACTGCTTGGCCTGATAGGTCAGAACATAGGTGGGTGGAGTAGACAGAACAGAATACTGGGAAGAAGGCAATGAGGCAGTCGCCATGCTTCCTCTGCCCAAGATAGATGTGGGTTAGAATCCTCCCAGTAAGCCACCACCTCGTGGTGCTACACAGATTATTAGAAATGGGTTAGATCAATATGTAAGAGTTAGCCAATAAGAGGCTACAGATAATGGGCCAGGCAGTGTTTGAATGAATACAATTTGTGTGTAATTATTTCGGGGGTAAACTAGCCGGGGAGCGGGAACACAGCCTGCCGCTCCTTTCTAGAGTCAAACTCAAGCCCAAATCCTGTAGTATGGTCCTTTCTAAAACCCTCAGCTAAGAAGCCCCATGGTTCTCTCTGGTGTGTGTTTCTCAGGAGCCTAACTTCTTCATAGATATGTTTCTGGTAAGCTTTGGCTGTGGGCACTGAGTAACTTCTGTGTGCTAAGGAAATTTGTCCCAGGCACATACAGAAAACAGCTTGGTAAATATTAAGTAAATCAACATTATGTCAGCTTCCTCCATTGCCAGGTTTATAATCCATAACATTTTATGACCTCTGCAAACAATTTGTGTATTAGATTTTTTTCTCCCTGCACAAGAATTCCCAAGTTAGCCAGCTGATGGCTGAGAAATCATGGCCAATTATAAAGTAAATGAGTAGCTAATTTTGTAGGCAAATTATGAATTACTATATGTTGGCCAGAACCCAAAAGTTGGAATGTGTGGGGTCTATATGTGTTGCATATACTCTGGATAGAAAAGGGAATGTGATAGGTTTGTTTGGAAACAGAGGTGGTTGAGACACAGAGAAAGTGACAAATGCCACCAGCTTGTGGGTCACTGAACTAGGTAGCTCAGGATCAACCATGACATCAGAGGTATTTTCCTCCTATAGCTGAAAATCTGGGCCAGGAGAAGGAATTCTCAGGCCCCTCCACTCCACCTTTGGCTATGTTCCATATGTATCCTGCCAACTCAGAGAAGACTCCCTCCTGGTGATGTGGGGTGTCTCCCACAGAAGTGGGGGCAGCCACACAGATCAGCATACTGCCTATTTCATCAGTATTATTGCCAAGCTGTTTAACGTCTCAGCCTGTCCTTGCTGTCCGGACAGCCTCCTCTCTCATGAGAGTGCCTGGTTCTTGCCAGTTGACCCCACCCTCCTACTCCCCACATTCTTTAGGGGGTGCTTGGTTCTGTTGATACCTAACCCATGACCTCAGTTTTTTGGATGCATTCGTCTCTGACTCTACCCTCTACTTCCTCGTTGCTGCCTGGAGAATGCTAAGCCCACCCCTCCTTATGTGGTACCCTGTTCTCCTGTCTCATCTCCATAGCAGCATGGGGGAAGTAGGCCAGCCAGGAACGGATGGGAGTCATCTCAGCTGTCTTCTGAAGGAGAGATTCTCTGAAGGAAGCCCCTGGATGAACTTCCTTCACCATTCAGCAGTCACTTTTCTGAGGAGAAAATAGTAAAACCTACCACTGGAGAATCGAAGACTTTAGGGAGATGGAAACTGAACTCGGCGATGGCAGAGTTCAACGCTGTCATTTTTTTTTTTTTTAAAGATGAGAGAACGGTGTGCACATGGTTCAAGTTTGCCCTGAAGTCTAAGAAATCTGACATTCTTTTTTCCATTTAGGCATAATAGTTTTATAACTTTCCAGAAGATATGCCTTGTCTTTCCTAGGTCGAACAAAAAAAAATAAAAATACAACTATGGGAAATACATAGATCCTTTGTGGGGCTCCCATAAAAGGCAGTACATTGTGGATTACATCCTTGTCAGTATGGGTTATGAAATTTCTCCCAGGAGCCATATCTATAGAGACTGGCGGTATATCAACGGTAATTCGGTGGAACGCGATGGCACTCCGCACACCCAGAATGCAAGCGGCGGGAGGAAGCACATAAATTACACTCTCATTCTCCACAGATAATGCCTGTGCTTCCTTCCCAATCTCATTTTATACACAGAACAAACAAAACAAATTCAATCTCCCAAACTGTGTGGTCCCGCTTGTCTGCTTCCTTTTTTCAGAGCGCATAGGCCACGTCATCCACCGCAGTGATTCTATTGGGCAAATTGTGCCTGGCCTTGGTGACAAGGCAGGGCCCCATCTCCTGCTTCCCTTCAGCGTACTGGACCTTCCGTCTTTGGTTCAGATGGATCATTTGTTTGGGACTGACGAAAGCCTAAGAATTGAGTTTTCCTAAGAAAGGGCTGACTAGCCGGGGTTTGATGTCATGTCTGGGCAATTTTAGTGATAAACAGCAGATTTCTTTGTCCTTCCTTTGCAACAACTTTAACAGAATTGGGAGGCAGGAAACAAAAAGATGAAAAGGAAGGAAATGGGAAAGAAAAGAGGATGAGGGAGGGGTTGAGTAACGTCTCCATGATGACCCCGAAAATGCCAACAGGGCAGGGGAGAACACAGCTCACTGAGATAGGAAAATGGTCAAGATCTTATTCCATCGATTTCTTTCAGCTCTGAGAACTACCGCCCCTCGGACATGACTGTGGTCTGCTAGAGCAACAAAAGAAGCAGAGAAAAGAATTGCATAGGTTTGCCTAAGTTCTGATTCAGTGCGGCATCTCAGCGCTGAGAAAGCTGACCCCAAGCCCAACTACCGTCATCAAAATGACGTGACAATTTAGATCCTCTTTGGGCCATTAATAGTTCTCCGTGTGGTAGAAGCTTCTAGCTAAGAAGCTCGCTGTCTAAAAGCTTATACCATGAAGCCAGGAAGGTGGTGACAGACTGTCACCAGAGAATTCCACTTTCTTTGAAGCAGGACTCCTGGTAGTGAAGAAAGAGGCAGGATCGGGTCTAGACTTGCAGGATAAGAGGAACACTAAAGTCCTAGTAAGAGCATTAGGGTGAAGCTGTCAAGGGCTGCACACTACCTCTCTTTCTACATGAAGGGACCGGACCTGTAAATATGCAATTCGGGGACAAAATAGGTCACTGTAATGTGGTTAATCTTGATTTGTCAGCTCCATGGAGTCTGGAGTCAACTCAGAAGTACCTCTCTGCACAGATTTGTGAGGGTATTTCCAGAAAGGATTAACTGAGGGAGAAAACTTCCAACAGCTGACCAGGTACAACTCTCCCTCAGAGTGGATGGTACCTTCCAGCAGCTGACTCATATAGAGAGATTTAAAAAAAAAAAAAAGGTTATTTTGCTTGCCTGCCTTCGCCTCTTGCTAATGGCATTATCCACCCGTTAGTGATGGTGGTGATAGTGGTGGTGGTGGTGGTGGTAGTGGTGTTTGTGGGTAGTAGTGATGGTGGTGGTGGGTAATGGTGATATTGGTGGTGGTGCTGCTGGTGGTGGTAGTAGTAGTGATGCTGCTGTTGCTGCTGCTGCTGCTGCTGCTGGTGGTGGTGATACTGGTGGTGGTGCCGGTAATATTTGTGGTGGTGGTGGTAATGATACCGATGGTGGTGATGGTAGTGATATTGGTGGTGGTGATATTGGTAGTGGTGGTGGTGATATTGGTAGTGGTGGTGGTGATATTGGTGATGGTGATGGTGGTGATATTGGTGGTGGTGATGGTGGTGATATTGGTAGTGGTGGTGGTGATATTGGTAGTGGGGGTGGTGATATTGGTGGTGGTGGTGATGGTGGTGATACTGGTAGTGGTAGTGATGGTGGTGGTGGTGGTGGTGGTAATGGTGGCAGTCCTGCTGCTGCAGCTGCTGTCATGCTTCACTGGCATCAGATTCCAGCTTCTTTGGCTTCCAATATGAGCCAAAGCGAATCTTCCAGACCCTCAGCATTAGACTGGCCTTCTGACTGGAGCATCCAGCTTTATGAAGCGAGCAGCAATTCTCAGGCTCCCCAGAGTGCAGGCAGCCATTGTTGGCCTACTCAGCGTCTATCAAGTAAGCCAGTCTGGTACATCCCCTTTCCAATACAAACACATGCTATCCATTCTGTTCCTTAGAGAGCCCTGCCTAATCCACCAGGGCTCCATTCCCATGCAGGAGTTGGACCGACAACATAAGCCTATGTATGGGCGCATCTCATCTTCAGCTCCTCTGTGCCTTTGAAAGAACAGAGCAGGAAGCTGGGATTATTTCTGAATTCTTTAGAAGGATCCCCACAGCGTGTTGGTTTGGGAAATGACACTGAGGGAATTTATAATCTGTGCCAGGAAACTCTGAATTTCTTCCTCACTGAAAAGTCTCAAGTACTTAGCTCTGCCTCTCTTTGCTTTTATTTTACCAAGTAAAGTTTAATTCATGAGAGTGAAGCTTTGACCTTTAGGAGGGGAGTAAACCAACATCAGGTATTGTTAACAGTGAAGTCCACAAAACTACACCAGAAGATAGGGTGGTGGCTGAGGACCAAGGTGAGGAGGCAGCTTGAGCTCAGAAGAGTGGGCTCACGTGTCTTTTAAAACAATGCTAAGAAGAGTTCCAACACACAGACCTTTCTGGTAAAGGCTCCAAGCACAGGTGTGAATTTACCTTTGACTGAAGCTAGTAGGTTTGCACTGCGTGGTGTGCCATCTTCTTCCGAATCTCATCGGCAGAAATGAATCCTGTTGTTTCTGTGTTCTGAGAAACTCACATCCACTGGAAGTGGTAGGGCTCATGGCTGACTCTGGCAGCGACTGTAACAGGACATACCTGCTCAGTGTTCCATGTAATCTTTAAACTGATAAAGCAGAGAGACAAGGTGAAAGCAAATCTTCCGTTAGCAGCACAAATGATGCAGACAGAGGTGAAAAGTTCAGGATTTCTTTTTAATTGTTTGTTCAACAAGTGTCCACGGAGGGGATCCTGTGGTCCAGCAAAAATTTCCCATGCTGCATTGGTGCAATAAAATCCAGCCTTGCTATCCAGTAGCTGGAGTCTAAGAAGTGGAGACCCGGAACTAAATTATACATGATATGAGGCAGCCTGAGAGCAAGTCAGTAATTGTCAAATGACTTCCCAGGGAGTGTGGAGCGAGGCTTGCTGTGGAAGCCAATTTATTCCTCTGAAATAAGAGTAGATGTCGTAAGGGAGACAGCGAGCCCCCCTCCCCTCATAGTTTTTACAGGAGCTCTTTGGATAGATGAAAGAAATTAATACAAAAACTGATTCATGAGAGAAAAGCATAAGTTTTGTTAAATACACATACATGTGGGGATCTTCACAAGCATGATGCCTTTACCCTGCTTAGAGAAAGAAAAATGGATTCACGCAGGAATGGCAGGATTTCAGTTTGAAATAATCAGTATACCAAATGATGTGTTTTACACAGCACATTTTAATTCCTCTGAAGGCATTTTTGAAAAAGAAAGGGAAAAAGGAAGGGCTGTGGATGTTGCTATGGTAGAATGCTCACACAGCATGAACAATGTTCCAGCTCCAGTCAAGAGTAATACACACATGCCTGCGGCAGGATAAGCCCCTGGCTTTGATAGGGGAAAGCATTCATTCACTGATCCATTTCACCAGGTCAGCCCTTCTGATACATGAGCATCCCATTCATTTGCATTTTCTGACTGACAAATTAATGTATCTACTGATAAAGTAGCTTGGATGGTTTTCATTCTTTGTGTGTATGGATTGTTTTGTTGTTGTTTTTTTTAATATAGAACAGATATCTCTGCTGTGTGTGGGGGGGTGTCTCTCTGTGTGTATGTGTGTGTCTGTGTGTGTGCCTCTGTGTGTCTGTGCATGTGTATGTGCGTGTGTGTCTGTGTGTGTCTGTGTGCGTATATGTGTGTCTCTCTGTGTGTGTATGTGTGTGTCTGTGTGTGTGCATGTGTGTGTCTGTGAAAATGAGCCATGTTTTACATCCCTGAAACCATATCACATTAAAATAGCCTTCCATCATAACCTGCAGGACTCTGGCAACAGAAGATACCAAATTATCAATTCTTTAATTGTGGCAGCTCCTGTGAGACTGTTATGGAGAACTTGGTAGGGCTAATGATGGCAGGTGAAATTTAATCAGGTGGTGAGTACCAGACCCTGAAGGGGCAGCTTCAGGTAGCATTCTTTACCAATGTGTTTCCTTCAAATTAAACTACGGTGTGTGTGTGTGTGTGTGTGTGTGTGTGTGTGTGTGTGTGTGTGTTCAAAATTGGTCATTTACATTCTGGGCCTGTGTTTTTATATTTCATTCTTCCAGGCTGAGGGCCCCCAAACCTTCTAGTGTGAATAAGCCTACAGGATACCAAGACTCTAAGTACAATCATTGCCTGCCCTTACATCACACACCTCTGTTCATGTCTTCCCTGGGGCTCCTTTGGTAAGTATTCAGATGCTAAATGCTCGTGGCTGGTTTTTTTTTTTTTGTTTTTTTTTTTTTTAAACAAGAAACATATTCTAGAGCTATTTTTATCCTCCCATGTGGTGGAAATACAACATTTCTCTCCCACCCACTCTGAGCAAATGGAATGCAATGAGAGTTGATTTCCAGCTTAGATTCTTGAACTTATGAGAGCATGAGGGAGGCCTAGGACTATGGGTAAAGAATGAGGTGTCCTCACTCCCTACCTTCCCTTTCCAACCCTCTAAGACCTTGACAGTGGCCCTGAACTTCAGAAGCCCTCCTCCTTGCCAGCAGCCTTGGAGTAGACTTTGTTTTGGAGGTGGGTACAGGTAGGAAAGGAGACTAGAGTAGAGGCTATGATGGAATGGAAGAGGGGTACCAGGACCCAAGATGGGGTTCTTGACTTCTGGATCAGAAGATGAGAAAGTCAAGCTAACAACTCAAATTGTCAATCTCATGACCTTGTGTCAGAGTCCAACCTAGTCACATCTTCTGCGTCCAAGGTGTGGCTCAGACTGCAATTTTATCTCAGTGTGGTGTGGAGACAGTGACTGGCCCAGCCGTGTTTTAGCAAGCTCTTTTGTCTTCCTGTCATCTCCGTATGACACCGCCACCATGGCCCACCTCTGCCACTTCTCAGGCCACTGTAGGATTTCTAATGCTCTCCGCTGACTCTCCAGCACCTGTCCCCACCCCATATAACTTGGCACAGGCAAGCCACAAGATTCTGTGGGCATTCTCCAGTCCAGGATTCAGCAATTCCAGCCACAGCCCCAGTTCTGTGCCCACGACCTATGTGAGCTTGGGTAAAGCACTCATATCTTAGCCACGTTTTGTTCACCGTAATATAATCCCTGTTAAGTCAGGGATTTGTAAAGACAGTGAGACCTTTCTTTCTAAATGGCTTAGCCCCAGAATAAAACAGTTCGATGTGTGTTAGTTATTTTTACCACTATTGTTTTGCAGTAGGTGTTTATGCTTCGTCTGTAATGATCAACATTTCCTGCTTGGTTGAGGTGGTTTTGGCAGACGCAGAGGCAGAAGTTGGCCACTGGCCACTGTGTTTGGGGGGGTCTCTGCAAACACCATGGCTAACAGAGTGTTGATCAGTGTGGTAGCTACACGCTAAGGTACAGTTTGCAAGTCGGGCAATGGGCTGAAGATTGAAACACACACACAGGGACACAGATAACACCAAGCATGCTCTCTTTATTGTGGTCCAGGGCAGCTTACATAGGGTCTCCTTAACTAATGGCCACGCCCTAACTCTCAGCTGCAAGCCCGCCAGAAACCACTCCCCTGCTTTCAGAAACTCCTGAGGGCCTCGTGCTCAGAGCAGCTGCAAGCACAGGAAAACAAGGTGTTTACTCCGGCAGGCGGGGTGGGGGGGGAGCACAGGAAATTTAGTGTCTGGGGTCCACAGTCCCTAACAAGGTGAAGGAAGAAGAAAGTCCAGTTCAACACGATTCAGTAGCCAGCTGACTCTGGTTCAAACTTCAAGAGTCTGACACCAGGTAGTTTATTTTAGGTATATTCAAGCTCAGCACAATTTGGAAAGCAGTTTCTTGGTGTCAATCAGTTCAACCCCATGTGTACAACAACATTTAGAGGATAACTACATTGAAATGCTGTGTCAAGGACCTGTGTCATCTTCCATAAAGGTGGGTTCTGTAGATCGACTACATGTGACATCTTAGGGGCCTGGGGGAGGATTTAGTATGTTCTTGGTCATACAGACAGCGCAGAAGTCATCAGATAATTAACCACCTCTGCTCCCAGTCTTCTGGGCAGAAAACAGGTATATGGCCCTTCCTTTGAAGAGACAACCTTGCATGTTTAATATTCCTGGTTCTCCCAGAGCTTATCATTGAGTGCAAGGACCTCTGTGCCTCCTACTATTATAATTTAGAACTCTGCTCCTCAGATGGGCTCAAGCGCCCATCACCCTGACTAGACCGGTCATCTCCAAATGGAAAAAGCAAGAAGCAGCAATTCAAGGTGAATGAAAAAAAGCCAGGGTGCATCTTACAGAGAGTAAGAACCGGAAAAGACGTGGCTGTAGTTCACCTGGAAAAGCCCCAGAAAATAAGATCTGGATGCTCTAGCTTGCTTCCTGCTTCCTGTTGAGATGATAAAACACAGACCAAAACAAACGTGCGGAGGAACAGGCGTAATTGGCTCATAGGTTGCAGCCCATCGTCAAGAGAAGCCAGAGCAGGAGCACAAGGCATGAACCTGACGCAGGAACTCATGTAGAGACCACAGAGGAACACTGCCTACTTCCCTGCCTCTAGGCTCACGTTCTGTCTTCTTTCCTATACAGCCCAGGTCCACCTGCCTAGGAATGGCACTACTCATAGTAGGCAGGGCCCTCCTCCATCAGTTAGCAAACAGGCAAATGCCCCCACAGACATGCCCACGAACCATCCCGACGGAAGCAGTTCCTCCTATGAGGTTGCCTCTTCCCAAGTATGTCAAGCTGACAACTGAAACTAGCCCTTTCACTGGAAATGATGCCCCCCCCCACCAATACCAAAACAGACCAGACAAAAACCCTAAAGCAAAGCTCGTGTCAATCAAACTCAGAGCAAGCTCAAGAACTGAGAGAAAGAATGGGATTATCCTGCCCGGTGGCAATGATGGGCTCGGATTAGCCATCAGAGAAACCTTGGGATGGTGGGTGAAAAGCCTTCTGTAATATCAGACTGCTCTGGGTACCACAGATTTAACTAGCTCTGAACACCCATCTCATTCTCTGCACAGAATCCAGAGTTTCACCTTGTTTCCTAACCCAGGCATTTCTGGGCCACCTCCCATCACCCTTTGCGAAAGGATTCTCGTGCCCTAGGCAGCTCAGTTTTTGTGCTGCTCAACCCCAAGGCCAGCAGACTGACTCTAGACTTCATCCCTGGTACAGCAGCCTCACTGTGTCTACTGGTGTCCCATCCCCCACTCCCACTTCCCCACCCCTGCTCACGGACCACCACTGCTCATGATCCTATAGATCCATATAGACCTGTAACTCCTCAGAGGGACCACTAAAATCAGAAATAAGATTTTCGTAGATGAGATTTGACGGCGTTGAAGATAACATAGATACTGGAGGAGCAACTACAACGAGGTGCCAGGCCAGCTGGTCATCTGTGGGTTCCCTCGCTGCTGAGTTTTCACCTTCAAAGAAGAGATGGGTGCTCTCCCCTTTTCTGTGTCTCCTTCCATTTTCTTTTGCCATAACATAAAACCTGAGTCCGGATCATTTATGAAGAAACAAGTTTTATTTGGCTCACAGTTCTGAAAGTCCAAAGAAGGTGGTGTGAACAGTTGCTGAGGTTCCTGCGACTTTCCTTGTGGAATGTCGTCAATGGCTACCTGGGAAGATGGTCGTGCCTTCCAGACGGCACTAATCTTATTCACGAATGCTCCGGTCCAACGACCTGAACACTTCCCACGAAGGCCATGCCTCCCAGCCCTGCTGCTATGGGAAAATAAGCTCCACGCAACTCTTGGTAGCGACACACCATATTCAAATTCTAACACTCTCCCACCAAAAACCCACCCAGAAAAGCCCCGATTTGCCTCAGCCACACCTCCAGAGAAAATAGCGGCAGCAGAGACAGCTTCCAGGTCAGTCAGCCCGGGGCAGTTATCTACCTGCCTGGGCTCGGGTTTAACGCAACGCCCACCCGAGGCTTCGGAAGCAACCTCCTGCCCATCAAAAGGAAAATGATACTTTTACCAAAATGGCTAACAGCTTTTAAACCATTCTCCTAGTTCCTGCTCATCAAGGTTTCCAAGTTTTAGAGCCTGGCTTTACCCTGGACACGGTTAAAAAAAAAAAAAAAAAAAAAAAAAAAAAAAAAAAAAGGAACTGCTCTATAATTGAAATCACTTTTTAAAAAAAAAAAAAAAAAAAAGAACTTCAAAGGACGCAGATCTCCACCAGGCAGCCCGTGATTACCATCCTACGCAGGGCAGTCAGTCACGCAGGCGCAAACCCCACACCCGAGTGCCCTAGCCTTTGTTTCTAGACTTTGCCTCCCTCCACCGCAGAGCTGTTCCGGCAGATGCTTTGTGCCCTCCATAATTGCCTCTGAGAGCTGGTGACTCACCCATCGCCACTTCTTTTATTTTTTTCCTTCTTTCCTTGCGTCAGCTGAAGTTAGTCAATATAACGTGACACTATAATGTTTCGGAACATCAGAGAGAAACAGCTTTAATTTTATTATTTTTTTTTAAGCTTAACCTTGGAAAAGAACTGAGATGTGTCAGTACTTTCTGCAACTTCTAGCTCGCTCTAGAATCATCTAGACGTTTCCTGTGTTTTCAACCCTGTCGTAAATGGCACGACTCTCACAGGAAATATGAAAAAAGGAATTAATGGAGGAAATGCATAGGTAGATGTGTGTGTGCAGGTCAAAGGTCAGCAATCAATTTCTTCCTCTTTCCCTCTCCCCCTTATTTTCTTGAAACAAGGTCCCTCACTGAACTTCAAGCTCATCAATTTGGCTAGGCTGGTCTAGCAGTGAGCCCCTGGGATCTGCCTGTATCTCACCCCAATGCTGGAGTTACAAACATGCATTGTCATGCCCAGCTTTTATGCATGTGCTGGGGACCTGATCTCTGGTTCTCACGCCTGAGCAGCAAGCTCTTTGCACACTGAGACATCTCTCCAGCTCCTCTAAGAGTATCTTCTGGTCCAAAAGCTGACCACAGAGCAGGCTAAACGTCACTCTCAGGTAGCTCCTTAGAGTTCAGTCCAGGCTGATGACTGGCTGTGGTGGTTTAGCATGGCCTACCTCTCTACCTGAAGGGTTCTAGTGTTCTCTGATGAAAGAAGCACACTGGAAGCACCCAGAGGCCTCGGCACTAGAGTGGGGAGTGGGAGGGAGAATTCCAGACTTTCCAGAGTTCTGAAATCCTGAAAGATGAACAGGTCCACGTATGGGAGTGAAAAAAAGCCATTAGAAGGTGTATATGTGTGAACATAAAATAAATAAATATATAATGAACTTGTCTCAAATGCTTAACTTGGAGAATAACCTTGACACCTTCATTCAGTATAGCTGACTCCCTTTCTTCAGCAAACATCCACACAGTAATGGCTGCGAATGTGCTGGATGCCAGGTAGTAAGAGAGTCCAGTTTGTGTTAATGGTAGCACATAGGGATGAGGTAAAGGGCATTGCCCACCCAGGGCAAAACTGGTACTGTGAGCTGGCTGAGAGAATGAACAGGGTGAGCTGGAGTCACCAGTGTCCTCTCACCGGTTCCTGCTAATATTCGGCTCCCTTCAACCCAGCTCACATCTAACAAGCTCTTGGAACAATAGAATTTTATAAACTAGATTGGTAACAAAACTACACTCACTCTGAGCTCTGTGGTCCCAGAAGCAGACAATAGCCTGAAGTGTGGATTCGAGCATTCTGGGAGAAACTAGACAGGAACCAGCCACTGTGAGCCAGTGTGGAAGCAGCATCTGCCCTCTGGTTCAGCCGCCCCCACCCCAACCCCGTGCCCGCTTCTGCAGCCCAGCTTCCGGCCCATCCACAATAGAAAATGCCACATGTGAACACGTGCGCCTGTAGAGAGAGGCCAGATCTGGAGGGGCCACCACTTAATTCATTTTGTTCCACAGCAAGTAAGCAGGTCAGTCTAATTCTTGATGCATATAGATCAGGGTAGGAAGTATGCTTCTATGAAAGCATGCCCACTCCCTCCCACCTCACCCCAGTCCAGCAATGATTGTATTCAGTCGGGAGCCCTGGGCAAGAGGTAGCGAGATTAACAAAAAGGTTGATCGGCAGGCCCAAGAGCAGGGGGCAGCGCAGCCCATAATTGGGAAAAACGAACAGCAGAGCCATGTTTGCCAAGGAGGAAAAGCCTCCTTTGTTCTAAAATAGCACTCCATGTTTAGTTAAAAGATAGACCCCGACGACCCTTAATGACTCCTAGTGGGTTGCTTTGTGCCTCTAATAGGACCCACGGCTCTTTGGTTCATTTTAAATTACTACCAAGCGGTGTGTAGGTTGGGACTTCTTCAGGGAAAGAACACCAATCTGAGAGGAAAAGCTATTCCTTAGCAACAAAGGGAAAAGGAAGGAGATGGTTCCTTTAATGCAATCTGAGCTAGGATTTGGCTCAGTGGCGACGGAGCAAAAATAGTTTCTCCTCTGTGCCAGGTGCCCGAGTTCCACCTTAAAGCAAGCTCACAGCGCCCAGCCTCGGGATGCCCGTGGCACAGATGGCATCTCAGTATGGGGCACCCCTTACAGTACTAGCAGGGCATAGACGTTAAGAGATCTTAAGTAAGTCGGCAGCCAGGACATGGAGGAACATGGTCATTTGTGTAGTGTGTTTTTAACCACCCCTTTGTCCCCAATGACAGGAAAGCTGAAGGAAAGGTCTGTTCTTAGTCTGGTGACAATGTGGACAACATAATTATCCTCTGTGGCATTGGCTGTCAAACCTGCTGGATGTGGCTGAAACTGAATGGCATTCACTTAAAAAGATTAATGTAGCCAATATACCCCACGCTATAAGGGCCTCTGGAGCTCTGTTTGTGTGTGCATGGGTAAACACATTCAACAAGATGCCCCAGGCTGTCTGGTATGCCCACAGTGGTCCACCTGTAATTCCCATGTTGGCGTCTCTTCCCAGCTGAATGCAAGACTCAGAAACGTCGCCACTCTCCAGAAAGAACTCATTCTACAACAGCGCAGTTTCAGTGTGGTAACTGGAAATTCCTCACCCAGAATCCAGAAACACTTTTAATTGCATACACCATAGTAAACATTTTGAATCTTTTGAGTATTTGACTTCCGGTCAGTTTTCCATCAAGAAATCTCTCTTGCCTTGAAGCCCCTGTCCCCATGATTCTAGTCTCTCCATCCCCAAATCCAGTGCTGGCCCAACCTTTCATCCAAGAGCCCTTTACAAACTCTTTGCTTGTAGATCAACAAAAAAAAGTTTCTAGATGCAGGATCTGCTCACTATCAGGAACAAGGACAATATACAGCAACCACCTGTGGTTTCAAACTTAACAAGGATTTTGAAATAGAATCCAAGAATAATACCAAACAAAGCAACAGTTCAAGGAACTGTAGACATGGCTCAACCATTAAGAGCATCTGTTGTCATTTCAGAGGACCTGAGTTCAGTTCCCAGAACACATATGGCCTCTGCAGGCACATAAACATGATTTAAAACAATGACAATAAATTATTTTCAAAACTCTTATAGCTAACCCTGTATCTTTGCTGATTATGTATGCCACAGATGCAGGGCGAGGTCTGGAGAGCATGCATTCTAGAGTTTTCTTTTGTGATACTGCATAGAGTTTAGAACCACAACCATGTATTGCCTCTTGGTGGCTGTCAGCCAATGCTACAGAAATATCTGGGACTATTATTCTCCGTGGTCTTGTCCCTTGTACAAAATGCAATCCAGAATCCTGAGGGCTTTTGTTTTGTTTTGTTCAGTAAGTTCATGTTCACATTTAGCCTATTTGAATTCACGTCCAGATATAAAATGCAATAGATAGTTCTTTGCCTGTCAAATCCTTAATACTAGTTACAAGCACCAATTAATTCATGCTTAAGAAAGAGATGAAGTAGCCCAACTCTCCATTATTTCTCAAGTTATCCATGAATCAATGAGCTGGCTCATTGTAATCGATCCACACACTCCTCCTGTTCTGTTTCTAACACCTCTGCGGTTTTGTTCTTAATGAAGTCTGTAGTCAGTCTCTGGTCAATAATAGGATCTACTCAACACCAATCCCTCAGAACTCAACAGAACTGCACTGTTACCACATCAATAGACAGTCCCACGTCTCATCTGTGCTCGCTAGGAAGGCTGAATCTCGGAGTCCCAGCACAGTACTGGAGGTAAATGGCATCCCAGAGTCAATCCAGATGTTAGAATGGAGGCACTTCAGAGCTGTAAGGATCTTCTTGCTTGATCTAGTTAGATGTAGTACAGTTGCTGGAGACTTGGGGAGAGCCAATGAATTAGTGAAGATCACACAACAGTGAGAGCCAGGGAAATATCTGAGCCCAGAGAGAAACCAGATGATTGCCAGGATAGGGTATCTGGGGAAGCCTTGGAGCTAGAGAAACTCACTTAGATGAGTTAGAAAACAGAACAAAGGCCCTTCTTGGCAAAGATCAGTGAATAGCAAATCTGCTTTCCTCAAACCATTCTTCTTTGGTCAGAAGCCCCCAAACAATACCTGTGAAACTATGAGAAGAGAGGCAAGGCCTGTGAGAATGCCTACTGTGTGGGCTCACCCTGAATACATTTAAATTTTGGCCGCATGGAAACAGGAAGTGAGGTAATAAGCAAAAGCTGTACCCCATGGGACATAAAACCCACCTGACACCGCTTGGCGCATTGCATAGGGGGACTCATTGTCCTACAAAGTCCAAGGAACCCTGCTATCTGCACCCCCCACAGCCCTTTCTTCCAAGGCAGAGCATGAGCCCTGCAGTGTGGCTCCAGCCAGCACCTTAATGCCATATTGCCTAGAGGTTGTATTGGAGGCCTGAGCTAGGCTACTCTACAACCTGTGGGACTTGGAAGATGGCTTCTGCTGCTAGCTTTCTGTCTGTATTGGTGTAGGTAGAAGGAAGATTCAGAGCCTGATCCCAAGGGCATCTTGCCTCCTTAGTTCATCTCAGACATTTTAAATGCTGGAATCATGACTATACACTATAACCACGGTTATCAATTCAAACGTCAGAGACACTGATGTCATCTGAAATAGCAGGATTCCTCTTTTCTCCGACAGAAACTTAAAAAGTAGCAGAGCTAAAACTGAGTCTTCCCTCACGATGGGGTTCTGAAAGATTTTCTTCGAAACCCCTGAAATTCCAACAAAAGGGCTACAAGGTAAACAAAAACACCTGAGGACCTGGGCTCAGACATCATGACTCAGTCATCTGGTATTCTTAGACCTGTGGGAAGTATCCATTTCATCCTTCCCTCTGGCAGACAAGACACGTCTTTGAAACACATCACTGGGGTGGAGACCTTGGCTTTGAATGGTCTCTTGGTCTCTCCATAGGAAGTCTTGCTTTCACAGATTTGCCAGTCACCCAACTGCAGAAAACTGACATCTGTGTTCTTGGCCCCACCCTCAATGATAGGACTGATGGGTTTACCAGAGTATCCCCCAGCTAGGATACATGCTACTGCATAAGAGGGTTTGAAGAAAGTTGAGTTTAAGGTCACCTGGCACATGTACCACTGTGTATGGCCCATCAGTGGCTCCACTGCCATGAAATAAACATTGTAATTAAATAATAAGGTTGGATTAAATATTCATGCTCATGTTCAATGTTTACTTTGTAATATGAGAAAAATAAAGATGATGGTAGATAAGACATGGAGAAACGTCACATCTAAATAATGCTCGCTGGCTCCTTCCTTCAAATCCTCAAAGGTGGCGGTGGGAGGAGACAGAATAGAAACTTCAAAGCCAGACAAACTAGAGCTTTAATCCTGGAGCCAACAGATTTCACCAGGTCACTTAAGGCGAGTCCCTAATGTTCCCTGAACCTGGGTTTCCATCCTATTGAAAAACTTTTCTAGGCTCATCAGGACATAAAGGGATATGTTTACAAAGCTTCCTCAGAACAAACAACCAACAAATTCTGGTTTACCTCTCTTGGCATTCAAGTGGACCGTGGTGTGTGGATGGCGTATTAAGTTAGGATTTTGTTGGACTGTTTCTGCCAAGATTTGTTGTTCACGCTTACCCACAGAGGGCACGTGACGAGAACTCTTCCCTCTTGCCTGATTTATTTGTCAGAGGTATACAATGTGCCTGGAGACCTTCCTCTCAAATACATCGCCTCTACCTCTGAGTTCCTGAGTCTCCTTTCCACTTTTGGAAAGAGAAGCAAAGACAAAAACAAGACATTAAAAAACTATGAGAAGAACAGAGGTGTCCCATTTTGTCTTCACGGAGAGTCAGAGGAAGAGCTTAGCTCTTGCCTTCTGCCTTATTTTCCCTTTCTCAACCCCCTTCTTGCCACCCTCCCCTAAGGCGTGTGTTTTCTTAATCTTTTACCTCTTTCAAACTGAACAGTTTTGGAGCCCTAATAAAGAGCTAGGAAGGCACACACACACACACACACACACACACACTTGAGAAAAGGAATGAATGGACCACAATCCGATCCTCAGCTGTTTAATTCAAAAACTGTCCTTTCCTTGATAGGGCTAAGCTTGCCCTACCTTTCCCAGAACTCGACCAGGTAACAGGGTGTTCCTTTGCCCACCCCTTCTCCTCCTTTCCAGTCATACAATCTGGGAAATGAGCAAGTCAGTCACCAACAGGACTGAGAGCACCAAGACTCCATATAAGGGTATAAGCTTACCACAGGGAGAGAAAGCTAGAGATCACACAGTACACAAAAACCCTAGAGAGCAACCCACGCGCAGAAGCCTGTGACCTTTCTGGAAAAGACCTTGTGGATGTAATTAAGAAGCTCAAGGTGAAATCCTCCTGTTATCCAGGTCAGTTGTAAAGCTGTCAGCACCGTCCCTACAAAAGTAGAACAGGAGGAGAGGACATAGACAAGAGAAGGCTACATAAGGAAGAGACAGAAACTGGAGTGAGGTGGACGCCAGTCACAGAACGCCAGAAACCATCCTTAGCTAGAAGGTTCAGGAATACAGTGCCTTGAGAGGAAGCAGGGGCAGGGGTCTGCTTGCACTGAAGACAGACCTCTGCCCTCCGGCACTGTGAGAAGATACATTTTGCTGTTTTACGCCATGGAATTTGTAGTAATTACTTCAGCAACACTACAACACTAATGTAATTCCTTAAGGTCCAACTCCACTGCTTTTAAGGATGCTATGTTCTACTCCCTACTATGAGGTGAGACCCACAGCCTCGAAGGGAGAACTGACGTATCAAAGGCCTTAGGTCTTAGTAACTCCTGTCTCACCTCTCCCACAAGCCCAAGAGCCACCAAATGAACTTTCTTTTTCTAATTTTAAAAACTTTATTAATCTCTCTCTCTCTCTCTCTCTCTCTCTCTCTCTCTCTCTCTCTCTCTGGGGTGATGGTAGTGGGTGCAGCAGAATGCTTATAGAGGTTGTGGGAAACACTGTATAACAACTTCTGTCCATTCACCTGTACACAGATGGCAGGGTTTGAACCTGGGTCACTCAATTTGGACTGCAAGCTCCTTTCCCCACTGCACCATCTCATGCCCCAGTGACTGGCCCTTGGTCTCTAAAGCTGTTGTTCTCCATGAGCTCTCCAAAGACTTCCTGCATAGCCCAAAGGCTTCATCAAGCCTGCTCTTCCCAAGGCATAAGAACCAGAACCCCACCTGCTCTTTCCTACCTACCCTGCTTTCTTGGTGTCCCCCCAGCGGTCCTCAAAGGAACTGCAGCTTCTAAAAAGCAAGAGACTCGATAATCATCCTGAATGCCGCTACTTCCTCCTTCCCACCTGCCCACTCTTCCTAAAACTGACAAGAGCTAGTCTGCCCACTGCTGGCCCCCCGTCATTTCACTCTATCAGTTCCAAGTTGCATCGGTCTTTGAGGTTTTTCTTGATTTGTTCTATGGCAAAAATCGCCAGCGTTTGCTTCCTTTTGTGTCTAGGAACCCCAAATGCCACCTCTTCAGAGATGTCTATCTATCACAACTAAGATACCCCCCTCGACCCCACAGCTATTTTCTCAGCTGCTGTGTTCTCTCTGCGTCGTTGTCGCCCTTGGATGCCTACTACTTGTTTGTAACATTTTCTCCCCTCTCTCCTGCAAAATCCAAATTCTAAAGCTCAACTTGTGCGTCCAAAGTAGCCACCACCCCCTTATTATAACTGCGCTTTCCAAATCAATCATGGTTCAATTTCAGTATGGCAAATATTAAGTGGAAAGTTTCAGAAATAAACAATTCATGAGTTTTAAATTGCCGACCATTCTGGGTAGCATGATGGAGTCTTACATCATCTCGCTCCATCCCACGCAGGACGTCACCCAAAATGTGAATAATCCCTCTGTCCAGTACATCCACGCTATATAACTCGACCCGCTTGTCACTGCTAGCCAAGGGTGTTATCAGTCACACAGCTGCAGTAGACAGAAGCTTCAGGCAGAGGCTTGTGACTTGCTCCCCATAGGTAAGAGGGACAATGATGGCTCGGCAGAGTAGCCATTCAACAAACCTTTGCTGAATGCCTTTCAAATGGCTGTCAGTAACCACATGAATATGCAAAACACCCCCTTGATCTGTGCCGTCCAAGTTGGTAGCTATAGCCATAGGTGGCTACTGAGTGCCTAAAATCAGGCTAGTATAATTGTGCTGTGTTAGAAATAACACATACACACCAGATTTAGAAGACTGGATGGAAAAGAGAATGCCAGAGATCTTATAAATAATTTCCACGTTAGCTGGGCTTGGTGATTCACGCCTGTATCCCAGCACCTGGGAGGTAAAGGCAGGAGGATCAGGCGTTCACAGTCAGTCTCAACTGCATAACAAATCCAAGCCAGCTTCAGTTTTATACAACCTTGCCCCCTCCAAAAATATAACAAAAAATAATGGTTTTGCACCTCTTATATTTAAATGATAACTTTGATATATGTATTTGTTAAAATGCTTGTTTTAAAGACATACTTGTTTCTTTTCTTTCTTTATTTAATATGGCTACCAGAAAACTTTAAAATGTACACTTGCCTTATGTTTGAGTCCATATTCTGTTCCTGCTGAACAGTCTGCCCCAGCCATAGACTTCTGGACCACTATGCTTTCTCTCTGCGGCCCAGCAGAACTCTGTGACTTTTTGGCATGCCTTTCAGTAGAAAAAAACAGTCTGTGGCAAGTCATCCCCCGCAATCAAGAAAACACACATAAATCGATTGGCTGCCTCCTGATAAGTATGCATAAGCCTGTGAGCCTGGGATGCTATTGACTTTATTTCCGCCACTATTATTCATCTTTGGCCTAATCAGCCAGCACATTATAAACTCCCTCGGCAGGAATAGCACGCCTTCATCTTCCTTTACCTCTTGCCTGGTCTAGAGTCCTGTCACATCCTTTACTGCCTTCTAGGACAGATGACAAACCAACCAGCAGCCTAAGCCTCTGTCGTAGTGGCTTCAGAGAAAGACAAAGCGAATTGACTCAGCCTTAAAATGTCAAATGAATCACGATGCCACAATGACTTATACCTCCTCAGAAAGCTGTGAATTAGTCCTCCTCAGCTGGCTTGCCTCTGACCTTCCTAGCATCTGAGATTACATGATTAACTCGAGATGGGAAGCCATCTTCCTGTTCAGTAACCTGCGGGGGTTACTCTGAATCTTCAAGCAAGCTTCCAACTTCTTGACCAGGAAATGTCCAAGAAAGGTTCAAGAGGCCTGGCCAATGAGAGTTAAGGGGTGATCTCCGGGGGGTGGAGGTGAGGAAGCAGGAAGGATTGACCCAAAAGGCAGGTATGTATATGAACACTGCCTGTACCAATCACAGCTCCTTACATGGTTAACTTCTACCAAGATGGGAAGTTAAATAGAAAGGCAGTATTTGGAGACCCCAATCTATATGGCATTGTCATGCATAGTTTGTGCCCTTAGGCATCCCCTGACCACAAAATCTTTCACTTTTATCTACTTCTCAGGGCTATACATTCTTCTGCTCTGGAGGGAGTAGTGAGTCCTTCCTAGCTGGCAGTCATTCACATCAGGGGGCGGCCTCCAGTGCATTTTCCAGGTAGAAGCAGCTTTTAAATCTGTCACCGACAGTAAGACCTTTCTCACTGTTATTTATCAAGGTTGACATCTCAGACTGACAAGCCAGGTAAATTGTTTTCTCAACAGTAAACCCAAGTATAGACCCAAGAGGTAATAGTTCTCAGGCCACCAGAAGTATCCCCCAGACTGTGATCACTCCATGGGGAACTTTTTTTTTTAACAATATTTGCAAGTTATTCACTTAAATCTCAGAAGCGTGAATTAATAAAAAGATAAAGATGTCATGCTCACAACTTGAAGAGGACCAGTGGTGGACCTCAGCTGCTACCTTAGAGAAGAGAATCTTCCCAGTTCTCCCTAGCAACAGCCCAAAGTATTATCCTCTTACCAGAGATGCTAAGACTCTAAAGGAACTTTCTCAGCCACCGAACTTTATATTCCCTGTTTGGTCCTAATGCGGAGTGGGTTTCAGGCTGCCCTGAGTTCAACAGAGATCGATTCGCTGCAGTCATACTGAGCTGCTCCCAAGGGGGCTCCTGTCAGAGTTCTCGTCTTTTGTTCTTAGTTGCTGTGAGACGTCATCTGATAAAACTAGGAAGGGCCAGGAGATGCCTCTGTGTCCAAGAGCTCTTGCTGCTCTTCTGGAGGACCTGGGTTCAGTGCCCAGCACCCATGTCAAATGAATTACAATCAACTTTAACTCCAGTTCCAAGCAACCTGATGTCCTCTTCCGGCCTCTGTGGGAATGCACACACACATGTGCTCACACACACGTGTATACACACACACGTGTATACACACACACATACACACACACATATACACACAAATAAACAAAAAAAGTCTTAAAAAAACAAAACAATAACTCTAACTGGACAACCTTGTAAACATCTGACCAAAAACTATACTTCAACAAAGGACCTTAACAAATGGAAGGAAAGCCACATGTGAAAACATTCACTCTCAATAGTAATCAAATAATACAAATAGGATCCCATATGCTTTTAAGTTGGTAAATACTAGCCTATTATTAACAATCTTAAAGCCAGGCATGGTGGCCCGTGGCTATAAACCCATACTACAGAGGCTGGAGCTACAGTGGAAAGGAAAGGGAAGGAATTGGGGGCATGATCAGACTTCTTTTCAGAAACTACAGACAAGGAGGAAGTGGAGCAGATTATGTATGATGTGAAAAAGAAAACCCTACCAATCGAGAATTCTATAACCAGCAAGACTATCAAAACACCCTAAGACACCCCACAGTTATGTACAATTTTTAAACTCTCAGGGATTAAATCCAGAACCTTAGCACATGCTAAGCCAAGTACTCTACCACTGAGCTACATTCCTACCACAATATGCATAGTGTGTGTGTGTGTGTGTGTGTGTGTGTGTGCATCAGTTAAGATCATTTAATCTTAAAAAATAATAGGAAAGAATAAGGAAAGATATGCCTTGTTAACATTAATTAAAATACATTTAGAGTGTTGTTTTAGCTACTGACAAAGCAGAGTCCAGAACAAGAAGAATCACCAGAGACAAGGAGGCAATATATTAATAGCAAAAGGGTTAACTCTCCAGAAAGACATAACAACCCTTAATTTATGCACCTAAAAGCAGAGTGTCAAAACAGGACAGAATGAACCAAGGCAAAATCCGAGAGAGCCGCATGGAGCAACAGATGAACCAACTCTGACAGTTGGAGACTTCAAGACCTCACCATCAGTAACTGACAGATTCAGCAGGCAGAAAATCATTAAGGACGTAATTGAAGCGAGTAGCACCATCAGTCAACTGGTTATAATTGACATCATCGGACTATGACATCCAACAGCAGAATACACGCTCGTCTCACACTCACGTAAAATGGGTCATCCATCAGGAGAAATCCCATTTTGAGCTATAAAATATGCCTTGAAATGTAAAGACTAGAAATCGTATGAAGTCTGCTATGGGGTCCGAAGGGCTTTGGCAACTCAGCAGCTGGGCAACATGCTTCCAAGTAACACGTGAAAGTTTGTTACATCTTCATTATTTTACCTTTTTTTAAAAAAAAAAAAAGAAGTGAGAGAACAGTAAATATCAAAATCAACACGGGAACATCATTTCATAGTTCATGAGCACCGAAATACATACATACATTACATGCATAAGTTATAATATACAAGTATATTTATGTATAATATACAAATATAATACATCCAAGGCACTTGACAGTCTAAGTGACCCTAGAATGACGTCATCTGACAGAGCTCACGCAGCGACAATCTGAGCAGCTCCATGTGTATTGAATTGAATCAACAATCTTTTGTCTTCCAGAGCAAAAACTTCAGAGTCAGATGGATTTTCCTAGGGTGAGGCCTACCCGTTGTCATCCAGATGTGCTGACCTCTGTAATTTCCCCAAATATGAGAAACTTAGCTGCGTAATTTATGATAGCGGGGGGAGGGGGCTGCATTTGTGCTCTTTCCTACTTCAAAAAAATTTAAATATATTAACATGTTGAATCCAGTAGTGAGTCAGGAAAATTACACAGCATGAGCAAGTGGGATGGAAGCCAGGCTTAAAAAGTGGGCCCATTGTTCAAATACCAATTACTGTGGTCCATTACATTAATACATTAGAGCAGAAAAAATACGATTGTGTTAACAGATGCAGAAAAGGCATTCAATAAAAAATAATACCTATTCATAATAAAACCCCTCACGAAACTGTGACTAAACAGGAACCTTAAACCTCAACTTGGTTTTAAAAACTACTAAGAATTAAAACCAACATCTAACATGGTAATAATAGTAATAACCTAGGAATTTTCCGATTCAAATTAAGAACACGGAGGCTGCTCACTCCCGCTATTCACCATCACCCCAGAAGTCCAACTAATGCAGAAAGACTAGAAGAAAAGTCAATGGTACACGTAATAAGAAGTAATAAATAAAAGTTTCTGTGTTCAAATGGCATTGATTATGCAGGAACTCCCCCAAACAAGAGTAAAATCATGGAAATGGGGACTGCGAGGCAGCTTCACATGCAACGGAGACATCGGTCATCTTCCTACACACCAGCAGCTGGTGAAACCAACACAAAGTGATGTATGTTAGGACCAAGGAAGCAGGAGATTTGGTGACGTATCTAATCAAATATGTACGAGATCTATGTGAGGAACACCGCAACGTTCTCATGGAAGAAATCTAGGATCTAAACAACTAGAATAGGTTCCCCACATGAGGAGAGGAAGTCTGATGTCAGTTCCCCACCCTGAATATATTTATGTAGTCAGCGCAACACAGTAAAAAAAACACTAGCAAGTCATTGCACAAATCAACACATAAATTCTAAAATTTATCTGGAGAGACAAAAGCCCAGAAGAGCCAACAGAGTGTCAAAAGTAAGGAGCACAGATGAAGGACGGGAATTACCAGTCTTGACACTCGCTACACAGCTACAAACACACAGATCAACACAACAGAATGGAGAGGCCAGAAGTAGACCCACACAGCTATGACCAACTCATCTTTGACCAAGGAGCCAAGGTTTAAAGGAGAAAACATAGCTATTGTTTCCTTTCTGTCCTTTCTTCCTTTCTTCTTTCCTTCCTTTCTTCCTCCCTCCCTCCCTCCCTCCCTCCCTTCCTCCCTCCCTTCCTTCCTTCCTTCCTTTTCTTTTCTTCTTCTCTTATGATAAATGCTGCTTAATCAACTCGACATGTAATAAACATACAAAAATAGATACTGACCTTATACAACTCACAAAAGTGCACCCACAAAAGTACAACTAAATGTAAAACCGCACAAAAACATAAGAAAAAACATGGGGGGGTCTGAGTTTTATAATAAACCTTCAGATGTAACAAAATTATGTTCTTTTAAAAACCATTAAGTTAGACTTTCTTTAAACTCACTCTATTGAGATATTTCTAGAAAAACCACAAACTCTCAGAAAATTATCCCAAAACAAATGTTTGATTAAGGTTTTTTTTGATGAAAAATAGACAGATAACTCTTAAAACATGACAATAAGAAAATAAACAATTGTGGCTGAATCAGAATTGCCTCCATAGGCTCCAGTTTCGAAGACTTGATCATTAGGAAGTGTCATTACTTGAGAGGAATTAGGAGGTGTGGTCTTGTTGCACTAGGTGTGGCCTTGTTGGAAGAAGTGTGTCACTGGGTGTGGGCTTTGGGTTTCCAAAAGCTTAAGCCAACCCATTGTCTCTCTCTTCCTGCTGCCTGCAGATCCAAATGTAGAGCTCTCAACTTCTCCAGCACCATGTCTGCCTGCGTGCCGCCATGCTCCCCACCACGATGATAATGGACTAACCTTCTGAAACTGTAAGCCAGCCCCAAATAAATGTTTTCCTTTGTAAGAGTTGCCGTGGTCCTACTGTCTCTTCACAGCAACAGAAACCTTACTTAACTAAGACAACTATCTAATTTAAAATTGAGCAAAAAATCTACATGGACAATTGATACACACACACACACACACACACACACACACACACACAAACCATTCAAACAGCAAATAAGCAGATAAAGAGGTACCCACATTACATATCTTTAAGGAATGAAAAGTTAAAATGATGTGGTTAAACACACACCTACAGAGTAGCCAAAGCCAAATCACAAAGAGCATAAAGTTCTGGTGCACATGTGGAATCAGAGAATCCCCCCACCCACCCACCCCAGTGTTGGTGAGAATGTAAAACAGTAGTCTGGGACTGTTTGACAAAATGTACTCCTTCGTAGCGGACAAATAAAGAAGAGTATAAGAGCCAGAAGACAGGAAGAAGTGCTGGAGAGAGCTGTCTTCCAACGCAGCATGGCTGTGCACTCTTGGCCTCACAGCGGCTGTGGTCTACTGCATAACATTTGACCTACCCATAGTCTACAAAGGATGGGGGAGGGGCTTGTGGTTCCCATCCCTCTTTGAGGAACTATTGGCAGTTAATAGTTGCCAGAAAAGGGAGAGTGGTGTAACTACTGGTGAATTGCCCATGCTCTATTAAAAAACCACACCATGCTCATACAGCAACTCTAATGCAACAGAGTGGGACACACACACACACACACACACACATCATGAAAGTCTAAGGGAGACTAGTTGGAAATAAAAAGGGGTTCAGAAGGAGGGGGAAGGGCTCCAAGAAAGTAATGCAAGCGAATGTTATCAAAATTCATCATATGTGCACATTAAATTGCCAAGAAGTAATTAATAAAAATGACCATACCCATACAATCCGGCAGTCATGTTCTTTGGAATTTACTCAAGAGAGCTGAAACTATATCCACACAAAACTCCCACACACAAATATTTATAGCCTCTTTATTCATAATTAGCAAAACTTAGAAACAACCAAGATATCCTTCAACAGCTGAATAAACAGCATGACACATCCAGACAATGTGTGAAGTTTAAAGACCTCTTCGTCGTCGCCCCAAGCAGACTCGAAGGACCAGAACTAGGTGGTCATGCGCACCAGGTTGATAAGGCTGTTCCCTGACACAAATTCCTTTTCTTGTCTTGCTCTGTCTGTGACACAGTGACATTCAGACACACTAGGGGAACCCTTCACACTTTATGCTGCTTACTCACTGTGACCACCAACTAAAACCATTGTCTATGGCCTAGGTTCCCCGCCCTCCCTTTCCCTCTATGCCCAACCCTCCTCCCTCTATGCCCAACCCTCCTCCTTCCTTCCCCTCTTCCTTTTCCCTCTGCTTTCATCTCCCCTTCCTTCCTTTATCCCTCCCTCTCCATCTCTTTATCTCTTGCCCTATCTGTCCTGTCCTTCCTTTTTTCTTCCTTCCTCCCTCCATCTTTTTTTCCCCCTCTCTCCATTTCGCCCTCCGTTTCTGACCTTTTCCCCTCCACATCTGCTTGGGTGAACCCATTCATTAGGAGTCCTCCCAAAAGGCTCCTCAGTAGCAAGTTGTATCTCCCTCTGCAGAACCTGCTATGACAATCCTTTAATTACACTCTTGGAGTGTAATTCCCACATCAGCTAAAATGGTCCTTAAAGACTCCACAGGGAAGATGTACTGTATTTACCATATGTAAGAAATATTGCTCAGTGATAAACAAGAACAATAAAAAACACAAAGATGTAAAGTAACCTTAAATTTATAGTCAAAGTGAGAGAGGTTGACAGAACGCATTAACTCAGCTATGTTCCTCATTCCAAGGAAAGGCAAAATCAGTGACAAAGGGTGGGTCATGGCAAAGAGTTTAGGAAAGGGGGTGAATTGTGAAGTGTGGTGATTTGGGGGTAATTAAGTGGACCTATGAGATCCCACGCTGTTGGATACATGAACTTATCAAACTTCACAGAACACACAGTACCAAGAGCAATCTCTAATGTAAAGATGGCCTTTAGTAAAAAATAATGTGTGGATATTGGTTCAATTGTTCTAGAAAATGGGTGAGATCCGTACAAGATTTTTACAGTGGGGAAACTGGAGTAGGGGTGAGAGGGTATTAGATAATTCACTGTTACAAGAATAAATACAAAAAGGGTTGGCTGTATGTTAGTCATAAGAGACATAGTTTGAATGGAACTCAAAACATGTCATTCCAACAACTGTGGCTATACTGAGAGGAGACAAAGTGGATATAAAGGCAAGCAATGTCATCAGAGATAATCATGGTCATTCTGAAGAGCAGTTCTTCAAGAACAGCAAACCACTGGTCATGTGCTCCTCATGACAGGGCTTCAGTCCTGGGAGGAGTCAGTCCACACAGATGGTGACGTCTGTCTCAGCAGACTGATAAAACGAAAAGATGGAACTCAACAGGAAGCTGAGGATCCGAACAGCTATAGCAAGCCAACTTCGTGTTACGGACATGTGCAGCCCTCTAGCCAGACAACTGCAGCGCATGGGTCATTCTCAGGCGTATAGAGAACAGTCACCAAGCTAGAATACATACTCGATCAGAAACCAAGCCTCGAAATACTTAAAGTATTCTGAGACTGTGTCCAGACTATCTACTGCCTGCTTTAAATTGGAAAATAACAAAGAGAGAGTTAGACCTGCAATTATTCGAGTATTAAGCAAAACACTCCTAAGTAATGGTGAATCAAAAGGAGAAATCACTCATGATATTAGAAAACATTTCTACTTGACTAATAATTATCTAAAAATGAATTTAAAGGGAAAATAGAGATTTATGTGCTGATATTGAAAAAGGAGGACAGTTTTAAAATGAGTTACCTGAGTTTCCATTTTAATAAAAAAAATTCTGGGTGTGGTGGTACATACACTTTTTAAAATATTTATTTATTTATTTATTATGTATACAATATTTTGTCTGTGTGTCTGGCAATGTTCTTAACTGCTGAGTCATCTCTCCAGCCCCCAGTGGTACATACCTTTAATCCCAGCACTGGCAAGCAGTTCTCTGAGTTAAAGGCCAGTCTGGCCTCCATAGTGAGTTCCAGGCAAGACAGGGATAAACCAAACAAGACACAACAAAGGAGGCTAGAAAAATATTAAAAATGAATTGAGTCCAATATAATCAGAAAAGGATAAATAATAAAAAACAAAAAATCAACTAGATCAAAACACACCAGACAAAGGCAGCAGCTAAGAAGCTGCCCCCACCTAGGGGAGCCTGAGGAAATTAAATATGATGTGGGAATTTTGGATGGGATCCTGACACAGAACATCGAGGTTGGAGAAAAGTGATGGAAATCTGAAGGTGTAGATGTTCATGCTTATAATAACAATTTAAAATTTGGCAGTAATAGAACTGGAATAGGGTATGTGAGAATTCTGTTCAATATTTGCAACATTTGTGTAAATCAATACTGTTTTTCACTCCGTTTTATGAAGCTGAAGTGAGCCTTATCCCAAAACATGAGGGGGAAATTAGAGGCTAAGGAGGTTGCAGCATGGTTGCGCTCTTGCTCTGCAAGCACGGGAATTCATCTTCCTCCACTTGTGCGTCATGGGTGCACATACTTCTCCAAGCACATGTATGACACACACACAAATATCACACATGCATGATGTACATAAAAATATCACACAAGCCACATACACACAAAGTATTTGTAGGCTGGGGAGAAGGCCCAGTAAGTAAAAGTACCTGTTGAGGGAACATGAGGTCCTGAGTTTGAATCCCCAACCCCCACATTAGAAAGCTGGGTGTATCCACCCCAGCGCTGTGTGGGGTGGAGGCAAGAGAATCACTGTGGCGTGTTGACTGCTAGGCCAGCTGCAGATGTGGAGAGAATAAGATAGAAAATGACATAGGATAGGCCACGTTCACTCCTGCCTTTCAGATGCCACAGAGATTATTCCAGAAGCCACAGTGGATACGGCAGAGACTGGCAGAGGCAGCGGTGTGGCTTCGACAAAGGGCCTGGCTCCGCTCACCCTTGCTTTAGATCTTTGCTCACAGCGAGAGTACAATATAGAGAATACTCCACAGTGAGCGTTACCAGTGTCTCACTCTGAAAATATGCCCATGGCTCCCACGATTGCAAAGCAGTTGATGACGAGAAAGGCCATCCGGGTTCCTTAAAGCTACAGGGCCCATCTCTAGCAAGGGGTAAAGGAAGTTAAAAACAAGTGGGTGAGATTGGGTTCTCCCAATTGTAGAAAAAGATTCTCTCCTCTGGCCACCTATGAGTTAGGTAACTCAAAGAGAAAAGAACCAAAACTTGGAATCCTTGTTGTTGTGAACAGCTGCGGAGAGTCAGGAACAGCTAAGAATGAAAGTCTGGCCCAGACAATGGTAACCAGAGAGGTAACTACTGGAAAGAGGGGAGGAGATGGTTAAAATAGACTACAAGGAACAGATGGGCTTCTGTACTGTGTCCCTCCTCCTCTTCTCTCTTTCCTACACTCACCCACTCACTCATCCAATCACACGCGCGCACACACCATACACACACAAACACGCATACAGCCTTCACTTCAGGAGCTCCTGCATTTTGCCAGCACTGACAGCTAATCCACTGAGAGTGAAATCTGTCTTCTTTCCATTTCGGGTTGCTCATTGGTAAGCCACCCACTGGCGTGAGTATAAACAGACACATGAATTAATAATGATCTGGGTAAAACAGACAAGAGGCTGCTCACAGACTGGTGATCATGAAGCTGCGATAACAGGTAGGCCCTGGAAGCTGCCCAGAGGACAGGCTCCAGAGCCAGGATGCTCATTCCCAAATCAAAGCTTCTGGCCAGCCAGGAGATAGGGCCAGAGCACCCTGGGAAGCAAAGCGTCTTGCTCGAACTGCCTCTTTCTTTTTAGCATAGAACTGGAGGCGTGGCCCACTAGAGACAGGTGAAGGTCAGTCTACACAGACTCCAAATGTCAGCCCCAGAGGAAAACAGATTCTGAGAGAATGACAAACGGACCCAACTGGCTACCGACTACACCAGTTTTGGCAAGGAGATGCCCAGATCTCAGAAATTCTTCAGTCCCAGGCAAACAAGACAGTTGGACACCAAAGTTTGGGTTGCCCCTTGAATATTAGGAATGGAAGACCAAGAGGTAGAGAACAAGATGCACTCTCATGCATATGCAATGCAGGGTATCAGCCCCGGCACCTGCTCATCTCCCTGAGTCAGCGGGAAATGGACCTGGAGTCCATTGTCATGGCAGAGAGTGCTGGGAGGATGTTGACCCTGGTTCGATACCTGATAGGAACTTTCCCTGCCAGTAGACCAGTGATTCTCCAAGGTCTTGTGACTCTGCTCCCCAGTCCCCTCTCCTGGCTCTTGTGTTTCCTTTCCTCAAAAAAAAAAAAAAAAAAAAAAAAAAAAAAAAAAAAAAACCACCATATGACAGAATGAAATATGAAATACAAGGAAGCAAAACTATCATCCTGATCATCCTGGCTTTGGTTCCCAAAAGCGAAGCCCTGAAGGGAAAAGAAAGCAAGTTTTGACCCTGCCCCTTGATGAGACAGCACATCAGAGAGACAATAACTCTGCCGTTTACTCTGACCAGCAAGAGCGTCAACAGCGAGCCAAAGGCTCCCACACCCCAACTTGGCACAGTAATAGAGTCACCAAAGCTAAAGGGGACACAGCAGCCACCACTGAGCCACGCCTTGGTTTATAAGGCTGATCCACATTTGGGGAGTGAGGTTCTTTTATTTTTATTTTTGTGTATGGATGTTTTGACTGTATGTATGTCTACGTACTCCATGGTGCATTGCCAAAAACTGGAGCTACAGAATGATGTTAGCTGCCATGTATATGCTGGAAACGGAAGCTGGATCCTCTGGGAAAGCAGCCAGTGTTCTTAACCACTGAGCCATCTCTCCAACCCAGGGAGTCGGGGGTCTCTAAGACTCCTCTCCCACACAGCACCAATGCCTGTTTGCTCTGATATTCTTGCACAAGGCGAGGGCAATGCACTGCAGGATGATGAAGACAGCTCACATTTATTGAGTAGCTGGCATGCCCTCATCTACAACTAAAATTGACGGCTTTGTCCCACATCCTTATAATAATTTTATGACTTTTTTATGGCTGCTCTACCAAAATATCACAACAAAATACCACAATATCGCCAATGTCCATTTTCTAAAAACATTAGGAATTTATTAACTCAAGGTTCTAGAGACTATAAGTCTAAAGTCAAGGTGACCTGATTTTGGAGAGAAGACAGAGAGAGCGTGGTTTATGTGAATATGGGTGTGGGTGTGACTGCATGTGTTGAATATGTAGAGGCTAGAGGGCGTCTGGTGTCCTTTTCTATAATTCCCCGTCTTATTCCTTTCAGGCAGGCTTTCCCCCTGAACCTGAAGCTCACAGTTTTGGGCTAGACTGGCAGCTATCAAGTCCTAGAGATCTTCCTAACCGTGCCTCACAGCACCGACCTTATAGACACAGGAGAGATCACACCTGGCTTGTTGCGTGGGTCCCGGGATTTGAACTCACGTCTTCATGGTTGAGTTAGAGCCACAGCTCTGCCTGCAAGGCACCTGAGAGAACCTAACCCCTTTCAAATGCTGAGGCACCTGAAGTATATGAGATAAAAGTCCTTAACTGAGGTCCCAAGGCTCCTCCAGGATGGTTCAGAGGAAGGTCTCGGTTTCTGTGCTGACGTCATTCTCACAATGCCACACTCAACCCTCACATTGTCCTCCTGGGCCATTAACCTTGCAAAGCCTCCAGACAGCTCGTTCTTTGTCTTCCCAGGAATAAGTTACTTTGTCTTCAAATCTGATGCCTAAATTGTTACATTTAAATGCATTCTGGCTGAGCGCAACTCTAACCCTTCTTTGCTTATTAGTCTCTCAGAATTCCTGTATTTACATTAGAGCTGCTTAACCCCACTTACCTTCCTGTGACCTTTGAACTATATAAATCTCTGAGTTTTATCTGTGAATATTGGGGTGATATTTTGTTTGTGCTTTAACAAATAAAGCTTGCCTGAAGATCAGAGTGCGGAACTAGCCGCACTAGTTAGCCATAGAGGCCAGGCAAGGGTGGCATACACCTTTAAACTCAGCACTTGGGAGACATAAATAGATAGATCTCTGTGAGTTCGAGGTCACACTGGATTACAGGAGATTAAATTTGTCTAAAAGAGAAACAGAGCTCACACAAAGGTGATCCCAGCAGTTGGAATCACACGCCTTTAATCCCAGCAGTAGGGAGATGGAGACAGAAGTGATATGACTGGGCAGAGAGAGAAATATAAGGTGGGAGGAGACAGGAGCTCAGAGACAGGCCTGCCCAAAAATGGAAACCTGTAGCCCTGACTAACCCTTAACTAGCCCTGGTCAACTAAAATGTACTGATATGATTTCTCCTTGATGAATCAATCATATCTAAATGACCTAACTTCCTTAGACACACCCCTCAGTAAGGCTTAAAAGAAGCCCCCACATCCCGATTCGGAGTCATTGCCATCCTGCCTTGATGTAGGATGGTTGGTCCCAGCATGCTGGAATAATAAACAAGATTCTGCTTTTGCAATGGATCTGGTCTCTTGGTGGTCTTTTGGGGTCCTGACTCTGGGAACAATAAAAACTTGGGACCTGTCCAGACCAGCAGGGACAGTGTTCAATGACCACAACCACAGAGGGCCAAAAGACAGGCAAAAGAGACGTATGCCATGGAGCCCGGGATAGCAACCCCACTCCTGAGTTAGGAAACGAGAGACCAGCGGGAGGCCACAGCTCCTCTAACATGAGGTCTAGGGTCACAGTCCTTTTTCCCTGGGACAGGATGTCTCCATACACCAGATGTCACTGAAGAAGAGACAGAGCCAGATTCCAGGCATTTTTCCCTAGAAGTCTGAGCTTTCTCTGAAGGCTCTGTTTAAAGGCTCAAATCAGACATTCAACTCAAACCAAATTAGACATTTAGGTTTTTTTTTTTCCTTTCCACTGGGGTGGGGTGGAGTATGGCAAATCATGAATTAAACTGAAACAGCTACAAACAAACACACGGAAATTACATTTTCTCTTCATACCCAAGCGACGGTGGGGACTGACTTTTTCAAGCCGTTCCATCATCGTGCTCTTTCTGGTGAGGCCAACAGCTCTGGATTAATTTCAGAACTTTCAAAACACCCAGATCACAACGAGAGAAGAGGAATTCTTCCCCTGAACTGCAGACAAGTGGGGCTACCTAGCAGTGTGGTATTGATTGATCACGCCAGCCAGCTGTATGTAAATTAGATTTCAGAACTCAAATTGATTTCGTTTCCAGCCACTAAAGAGCCAGGTGACTTGCTGCATTCATTAGAATTGACGTGGGGGTTAATAATTCCGCCGTCTGACTTCCACCTCTTCAGAATCCAATACCTAGCTAGTCCTCCTGATAGTGCAGTGATGCGGGGGTGAGGAACCTGGGACTGAATCAGGAAGCAAGACCGATGAATCATCCAGGAGATGAATTTTTCACAGCATCCTCCCCTCACGCCTGAGCAGGGTATGTCATCGGGTTGGCAGGCAGTGGCAGGTGCACCTGAGTAATACAGCCAGGTCTGATGAAAATCTAGGAGGCTCCATCATATGCACAGTAGGGGGCTTCTCTCTCCTCAGCACCCCGTGATTTCCCGGGAGCAGTGAACTAAGAGCTGCCCAGCCCCCAAAAGCTCAAACAGAACAAAATCCAACCAATACCAATGGCTGTCTCCCGATGGGGTTAGTAGCTTTGCAGTGGAGCTGGGAGGTGGCAGTACTTGGCACCAACTGCTGATGGCCCCACTGACTCCAGATGCTTCCAAGACAAGTAGGATCAGCTACTTCTAGATTCCCAGGGAAAGCAGATCATCAGGGAATGCCTGGCATAATAGGGATTGGCTCCAGCTGCTACCCAAATGCTCCTCTAAGCGGTGCGTAGGGAGTTAACTGCATGTCTTCTTTCAGTTCCTCTAAAGATTCTGGCAGAGCTGTGTTTAACAAGGGGTTTGAAGGTAAGGTTACCCAGAAACCACTTATAAAAATTAGGCAAGGAAACATCCTCCTTCACCACGGCCTGGTACCATCGAATCAACTCCAAATGTTTTTTTTTTTTGAACTAATCACCAACTATGAGACTGAAACCCCCTTCTAGAACCAGATCTACTTTGCAGATAACCTCCTAGGTTTGTATACAAATGTTGAGAGTGGGAGGTCACAACCACACAGCTCCATGGGAGCTGGCTTAGTTCAAACTACTAGGGCAATTTCAAAATGTCCACTCTAAGGAACAGCTACACATCCAGACTTCTCCCCTGAAAAAGCACTGTACATGGCTTCCAGCATCCAGCAAGCCTCAGGGTTCCTCCCGTCTTGGCTTCCCCAGTACTGGGGTTACAGGGCACACACGTGGCTATACCCAGATGTTTACAGGTGTGCTCAGGATCAGTTCCCAGCTCCTCAGGCCTGCACAGTCAGCACTCTTACCCACAAAGCCATCTCCTCAGTCCAGACGGATGAAATTTGAAGGGCCTCTCTTCCCAGGCTTTGGAATCTGAGCCCCCTCCCCCACACGTTACACATTGCCTTGCTGGGCACCTCCCAAACAAAACTCACCCCGTTGGATAATATTTCCAAACTGAATGGCTCAAAGGGCTGGATTTGGATGTCTGTACCATGAAGATATGATCGATGATTAAGCAGATGGGTAATTAGCCTTACTTAAATTCCATAGCATACACACTTCTATATGGAAGCATCGGAGGGTACCCTACTATTGCGGATGATGTGTGTGTGTGTGTTTAGGCAACCGAGGCTGAGCTAATTACACAGAATGCATGTGATCACTTAAGGGAGGAGTTACAAGAAGACCTGTGGATGCTTTCCTCTATAGTAACCTCTGAACTGTCAGGAGAAGAAAGAAAAAGATTACAACATAGAGGGACTGACTTAGCATTTCTTGCAGTGGGGGCACGTATGGAAAATTGAGTCGAAACTAAAGCCATGCAAAATAGCGCCAAAATTTGAAACCCTTGGAAAGGACCAGACAGTGAGGAAGGAGAGTGAGGTAGGCGTGACCAAGATAACCCTCTGGATCTAATCTTTCATACAAAGGAAGGCTGTGTGGGGGTGGGAAACTTAATAATGGCCCTGTACAGGAAACTATGATCATTGGGGAATGCTCCACCTTTGAACTGCTTGAATTACAAAACACTTTTACACCAGCGATGAGAACGGCTCTCTTAGTCCAGTCTGTGAGGCTGTGGGACATAGGGGCAGATGAGATCAATGTGAATGCTGGGGAAACAGAGACACTGAGTAACAGAACGACCCAGCCCTCTTTGAGACAATGGCAATATGAGGGAAATCGGTTCCCGGTGGACTGGATCAAATTAGAGACCCTTCGTTATCTACGATTAGATTATCAGAGGCTGGGAGACAGCAGAGAAAAAACAGAAGTGACCGAAGAAACTGGGCATGAAAGAGGCTGGGTTCGATGCCCAGTTTGGCAGGTCACACAGGACCATGACCACGGGAGAGTTAAATAGGCTGATTCTTCAGGGGCTGGTATGGCACCTCAGTGGTCTCATTAAGCCCATGGTGGGACGTGGCCCTTAGGAGATAGGAGAAGCTTTGGTGCATCTGAATGATTGAGAGTAGCATGTAAATCAGATTCATGAGGTGCGAAAGCAGAAAGAATGGAAAAACAAACATGCAGACAAAAGGGGTCTGTCTGGGTCACAAAAGCAAAATTGACGTGAAGCTGAGTTTCTAATAAAAGACTGGTGGAAGCCAAGTGATGTGAGCCGTGGGAAGACTTCACAGCCTGAGCAACGTTCACCAAAGGCACACGAGATAGTGCAATCCAGGCATACGAGGCTTAGCTTGTCCCGAGGGCTGGCTGTTCCCCCTTCACAGTGAGCTGTGTACATTTCTCTTCTCTAAGAACATATACTGGGGTCGGATGCTGTTCACCCAGCCTGGGTCCTCTCAGAAGCCAGCTAGGGCTGAGAGAAAGGTGGCAGGACAAGCTGCAGCGCTGGCCTAGAGCCTGTCATTCCCCTGGGAGCCAGCCCAGGCTGAAGGCACCGCAGGCACGGCAGGCAGGTGAGCAGCCTGGCTCCTTTGGCCCTGGGCTGGCCGTGTAGCTTGAACTCTCCCCAAGCCCATTGAAGGTAGAGGGATGCACGGTATCCTAGCAGCAGTGCCCCTGCTGAAGAAGTGGGAGGGCTCATCAAGATTACAGAGAACTAAGGCAATGCCTCCCACCCACATGGTTGCATCCACGCTGATCTTTGGAGAAAATAATTCATACAAATGATGGACTCCTCTAGCTGTAGGAGACTTTGCAAACACGTGTGTGTGCGTGTGTGTCTCCTTAGCTACGGGCTCCTGGTCGGAACTGGACCTTGCCTGGGATGATGAATGATGGGCCTCCAGAGAACCCTCCCCCGCTCTGTGAAAGGCTGCAGCCCATAGATGATCTAATATTAACCACAGGGTGTTTTGCATACCCGAAACAGCCTCTGAGATATAGTCACGCGTCTTAGTTCCCCAGGGAGCAAGGATGAAGATTTAGTTCATACAACAGCCCTGAATCTTCCGCAAATAACACCAGTAAAAATGCAGACCCTTAAATAGAAGGAAAGTAAATTATGGTGAAGGTAAACACAGGCTTTAGGAAATGGGGAACACAACGAAAAGGGTGATTTTTATCTGGAGGGAGACTGGGGGCTTCAGGGAGGGAACAGGGAGCTGAGAACCCCAAGCAGGATCAGATTAGGCTGCTGCTCAGATGAAGGGAGGCGCTGAGCAAAGGCTTGGAGCTAAGCTTGCGTATGGCACGTATGGGAAGCAACAACAACAAGATGGGGCTAGAGAGAAGGCTCAGTAGATAAAGGTACTTGCCAACAAGCCCAGCAATCTGGAGTCAGCCCCCAAGATTCGCAGAATGGAAGGAGAGGACCAGTCCCTGCAAACCATCCTTTGGCCTACACACACACACACACACACACACACACACACACACACAAACACAACACACACACAAAACACAACATACACACACACACAAACACAACACACACACAAACACAACACACACACAAAACACAACATACACACACACACACACACAAGATAAATGCAATTTCATAAAAAGCTAAACTGAAGAGAATTATATGCCGAGGACTCCAAACACAGGAATGGAAAATCTGAGGAAGAATCACCACAAGGAGAAAGGCTGAAGAAACAGATAGGTTGGCCCCAGTGTGTGGTAGGCTTTTTACACCAGGCTAAGAATCTGGGCTTCACATTCGGGCCAATGTTGTTCACCATGAAGCCCATGGGCTGTCTGCACCATAGTAACCTAGTGTTGGATAAAGGAGGAAGAGGCTGGTCCGGACCCCAGGTTAACTGAAGCACAGCTTTGAGGAGGATGCTGAAGGTTCTATTTCTTTCACGTGCTCCCAGAGTGGTTTCCATGTACACGAAAGCTTTGGAGGTCATAGCTACAGACAGAAGAGCCCTGCTAAGCAGCTGAAGCATTGGAAGCAGCTGAAGATTACACTAAAACCAATTCAGAAATTCAACAGCCGTGTGGAATGTGTGTCTCAGAGCCTTTGGGCCTATAGACAAGACATAAATGGGGCAGACCAGAAAGAGGGGGTTTGGCCAATATTTGAAATGTTAGAATTAGAAGAAGGCAGTGGGGTGGAATGGTAAAAGGTACACGGTGGGAAGAGTTCTGGAAATTTCACATCCTTTCCAGAAGAACAGAGAGAATGAACACGTATTGTTAGACACTGTGCTGGCTGCTTTTGAGTCGCTGTGACCAAACACCCAGCAGAAACAACTTAATGGGAGAAAGTTTGACATGGTTCAGAGTCTCAGATCCATCAGTTTCTGGTCCCTTAGTCACGTGTGCTTGGGAATATGTGGCAGAAGGTCTTACAGCCTGGTGGACAGGAAGGAAGGAAGAGACAAGAAGGGACCAAGTGACAAGACACCCCTTAGGATCCTCAGTCTGTAGGAACCTACTTTCCCTTAGCTAAGTCCCATCTCCTAAAATTTGCAAAACCTCCCAAAACAATACCATCAGATGGGGACAAGCATTCCAACCATGTGCCTGTGGGCATATTTAAATATATATAAATTTACATATTTAAACCATAGCAAACACCAAACAGGGGCATGCAATCCAGGGACAGATTTTCAAGGGCAGCTAAGAAATCTTGGATTTCTTGGTGAATTGTGTGTGGACAGGTGAGCCATGTTATCTTTTCAGGAGTAGAAGCTGCCAAAGGCTGGCTGTGTCTGTCCTACTTTCTTTATTCGGCCCTGAGAGAACCCATTTAGAAATCCTACCGACAAGGTCGGCAAACTAAACAATAATAGGAAACCAGTGTGTCCCTTACCTTCTGACCTAGGATAAGACAGAGAAGAGCTTGTCCATCCTTAAGTCAGGGTTAGACTGCTTCACCCCAAAATGATATTAGCCCTAGGAATTACTGGGCATTTCTATAAGAAAAATAATAAATAGCAATAAACCAGTCTCACTAAGGACCACAGGCTAAAGCCAGCACTGGGCAGCAGGCAGAGCAGTTTCCTCTTCCGTTCTTCTAGAGTTCTCCTCACCACCTTTTCCAGCCACCCAGCGATGTACATGTTATTTCATTAGAATATGAATGAGAAGCCCTTTGGGAGAATTTGATGCTGTCATGGCAACAGTCACCGTGACAACGGTTAATTAATTGGATACTGATGAAGTGGAGGAAGAGAAAAAAATAGCCAACCAGAGCGGATACAACTCTAGAGGAAGTCATGGTGTGTAGTAATTATATGAATTTCATTCAGCAAAGGCATGCGGCAGGTCAGAAACGTGAACAACTCCCCCTCGGCCACCACCTCCTCGGAGGCCTGCGGACAAACGTGATTGAGGGGCTCCAGCCTTGCCCATTCAAACTCACCCATGTGGCTGCCCCAGCATGGTCAGATTCTTCCCCTGGATAAAAACCTCATTCTAATATAGGGCACTGGCTCAGCCTAGATAGGTGGATGACTAGGCCATCGCCCATAAAAACTGTCACCTCCATGTCCCAATTAGAGCAAATGGTACTAGTGAGGGAGGAGAACCAGACGTGGGTGGGCAGAGTCATTGACATCAGAAATATCTTCAGATGAAGGCAACGGAAGTTTAGTTTGTCGCTGACATCCCGAGATGACAGGGTGGCTCCTGCACACACAGATGGCTCACAGTTCAAAAAGAACACCAGTCTAGAAGTGTGAAAGGAGCCCTCCCAAGTTGTCCTTTCATTGAAAGCGGAGTGGAAAAGGAGAAGAGGACTTGCTAAGGTCCCTTTCTGTAGTGTTGCCCTGCCACCTTTTAAGGCCTGGGCTTAATGGCTCTTATCAACTGGCTAGCATCGCTAGTTTCAGAGGCCACATAGCTGAGCAGAACATTTTCATTGCCTTTGCTACGGTTAACACCCTGATACACGGTCCCAACCGGAACAACCACTTTAAATGTTTTTCCGAAACTTATAATCTCTTTTGTCCACCTCAAAGTAGTTGAGACACTGACCCTTTACTTGGTCCCGAGTAAGCGAAAGATAAGTCAGGGACCAAAATCACCCTCCGTGTGGTAACCTGTATCCCAGGCAAAGCCATGAAGTCTGATCATGTACCCAGATCATCTATGACACCTCTATTTACTTGTTTGTTGTTTGTTTTGAGACAGGACCTTACCACCTAGCAACTCACTATGTAGGCTATCTTGAAATAGCCGAGATCCTCCTGCCTCTATCCCCCCGAGTCTTAGGACTACAGGCACGCACCACCACACCTGACTCAATAATTTCATTTTCCCATTTCTGCTTCTGTTTCTCCTTCTGCTCCACCTCAGGCGACCATTCCCATTTCTTTGTCACATAAACACCCTACACGCTATTTTCACAGGGCTGGATTTGAGATTTGAGCATCTTACTGCCTTATGACTATCACCTTGTGAACAAATCCTCCTTCATAAAACTTGTGTTTTAAGGGATTGGTATGTTGGACAGTAGGCAAAGCGGGCACTGCCTTCACCCCAACTCTACCCTCTTAAGTATCCAATGACAGTCACACTCCCTTGGGGAACTTGTGAGTTTTTCTCAAAATGCTTTTCACTTGCCTGCTAGTGGAGGTTAATGTAGAGAAAGTATTTGGGAAACGGTCAGCACAGTTAACCAAGACCCCTCCTGTCTAGCAGCTACCTGAAAAAATAACCATGGCCAAAGGTTACACTAAAGGTTCTGATTTTTCACACCGGCAGGCAAGCTCCAGACTCAGTTGGCTTTTCTTTCTATCAGGACTACTATTTACAACTTTTGTAAATGAAAGGGTTTGGAAGGGTGATAGTCACACAAAGTCTGACCCTCTGGGTGTAGCTACTGGGTGGGGATGGGGCATGGCATGATTTCACCTCCCAGGGCCTCTTCACTTTTTGCCTTGGCAACGATCTGAAAACCCCATGCCCTACTTATGACCACGTAAGCTCCCCCCAAAGCATTGACAGTCATTTCTTTTATAAACATCATAATTTAGAAAGACTGTATCACATAGAGGCTCCGAGGCAACTTGCCCTCCAAACAGGCACTTTCCTCCTCCCTCTGAAAATCTGACAGTCTGATACCTAAATGTGACCTGGTTAACGAATGCTTTTATATTTGCAGAGATGGTTTCAAGAAGAATGTCATTTATTCCCAGATCCCTCATCTACCTGCATCCCCCTCTTGGAGAGACATGTCAAGGCACCAAGATACATCAAATCCCCTTCGAAGAAATCTCCTTGCAGATCCACAGCCACCCACAACCCTTTGCTTCAAAGTTAATATTTTCATTTTGAACCTGTAACAAAGCACATATCTGGTCGTGTAAGGGGGGAGGAGTTTTGTCTTCTACCCAGTCAGTCATTCCAAGAATCAATTTCCTTCTTTTTTTTTTTCCTTTTTCCCAGATAGTCAATTACTGGTTTTCCTGATAGACCTAAAGACGGAATGGAGGAAGCGAGGGTGAGAATGCATTTCTAAATCAATGATCTGTTTCCAATAATAAGCCATCTGGTCCCTTTCCTGCCTTGCTGGTGAATACCCAAAGTACCTACAAGAAGAAACGTGCATACAAAAAAAAAAAATCTCTTCGTGTTAATATGCATAATATATGTAGTTTGCTGCTTAAATGATTGACTGGAAAGTCAATCTGTCTGTGATAAAGGAAACTATAAGCTCCCTTCTTGACCTCTGAAATACTTGAAATTGCTATGAAGATTACCTCACTCTTGTTTGAGAAATCGTTAAGGGCTCACCATACAATTTGCAGAATAGCAGGTTTTTCTAAGTGGTAATAAAACCCCAGTTGATCCAGGAAGAGAGATGAACTGGGAAGCAAGTAGAGGTAGCTACAGATATCAGCTTATAAACCATCCCCACCCCCCACCCCCAAAAAAAATCAGAACCAAGAGGTCACTCATTTCGGGTCCTCAGAGCAGAAGATTTCAAGCCAATGCCACTTTGAGAGACTGCCGTGCAGAACCTCCCATTTCATTAGCACCCATGGGATCTATTGGCACAGAATTGCTTTGGCATGTCAGAATAGAGCAAAGCATCCCTATTAATTTGTAGTGACGAATGATGTGGTTTAAGCATTCCCACCATTTATTTCGTCCTCAGGTCAGCAAATTTATGGCAGGTCAGAGGGGAACCGATGCCTTTCACTTCCTCCCAGTCCGGTACAGATATCCACAGAGCTATCTACAGAAGGGAAGAAAGGGGGGGGATGCTGGTTGATTTTCCACTTTAACTAGTTTAAAGTATGTTGCCGTACATGGTTAAAAGAATCAGGGTCCCACTCTCCATGAAATAGATCACACTGATGCAGAGAAATAGGTTCAGATACACATCCAACAAGATTAACTGTCACATATATTAATTCTCATTTCTTCCTGAATGGGGAGGTAGATCATCTATTGATTTACTCAAACGTTTGATAAATTAAAACTCTCTTCTCATCTTGGAACTTGCATCATAAGTCCAATTTTTCTTTATCACTAACCTACATTTTTTTCTGTCATATCCCTCTTACTAAGGCCCTCCTTGAACTTGAGTTGTCTGTTTACTGTCCCATCTCTCCAACACAGAGCAGCCAAGAGTCTCAAAAGGTCTGTACATCCTCCTTTTTCTTTCCCTAGTTTCCACTCATTTAAGTCACTGCAACGGCTCCTGTGTACACTTTATGTTGACATGCATATTCACCTAACACTGGAGCTTCTGAGTAAGATTTGAGCATGTTCCACTGGAATAGACGATGCCCCAGAGTTTCCTAAAATGTTCTCCACGTTAAACACTTACTCCATGAACAGCACATGAGGGCACTAGTTGCAGCGCTACATCCTTACCAGTCCTTCGTATTTTCTGTGTGTCACATTCTGGTCATTCTGGTCACCGGTTCTAGTATTACAGTACAGTATTAGTTGGTCCTTCTCAACGGGTCAACTAAGTCAACTAACTCGATTGACCCATTCATAGTTATTGCTTCCTTAATGTCTTCCCTTTGAAATTTCTCTTAGAGAGATTTGCTTGTTTTTCTGTTGTTTCTATCTTTTTCACATTGATTTGAGTTCTTTATGTATTCTAAATTTGAGTCCTTTGCAGAATATAGATGATTGATATGTAGATAGATATAAGTAATTATTTGATAGATGCTTAGAGAGAGAGAGAGAGAGAGATGATAGATGATAGATAGATAGATGATAGATAGATAGATGATAGATAGATGATAGATAGATAGATAGATAGATAGATAGATGATAGATAGATAGATAGACTCTTTCCCATCCTTTTCATCTATCTTTTCACTCTCTAATGTCTTTGATGACATTTTTTAATCTTAGTGCAGTACATTCATTTTTTAAAATTTATTTCTTGTCCTTTCAAAGTACCACTCAATAAGAAACCTTTTGTCTACTCCAAGGTCATGAAATGGTCAACTGTAGTCACAAAGCTCTATTCGTTTGCCTTTCAAATTGGGTTGAATTGGATCTGAAATCAATCTGTGAATGCGGTGTAAGGTGGGATATTATTCAATTTTGAATACCTCTCACCTAGTTCAGCGTCTGAAGTTCAGTTCATTCTTAATATTGTCAGATTTACTCAATAAAATAGTACAGGGGAATCAAGGCCAGAAGAAGCAGTACTTGGGTGAGGACTGTACATCTTCACAAACCTTCCCTAAATATGTTCCCTCCAGTCACTGACCTGCTGCTTCATAGATGGCTTCTAAGTTACTTAGCCAATCCTTCACCTTCAAGCAAATACCAAAATCTCAGATTATTATAGCAAAAGAAGATACATTTTGGGAAAAAAAAAACTGTAGTTTTTTTTACATTCCAACAGGCATTTCTGGAGACTCAAGAAGCTTCCAAAGATAACAAAACTCTTAAATCACAAAAACCCAGCCTGAAACCTCTTCGTAAATAAGCCATTTTTTTTTTGTAATTTTATTAAATTATAAAAAGTTTCCATTTACGCCCCTCCTCCCAACGCCCTCCCACTCCCCCCCTCCCTCTCCTCCTCCCTCTTTGTCCCCTAGGGAAGTCAGGGTCTCCTGCCCTGTGGGAAGTCCAAGTTCCTCCCCCCTCACTCCAGGTCCAGGGAGGTCAATGGCTTCTCGGAAAGACTGCAGGCCAGCCACATTCAGAAAATCCGGCCACATTCAGAGAATCTGGTTGGATCACATGCTCGTTCAGTCATGGTCCATCTGGCCTTGGTAAACTCTCATTAGATCCGACCCCTTGTATCAGTGGGTGATAGTATCCCTCGCAGTCCTTCGTCATTTTCTTCCTCCTTTTGCTCCTCGTTTGGATCTTGGGGGGCTCAGTTCGGTGCTCCAACGCGGGCCTCCATCTGTATCGTCATCCAACGCCAGATGAGGGATCTATGGTGATAAGCAAAATATTCATCAGTATGGTCACGGGCCAAGGCCGGTTCAGGCACCCCCTCCTCTGTCCAGAGAACAATCTGGGGATCTCTCCTTGGACCTGGGATCCCATATATAATCAAGTTTCCTGTAAACTCTAATATGACTCCCTTAGTTGAAATATATTCTTCCCTGATCCCACGTTCATCCTTCCTCCCTTCCCCCCATCCCGGTCAACCGAGCTTTCTCCATTCCTCCCCTACTCCCTTCTCTCTAACCCTCTCCCCTTCCATCAACCCTCCCACACCACCCCCCCATGCACCCAAGGTTACCTGGGACTCTTGACTATTTCCTACCTCCTGGCGGATAGGTAAATAATCTTCATCAGGTTCGTCTTCTTATTTAGCTTCTCTAGGATCACGAATAATAGGCTCAAAGACCTTTAATTATGGTTAGAATCCACTTATGAGTGAATACATACCGTGTTCCTCTTTTTGGGTCTGGCTTACCTCACTCAGTAAAGCGTTTTCTATGTCCATCCATTTGCATGCAAAATTCAAGATGTCATTATTTTTTACCGCTGAGTAAAACTCTAATGTGTATATGTTCCACACCTTTTTTAACCATTCTTCTATTGAGGGGCACCTAGGCTGTTTCCAGGTTCTGGCTATTACAAATAGTGCTGCTATGAACATAGTTGAACAAACGCTTTTGTAGTATGTTTGGGCATCTCTAGGGTATATTCCCAAGAGAGGAATTGCTGGGTCCTGAGGGAGGTTGACTCCCAGTTTCCTGAGAAACCTCCACACTGATTTCCAAAGTGGCTGCACAAGTTTGCATTCCCACCAACAATGGATGAGTGTTCCCCTCATTCCACATCCCCTCCAGCATAGGTTATCATTGGTGTTTTTAACTTTAGCTATTCTGACAGGTGTAAGATGGTATCTCAAAGTGGTTTTGATTTGCATTTCCCTGATCGCTAAGGAGGTTGAGCATGACCTTAAGTGTCTTCTGGCCATTCGAAGTTCATCTGTTGTGAATTCTCTGTTCAGATCAGTACCCCATTTTTTAATTGGGTTAATTAGAGTTTTAGTGTCTAGTTTCTTGAGTTCTTTGTATATTCTGGAGATCAGACCTTTGTCTGATGAGGGGTTGGTGAAGATCTTCTCCCAGTCAGAAGGCAGCCTTTTTGTCTTACTGACAGTGTCCTTTGCTTTACAGAAGCTTCTCAGTTTCAGCAGGTCCCATTTATTCATTGTTTCTCTTATTGTCTGTGCTGCTGGGGTCCTACTTAGGAAGTGGCCTCCTGTGCCTATATCTTGTAGACTACTTCCCACTTTCTCTTCTATCAGGTTCAAAGTGGACAGATTGATGTTGATGTCTTTAATCCATTTGGACTTGAGTTTTGTGCATGGTGATAGATATGGATCTATTTTCATTCTTCTACAGGTTGACATCCAGTTATGCCAGCACCATTTGTTAAAGACGCTTTCCTTCTTCCATTGTATACCTTTAGCTCCCTTGTCAAAAATTAGGTGTTCGTAGGTTTGAGGGTTAGTATCTGGGTCTTCTATTCGATTCCATAGGTCGACTTCTCTGTTCTTATGCCAATACCAAGCTGTTTTCAATACTGTAGCTCTGTAATAGAGTTTGAAGTCAGGGATAGTAATGCCTCCAGAAGTTCCTTTATTGTATAAGATTGTTTTGGCTATCCTGGGTTTTTTGTTTTTCCATATAAACTTAATTATTGTTCTCTCAAGGTCTGTGAAGAAGTTTGATGGGATTTTGATGGGGATTGCATTGAATCTGTAGATTGCTTTTGGTAGAATTGCTATTTTTACTATGTTGATTCTCCCAATCCAAGAGCAGGGGAGGTCTTTCCATTTTCTGGTATCCTCCTCAATTTCTCTTTTCAAAGGCTTAAAGTTCTTGTCAAATAGGTCTTTCACATCCTTGGTTAGAGTAACCCCAAGATATTTTATGCTGTTTGTGGCTATCGTGAAAGGTGATGTTTCTCTGATTTCCCTCTCCGTTTCTTTATCCTTTGTGTATAGGAGTGCCACTGATTTTTTGGAGTTGATCTTGTATCCTGCCACGTTACTAAAGGTGTTTATCAGCTGTAGGAGTTCTTTGGTAGAGTTTTTGGGGTCGCTTATGTACACTATCATATCGTCTGCAAATAACGAAAGTTTCACTTCATCCTTTCCAATTCGAATCCCCTTGATCCCCTTATGTTGTCTTATTGCTATTGCTAGAACTTCAAGCACTATATTGAAGAGGTATGGAGAGAGTGGACAGCCTTGTCGTGTTCCTGATTTTAGTGGAAAGGCTTTGAGTTTCTCTCCATTCAATTTGATGTTAGCTGTCGGCTTGCTGTATATTGCTTTTATTATATTTAGGTATGATCCTTGTATCCCCAGTCTCTCCAACACCTTTATCATAAAAGGGTGTTGAATTTTGTCAAACGCTTTTTCAGCATCCAATGAAATGATCATATGATTTTTTTTCTTTCCGTTTATTTATATGATGGATTACATTGATAGATTTGCGTATGTTGAACCATCCCTGCATCTCTGGGATGAAGCCTACTTGATCATAATGGATGATTTTTCTAATGTGTTCTTGGATTCGGTTTGCCAATATTTTATTGAGAATTTTCGCATCGATGTTCATGAGTGAGATTGGCCTGTAATTCTCTTTCTTGGTTGTGTCTTTGTGTGGTTTTGGTATTAGGGTGACTGTAGCTTCATAAAAGGAGTTTGGCAGTGACTTTTCTTTTTCTATATTGTGGAATACATTAAGGAGTATAGGTATTAGCTCTTCCTGGAAGTTCTGGTAGAATTCTGCATTGAAACCATCTGGTCCTGGGCTTTTTTTGGTAGGGAGATTTTTGATAACAGCTTCTAGTTCTTCACGACTAACAGGTCTATTTAGATTGTTCACCTGGTCTTGGTTCAACTTTGGTATATGGTACTTATCTAAAAAAATGTCCATTTCTTTTACATTTTCCAACTTTGTGGCATATAAACTTTCGTAGTAAGATCTAATGATTCTCTGTATTTCCTCTGTGTCTGTGGTTATGTCCCCCTTTTCATTTCTGATCCTATTAATTTGCAAGTTCTCTCTCTGCCGTTTGATTAGTTTGGATAGGGGTTTGTCAATCTTGTTAATTTTCTCCAAGAACCAGCTTTTTGCTTCATTGATTCTTTGAATTGTTTTCTGTGTTTCTATTTTGTTGATTTCAGCCCTCAGTTTGATTATTTCCAGTCTTCTACTCCTCCTGGGTAAATCAGCTTCTTTTTTTTCTAGAGCTTTCAAGTGTGTTGTTAAGTCTCCAATGTGTGCTTTCTCTGTTTTCTTTAGGTGGGCACTTAGTGCTATGAACTTTCCTCTTAGCACTGCTTTCATTGTGTCCCATAGGTTTGAATACGTTGTGTCTTTGTTTTCATTATATTCAAGGAAGACTTTAATTTCTTTCTTTATTTCTTCCTTGACCCAGGGGTGATTTAGTAGTTGACTGTTCAACTTCCATGAGTTTGTTGGCTTCATGGGGGTACCATTGTTGTTGAATTCTAATTTTAATCCATGGTGATCTGACAAGACACAGGTGGTCACTAATATTTTTTTGTATCTGTGGAAGTTTGCTTTGTTACCAAGTATGTGGTCAATTTTCGAGAAGGTTCCATGAGCTGCAGAGAAGAAGGTATACTCTTTCCTATTTGGATGGAGTGTTCTATAGATGTCTGTTAAGTCCATTTGATTCAGTACCTCCAGTAAATCTCTTATTTCTCTGTTAGGTTTCTGTCTGATTGACCTGTCCATTGGTGAGAGAGGAGTGTTGAAGTCTCCTACTATTAGTGTGTGTGGTTTGATGACTGCCTTGAGTTCTAGAAGAGTTTCTTTTACATATGTGGGTGCCTTTATATTAGGGGCATAGATATTCAAGATTGAGACTTCTTCCTGATGAATTGTTCCTGTTATGAGTATGAAATGTCCATCTCCATCTCTTCTGATTGATTTTAGTTTGAAGTCGATTTTGTTAGATATTAGAATGGCCACACCCGCTTGTTTCTTAGGTCCATTTGCTTGGAAAACCTTTTCCCAACCCTTTACTCTGAGTAGGTGTCTGTCTTTGTGGTTGAGGTGTGTTTCTTGTAGACAGCAGAATGTTGGATCCTGTTTTCGTATCCATTCTCTAAGTCTGTGCCTCTTTATAGGTGAGTTGAGACCATTGATATTAAGTGATATTAATGACCAGTGATCGATGACTCCGGTCATTTTTTTGGGTAGTAGCGTGTATGTGTTTTCCTTCTTTGAGTTGTGCTTGTGGAGGGTCGCTAAATGTCTGAGTTAATGTAGGCAGTGTTGGGAATGTTGGATTCCTTGGGTTGTGATTTTCCTTCTAGTATTCTCTGTAAGGCTGGATTAGTAGCTACGTATTGTTTAAATTTGTTTTTATCCTGGAATATTTTGTTTTCTCCGTTGATAGTGAACAATAGCTTGGCTGGGTAAAGTAGTCTGGGTTTGCATCCATTGTCTCTTAGTTTCTGCAGTACCTCTATCCAGGACCTTCTGGCTTTCATGGTTTCCATAGAGAAGTCTGGTGTAAGTCTGATAGGTTTACCTTTATAAGTTACTTGACCTTTTTCCTTTGCAGCTTTCAATATCCTTTCTTTAGTCTGAATGCTTTGTGTTTTGATTACTATATGACGAGGGGATGTTTTTTTCTGATCCAGTCTATTCGGTGTTCTGTATGCTTCTTGAACCTTCATAGGAATATCGTTCTTTATGATGGGAAAGTTTTCTTCTATAATTTTGTTGAGTATATTTTCTGGACCTTTGAAATGCAATTCTTCTCCTTCTTCTACTCCTATTATTCTTAGATTTGGTTTTTTTATTGTGTCCCACAGTTCCTGAATGTTTTGTGATGAGAATTTGTTGGATTTGCTGTTTTCTTTGGACAGAGTGTTTAATTTCTCTATGGTGTCCTCAGAGTCTGAGATTCTTTCTTCTATCTCTTGTATTCTATTGGTTAAGCTTGTTTCTGAAGTCTCTGTTCGTTTACCCAGATTTTCCATAGCCAGCCGGCCCTCGGTTTGTGATTTCTTCATTGACTCCATTTCAGTTTTCAAATCTTGAACTGTTTCTATTACCTGTTTGATTGTTTTTTCTTGGTTTCCCAGAATTTCATTTACGGATTTACTCATTTCTTCAAACTTTTTGGTATATTTCTCTTCCATTTCTTTACTCATTTCCTCAATTTTTTTGTTATACTTATCTTCCATTTCTTTACGGCAGATTTTCACCTCCTGTTTAATTTCCTCTATTATTTTCATAAGGAAGCGCTTAGAGTCAATTTCTTCTATTTCTTCTGGCGTAGGGTGTTCAATTCTTCTAGTTTCGAGCTCCCTGGATTCTGGCGGTGTCATGTTGCCTTTCAGGTTGTTGGAGGAATTCTTGCATTGGCGCCTGCCCATCTCTTCCACTCTGGATGAAACTCCTCAGCACTTTCTGGATAGAACTCCTCTGCACTCTCTGGGTAGGACTTCACAGCACTCTCTGGATAGAGCTCCTCAGCCCTCTCTGGGAAGAACTGCTCAGCAGGGCAACAGGGCTAGCTGGTCTTCCCAGGACTCAGGAGACAAAGGGCCCGCAGCAGTGGGGGGAGGGGAGGGGTCCCTTGGAACACCAAAGACCCTGCTGCAGATGCTGGGGGGGGGGGGGGCTGTGCTCTCTTCCTGGGCAGTGGTGAGCACCCACTCACCTCTCTGGGAAGAACTGCTCAGCAGGGCAACAGGGCTAGCTGGTCTTCCCAGGACTCAGGAGACAAAGGGCCCGCAGCAGTGGGGGGAGGGGAGGGGTCCCTTGGAACACCGAAGACCCTGCCGCAGAAGCTGAGGGGGGAAGGGCTGTGCTCCCTTCCCAGACAGGCAGGCAGGCTGCCCAGGCTAGCACCCACTCACCTCTCTGGGAAGAACTGCTCAGCAGGGCAACAGGGCTAGCTGGTCTTCCCAGGACTCAGGAGACCTAAATAAGCCATTTTTATCAGAACAAAGATGATAAAGTGTTTTAAACAGAAAGCGAACCTGCTTCCTCCTTTCCAGAATTCCCTGTTAAGATCTGTCAGTTAAAAATACATAATTAGTTCCCAAACGAAAAAGAAATTGTCCAATCACCGTGAGTTAGGCCTGCTTACATACTAATCCACAACATTCCTGTACACTATATGTCCATCCTTGTATGTCCGAGACCACATATTATCTATGTCTAGGACTGGAGGACTGAGAGGGAAGGTGAGAACAGTTTAGTCTTGCCCCAAAGACAGTGTAAGACCTTTTCTCAGTCTGATGGGAAAAGAGCAGTAGTGAGACCAGTGACAGGGGAAATCAAGTTCTCAGTGTCCAGAGAGGTTGTGGGGAAGATGCCGCGGCCCTGGTCTAAGAAAACGGTTTGAAGACTAGAAGCAAGGATAATGAATGATACCGAAATAAGCATCACTGGAGGTTCTCTGGCCTCTGGATAGGTAGCCCGGGTCCAGATGACAGGGATCGGGGAGTGAAACAGCTCTCCTCTCCTCGTTGCCTCTCTGAGAAGAGGTTCAGGTGCACAGTGCTGATGTGTTAGGCACCCAGAACCAAAACAAAGCAGCCATCATGGACGTAGGGCTCTCTGAGAGCCAAGAAAATACATCACCTGGCTCAGAGTATCACTGTACCTTAATAAGAAGGAAGGAGGGGTACAGTGATTTAAATTAGAATGCCCCTGTAATAGCTATTCTTAGTTGTCCACTTAACTACCTCTGGAATTCACTAAAACTCAAGCAGCTGGGTACACCTGTGAGGGTTTTTTTTTTCTTAATTAACTCATTTGAAATGGAAACACCCACTTTTAATCTGGATCTTTTGAGGCTGGAAGATCCAACTTTAATACAGATTTTTTTCAGGTGAGGAGATCCATCTTCGATCTGGGCCACGCCTTCTGCTGGCAGCCTGTATAAAGGAAGAAGGAAGCCGGCTCTCCCTGCCTGCTCGCTCTCATCCTCATGGGCAAGTCCAGTCTCCGCTGGCATTAGCATGTACTTCTTGGGGATTCTGGTGTACACTGAAGACCAGATGGGTTATCCAACCTCATGGACTAAACAACTACTGGATTCCTGGATCTTCCATCCATATACATATGATTTATTATAAATATATATTTCTAAAATTTCTGCTCCTCTAGAGGACCCTGACTAATACAGTTCCCCCATAGTCCCAAGAATTTGAATACTTTGTCCCTTTGGGGTTGGCGGTGCTGTTTGGGGTCCTAGGAGGTGTAGTCTTGTTGAAGGAAACATTTCACTGGAGTAGGCTTTGAGAGTTCAAAGCCTTGCACACCCTCTAATTCACTCTTTCTGGGTCACATTCCCAGTTGAAGATGTGAACCCTCGGTTTCCTGTTATTGACTCCACGTCTGCCACTTGCTGCCATGTCTCCCTGACATGACAGACTCTTATCCCTCTTGAACTGTAACCCTAAGCAAATCCCTTTTTCTTTAGGTTTCCTTGGTCATGGTGTTTTATTAGAGCAATAGAAAAGTAACTGACACAGGGACCATTTATGGGTGTTTGGTGCACTATGGGGATCCCCAAATGTCTGGCAGGGTAACTCAGACGGCACAAGAGCATTCCTACAGCCTGACAAACATTTTTCTGCGCATACTGCAGTTAGATCTGTCAGTGAGGTGCACAGGGTGATACATCAATTTGCCTCTAGCTTCCTAATAATCTGCTGTGGATTCAAGTTGAAACTCGGTCTCCTATTAGCTGCTAAAACCTTGTCATATTCTCTCTTCCTTTAAGCCTTCCTTTTGTCGTCAGTGCACAGGAACATCTGGATGAAATGCCTGAGCTCTCTCCAGCTCCGAAATTCCACGATGCATTCTCTGAGGACATTTAGCTCCCAAAGGATCCCAAGTTCAGCAGCCACATCATCTATCAATCCTCTGTCTGAAATTTTATTTCTCTAATCAGATTCAGACAAATTCTCAGCTTCTGTCTGTCCCTGGCTTGCAATCCAATAAGACTATATGGATTTGGCTTGTATTCTACTTACTGTTAATATTCATTCTAAATGCCACTGCCCAGCCATTTTCCTGCCTGCAGTATAATCAGCTATTAAAGAGCGAGGATGGCATGGCTTCCAGACTCGTGTCCCCCGCTCCCCTTACCCAAGTAGATTGTTTCTAAGCTGATTAAAACATCTCAGAATCTCAAACGTCGTTTTTAAAATGCAACAGATTTTTCAAGACTCCCCCAAGACCGTGCGATGCCAAAAGAGTTGCCAGCTCTGCAGACCAACAACAACAACAACATAAAGACAAATGAATAACCCTGATCATGGTTTTAAAAGGAGATACGGATGCCCGTTTCTTAGCATAATTGTGTCACCCTCACTGAGGGGCTTTAAGGCTCTAAGACTGGTGTCTCAAATTACCCCCAGGGTATCATGCTGTCTGGGCTGGGACTAGCTAGACTTATTAACAGACAGAAATCAGGGACTGGGGAAATGGCTCAGTCAGTGAAATGCTTTCTAGCCAAGCAAGATGACCTGAGTTTGCACACCCAGAACGCATAGAAAGAGCCAGACATGATGTTGACTGCCTGTAACCCCAGCACTGAAGAGTCTGAGACAGGAGGGTCCCATGACTTTGCTGGCCAGCCAGCCTAGCCTAAACTGACAAGCTCCAGTGTCACTGTCCCTGTCTCAAATATAAAACAAAAAGCAATAGAGTAAGATATCCAGTATCAACTTCTGGCCTCCACATACACATGTATGTATGCATGCATATGCACATATAAAGAAATATTTTACTTTATGTTTCCCTAAGAGGGGTGTGTTTTAAAGCCTTGGTTGTCAATAAATGGACTTCGGTAAAGGCACTGGACCATGAGGTTGGATCCTCAGTAGCGGATTAGTTCGTGCATGGGTTTATAATTTGATGGCATTGTTAGAGGGTGGTAGAAACTAGAAAGTAGGTTCTTCTTGGGGAAAGTAGGTAACTATTGGGATAGCCTGGAGGGAATATCTCCCCTCTTTCAGCTTCTGGGACGCCATGAGATGAGCATCCCCCTGAACCCCGTGAATGTCCCACCACAGCCCAGAAACCATGGCACTGTCTGCTCCCTAAATTCTCCCAGACAGTTCATTACAGCGATGAGAAGCCAGTATGATGGCCGTCATCACGGGCCATCGAGTCTCCCAAATCCCAGCTACCATCTCAACCACATCCTCTTGGATGTCAATAAAATCAATCACGTGATTTCTTGGTATCGAGAATTAGATGTTTGAGGGACGGGAAAGACGGCGTGGCTGTTAAGGGCACTGGCTGCTCTTCCAGCGGACCCAGGTTCAGTTCCCTGCACCCACATGGTGGCTCCCAGCCATCTGTAACTCCAGTTCCAAGGGACCCAGAGCCCTCTTCCGGTCTTCAAAAGCACCAGTCACACAGATGTGTACATACACGTGTACATACAGTCAAGACACCTCGTACACATAAAAATAAATTAAGTCAATAAAATTTTAAATAAAAATTTAAAAATAAATAAATAAAACAATGGATTTGAAGTAATGCCCTTATTTTGATCCTTTGGTTTTCTGTCTCTTCGGTGTGTGACATCATCAAAGGGCCAGACAGATGATTCACAGTATAGGGCCTGGGCAAACCCACTCATACCAGTGACCACCCGATCCAGCTCCAAGTCCTGAGTGTTGAATATGTGTGGCCTGCGTCTCCACTCTTCGTTTATCACTCCTTTGGGATTTGTGTTTTTCTCACCTCTTCCTATAATTTCTGAAACTCTTAAAAAGCTGCGTGCGTTCTCTTCGTATCACCACCGAGGAACCAGACGCGTAAGGTGACGAGCTCAGGAAGAGAAACCTTTCTTGGGCTCAGGGTTTCGCGTCTCTGATTCATTGATCTTCTGACTCTTCAGGGCTGTTCAGAGGCGGCGCATGATGATGAAAACTCGTAACGGAGAAAAACCTCGCATCCAGGGATCAAGAGAGGAAGAAGAGGCTAGAGGTCCCCACTGCCCGCCCCCCCCCGACCCTGCGGACACACCCCCCATGGCCTTACGGTACAAAACTCTGAGCACGGAACCAGAGCACCAATCTATGGCAGAATTAACATCTCGTGATTTGTCAACTGTTGTCTCTCTGAAGCCGCAACACGAACGCAAGCAAAGGTTGCCGAGTTCCAGCAGGGCGACCTGTCGTGCTTTATGATCTCAACCCCCAAAATCACATCTGTTAACCACCTGGATCCTGCCCGCACTGTGCAGTCTTCGCAGCCGAACACCAGGGGAAAGCTGTGTCTAGCTGACTCTAGCTACCCCTGCCTAAGTCAGGCTTGGCGACAAAAATTCCCAGGACAGTAAATGTTACTGCAGATCTTTTAGCCCATGTCTCTATCGGGAGGCAAATTCTCCTCCTTTTTTTCCCCCCCTCATATAAAACTATTTGGGCTATATCTCTACCCTAACAGAACAGAACTCAAAAGCAAAATGTTTTGATTCCCCCCCCACACACACACACACACAAACAATGAGAAAAAGTATTCAGCTTAACAGGGTTTCCCACTACACATATAAGGAGAATCCTGTTACGAATTCATCCAGAAAAATCAAAACTGAATTCTCTCACCTTGTATCAAATTGTTCCGATCAGCTGGGGATAGGAACAATTTAATACAGTTCAGCAGATAAATGCACTTGCCTGTAAGCCTAGCAACCTGAGTTCAATCCCTGGGGTGGGGGCGTGTCACATGGTAGAAGGCTAGAACCCACTCCTGCAAATTGGACTCTGACCTCCACATGCAGACTCCATGATACACATATACCCTTATACATACACAGGTACAAAACTAACAAGTAAGTAAAATGTAATAAAATTACAGATTGTTCCTAGTCAGTACAAAACAACCCAACAGTGGAAAATAAATGTGGTACATTCTGGTCTCCAAGGGACCCCCGAGAACCTGGGGCTTTCCCAGTCAAGCCCTTGCAAGACCACATGCAGGTGAATGTCATCTAGTGGTGCAGGAGCTTGGAACAAGGTGAGACTGGCCTTGAAGATGGTAAGACTGCCAAGCAAAGCAACAGGGAGGAGGCCTCCAAACAGCGTGTGCAGAAGGAGAGCAGGGCAATGCACGTCCTGAAGTACTAAGTCCGGTTTCCATGGAGTGGAGTGTGTGGGTAAGGAACTGGAAGAGTAGCTGGAGTTCTGGAGCCTTCGCCCATCCTGAGAGCAATTCTCCGAACCTTCACAGCTCCACAGCCTTGCTGGTGACCGTGAGGATGGAGAAGCACTTGATGAAAGGCTCCTTGGTTTTCCTTTAGAATATAGAGTTAAGGCGCTACCTTGTCCCTGAGTCGACTGTAGGTCATTGTGTTCCCTTCCTTTGTTTATACATCTTGCCGTACCATGAGCTCCATGGGTAGTGATTATTTCTTACTCTTTTTTTTTTTTTTGATGTACACCTCTTGGCACAGTACTCACAACACCATGGGTGGTCAGTAAATGTTGAATTAATTGATTAAATAATTAATGAGATACCGTACATAATTACATATCTCTCTTCTTCTTAGCTGCTCATATTGTGGTGGATGGTGCTAGCATTTCACAGAAAGGCATTATACAGAGAGAGCAAAAGTGGCCGTGGTCAGTGAGCAGCCGGAGACCATGAGACCACCATTCCATTGGGCAGCAGCCCCCAATAATGTGGATTCCTTTCTGATATCCAGAACTGCAGGATATCCAAATCCTGAAACACACGAGAGCCCAAGAGGAAGACTTCTTGCCACTGTGCCTGCACTATCATTTGAGAATGAAATCTGAGACACCATTGTAAAACACGGGGGTTGGGAAGTTACCGTCACAGCTAAGCAAATTGATCATCCAGGATGTGTAGCTGCGAGCTAAGACTGGGTCGAGGGGAGAGAGAAGAGGGAAGAAGGGGTGGGTAGCATGTTTGGCTCAGCTGTCTATAATTTTAAGCTTGTAATAGGATGATAATTTGTGGTTCAGTATGTTCATTTTGAAAAAGCTTCCCTCATTCAGAGAAAAAAAAATATGAATAAAACCAAGTCCTTTTTTTTTTTTTTTTTTTTTTGCTCCAAATCTGTGTGGAAACACCGATATCTTTCCACCAAAGAAACAGGTGGTTAAGAAGACCAGAACTGTGGAAGAGACAGTGATCATGCTAAAGAGAGCCTTCCATCTCTTGGGAGCTACGATTATAATTATTTCACCAGGTGTGGTCAACCTGCAGTTACTTGAATTGCCTGCATCCCAGGCTGGCTATGAAGCAGAACATCCCAGTGGCACATAGCAACAGCATGGTGCAATGTAACAGTCCCCCAAGAGATTTCATGGAGCCAAAAAAAGACACAAATGGACAAGAAGTGAGTGTGTGTGTGTGTGTGTGTGTGTGTGTATGTGTGTGTGTGCATTTGAGTGTATGTACATGTGTGTGTGTGTTCCACATCCATGTGTCAAGTGATTGGAGCTGGGATTTCTCGGCAAGAGTTTATGTGAAATGGTAAAGTATTTTCTGCTCATATTAAATACTACCAGCTTCTAGTGACACTAATTTGGCTGCTTTCTTTAATATACCCATGCCTCGTTTCCCTCCTCTCTTTCCCATCACACATCCCTTCATTTCTCTTTTCTCTTTGGCACCTGAAATGAATTCTAAGGCAAACGAGTTGGTCTTTGCATGCATCTGTAAGCTCCTCGAGGTAGAGCATGCTTATATACTGCACATTTACACAAAGTCTACAGACGCCAAGACCTGAGTTCTTTGTAGGAGGAAGAAGCAAACGCATATTATCAGGCTACAGAAAGAGGAAAAAAAGAAATGACAAAACCAGGGAAATATGCTCACTGAGGAAACTAATGTTTTTGTTCTCAGCACATCAAACATTGTCAGAACCTCCACTAGGTGTGGTGAAGGGCAATATGCCACTAATATCTTCTAACAATCCAGGATGAATAAGATACAGTGGCACTTGGACCAGAATTGTATACCCCAGGAACTTTATCTCCTCAGAATGTGTCATAACGTACTTATTGTCACAAAAAATGTGAAATAATATGCAGATAAGGTTTTTTAACAGTATCTGTGATGCTTTATTTTTCACAATAACAAAAAGAATATTCACATTTAATAAACCTAGTTGTCAGATACATGGAAATTTGTTGCATTATTTTTCTGCTTTTATTGTGTATAGCAGAAAGCTAAATGCTTTGTGATGACGACGATGATGCTTATGGTAGCTATGACAGTGATAATTATGATGATGACGATGGTCATGACTGTGATGATATAGAAGGTCACAATGATGACAAAAATTCAAAGCAAGCAAGGTTCATAACGTCCAGAGTGTCATGGGAATACACAGAAGGGGCTGCTGATCTTGTATGAAAAGAGCAGGGCTCATAGCCTCCCTTCAGGACACATGGTACTGACTCTCCCAGATGTCAAAATTGAAGGCTTTCTTACAAAACTCCAGCTGGGAAATGAACAAGACAGATAGCTTGAGCGACAAAGGGGTTCTTCCAGCTGCTCTACTGGAGGTGCCTGTGAACTGGGTCACTTACAAATAGAAATGTGTTTTCCTCTGTTCTAGAAGCTGAAAGTCCAAGCTCCACACCCAGCAGATCTGATGTCTGGAGAAGGTCGTGTCTCATGATTTTTTTCCTGGTGGGAGGGAAATGGGATGGATGTTGTGTTCTAGCCTTGCAGAATGATGAGAGAGTGGGGGGTGAGATCCAACATGTGAATTTGGAGGGAATGCAAACCTCCGGCCATGCAAACCACACACGCCCATCTCATCATCTCACAGTGGATCAGAACACTAAGGTGTCTCTGTGAGCATCAGTTTGCCCCCCTACCTCCCCAGGGGCCTCCAGTCCAACTATCAAGTTCCTGGCTTCTCACTGGATTCTGATTCTTTCCTGGGAGTTAGACTCTCCTGAAGCCACACCATCCGGGTTTACAGCTGCCTCCCTGGTGTGGAGCCTGACCCATCCCATTCTCGACTCCTCCTTCATCCAGCTGTTCCTTTTCCTCATTATTTCCCCTTGAGTCAAGAACCCCAACTTAGCAATCAAAGATGCAGTTTTACAGTTCAGACCCAAGGGGCGGTGTCGTCAGCTACCACCTACTAACTATCCTGAGCTAGACACCTGCTGATCAGCAGCCACAACTTAAACTCCTGATCCATCCGGACTTCATCTCCTTCGTTCTCATTCTCACCCTCTTGCTGTCAAGTTCTAAACTGGCCCACAAGTTAAGCCTTGAAAGAAAGGGTGTCGTCATGGCATGGTACAGCATTCACTGAGGAGTCCCTATGAGCTAGCACATCCTTGGACAGTGGTTCTCCATCTTCTGCAGGGAGACATACAAACTCACTACAGTATTCTGTGTGAAAAGCAACAGCTTGGTCTCAGTGCAAAAGATCAGAGGAAGGCAAATATAGGCCAACAAGTTAGAATACATTGCCTGTTCCAATCCCAGCTGCTGTGGGAGAAGGGGGCAAGACACACACACACACACACACACACACACACACACACACACACACACACTGGTGAGAATGCAGGCCTTCAATTAATGGTTACTTCCGGCTTGTTAATAAGCTCTGATCCAGATAGTAACCATGGCAAAGGGCATCCTAAACAACCCATCCAGAAAGGCATGTGAGCTCAGGTTGGGAGAAAAGAGCCAGCACCAGGTAAACTGAGTACTTAAACTTACCTGCAAATGCTTTCCACCGTCGGCAAACATAGATGCTGCACCTATCAAAGACACAGAAACGGCTTAAGGACTGAATAATAAAGGTTGAGAGGACTGAATTAGACGTCAATGCAAACACTGGACCATCAGGTGTATATTCATTATTAAAATGAGTTCGTCCTTATTTTGGTATATTGTGCGGTTGGTTGATTTTTATCTGAGGTAGCAAAAACCATTTTGAACTGGAGCTAAACTCAGAGGCCAAAGTTTTCTTAGAAATTGGATTCTACTCTAAGTTCAAGTTTCAGACAAAAACAAGAACAACAACAACAAAGATAAAATAAGTGCATGCGAGCACGGGGTTGGCTGGAGCATTGTTCTGCATTGTTCTCCATTGTTCTGCATTGTTCCACATAAGACAACTGGAAAGCCTGCTAAGACTTTTTTAACTTCATAATTCAGTTTTTACACAAAAAGAAATTATGAAGTTAAAAATAAAATAAGGGACTAGAAAATGAGTTCTGTTCATTCTGGCTAGTGTGTCAAGAGCTCAATGAAATTAATTTGCAAACTGCTTTATCTCAAGAGACACAGTCAACACAGGAAGAATATAACTGGTAAAATATATGAAAAATGGTTACTTTTGATATAAAAACTCGAACAGAAAACTATGCTACAAAATGACATTGTATTCACCATGATTAATACTCCCTGACAACTGATCTGGCAGAAGGGACACTCTTGCACATTATTGTTGTTCATTCATAGTCATACAAACCTTTGTAGGAAACAATAGAGCAATCAATGTCAAGGCTTAAGATATACTCATTCTCATGACTCATTCTGGGGAGTGCTGAAGGAAGTTACTTAAACGAGAAAGCAAAGATTTTATATATATAAATACAATACTGGACATGTTTAACGACAAAGAATGACTGACTTCCCCACAGTACACCCACCCTGAAATAATCCAGCAGCTATAAAATGATATTCACGAAGAGAGATGAAGTGCAGACATGTTCTCCATGGAACTCTGAGTGAAAGCCGGTGCTGTACAGAATTCTCTCCATGCGTTGATTCTGTCCACACTCAGCTATGCTGGAAGGTGGGTGGAAACCATGAGAGAATCGTCACTTTTTGACAGTTTCTTGCACGCGAATAGTGAATTCTGGTCTTTTTTCACACCATTTAGCCAATCTTAACCTCATCCTCTCCTTCTGAAATTCCTTTCCCCAACAAGCTCCCTCCCACTTCCCACGTGGTTGGTGTGAGTGCCTGTGTGCCTGTGCGTGTGCAGAGTTGTTTATTGGGACATGGACACTGCTAAAAAAAAAATGGCATCCTCTCCCCTGCATCTAGTAACTGCCAATGGTCCCACAGGGAGGGGTGAGACATCACAAGCACCAATTTAAGAATACTTGTGCTAAGCTGGGTGGTGGTGGCGCTTGCCTTTAATCCCAGCACTTGGGAGGCAGAGGCAAGTAGATCTCTGTGAGTTCGAGGCCAGCCTGGTTTACAGAGTGAGTTCCAGGACAGGCTCCAAAGCTACAGAGAAACCCTGTCTCAAAGAAAAAGAAAAGGATACTTTTGCTAGATGGATGGTGGTGGTACCTGCTTTTAATCTCAGCACTCAGGAGGCTAAGAACAACCAGGAATACACAGAGAAATCCTGCCTTAAAAAAAAAAAAGATTAGTTGTGCTTAGGTCTGGAACAGCCTGCTTGGAATAGAGACCAGATTTGGCACAGTGCCTCTCGGTTTGTAAACTGCAGCACTGAACGCCCCCATGGGAAGAATCAAACTGCTGATGACTTTGAGTACTTCCTCAGGAACACTGTCCTTGGCTTCCATGTGGCAAAAATTTTCCAGTTCACCCTCAGTCCCATCATTCATGTCTGAGGGAGCCAGCAGAGCTACCAGAGTGACGACAGATGTCCAGGCGAGGAGCCATCCCTAGCTGTTGTTTTCCATTTCCATGGGCATGTCCCCGGACCTAGCAGATGAAAACCAGACCTACCCCTTCCCCGTGTGATGTGGGTCTTGTCCCTACTGCTGTTGCTGTGACGGCCAAGTGTCAATTATCTCCTAAGCGTGAAAGCAAATATTGTGATAGCCCAAGAAACCTACCAGCATAGGAAGGCTCTGGCGGCTGCCTGGCCAGCTGCCCGTGTGTCTTTATTACCATAACAGTTCTCAGGAAAGGGACCCTGCTCCATGTGAAGATCAGTGCTGACCCCATCCATAATTTCCAGTCTTCGTTTTCCTCTCTCTCTCTCTCTCTCTCTCTCTCTCTCTCTCTCTCTCTCTCTCTCAGCATTTGGACTATGCTCCTTTTAAGTCTGGTGGTGAGTGCTTGCTTTTCTTTGCCTCAAACAAGTCCTGTCAAACCATTCACGTAGTCTCAGGACCCTTTAATATGTGGTTATATGAAGACTCTAAAATTTTGAAGGCCTTACATATGGTCCTGAGTATCAATACTGAGTCTTGAGAGAAACAACCAATAGGGCATAGATAGATAGGCGATAGATAGATAGATAGATAGATAGATAGATAGATAGATAGATAGATGGATGGATGGATGGGTGGGTGGGTGGGTGGGTGGGTGGGTGGGTGGGTGGGTGGGTGGGTGGGTGGGTGGGTGGGTGGATGGATGGATGGATAGATAGATAGATAGATGGTAGATAGAATAGATAAGTAGATAGATAGATAGATAGATAGATAGATAGATAGATAGATAGATAGATAGATAGATGATATAGACAAGTATTTTAAGGAATTGGTTCACACATTTATAAAGACTAGAAAGTTTCAAATCTGCAGGGCAGGCCAACAAGTTGTATGCCCACCTAGAGAGGAGCTGATGCAGCAGGAGTATGAAGACAGGCTGAAGGCAGAATTCCCTTTCCCTCCAGGACTCTGGGCCTGTATTTTCTTAAATCCTTCCATTTATTGAATGGGACTTACTTACACTGTAAAAGATAATCAATCTGCTTTCCTCAAAATCCACTGGCTTAAAAGTTAACCTCATTTACAAATACCTTCACGGCAGCCATGGTTACACTAATTACACGTGTGTCACAGTGAACAATACCTGACAGAAACAACAGAAGGAAGGTTTATTTTGCCTCATAGTTTGCAGAGATTTCAGTTCACGGCAGTGTAGAAGGCATGACAGAACAAGTCTGCCTGCAGAAGGAGGGGTCTTGTAGCGAGGGCCCACTCTGCCACAACTTGCCAGGAAACAGAAAGTGGTACCGGAACTACGGACTCAGTACAACTTTCAAAGGCCCACAGCTTCTACCAACTAGGTACCGCCGCAGCCTCCCAAGACACAAGTGCTTCCAACATGAGCCTGTGGGGAAAGTACGTATTCAAACCCTAGCAATGGCCTGGTCAACTGCAGGAATTAAGTCAAGGAGTAGATATTACATGCATGTGTATTTGGCCATATGATGGGGTTGTTCAAACAGCTAAAGCTGCTTACTTATGCAGATAATGTGATTTCTGCTCCAAGAATGTTCAGACATAATATCAGACAGCCTCCTACTAGTGATATTGCAGAGAATGTAACTTTAACTGACTAGGAAGTTGGAGCTGTGTGTCATCTACCTGTAATAATTGTTAACCTGCCTATCTGTAAGTGATATATTATCCATCTATCTCATCAACATATATATGTATACCCATCAGTTATGTAATATTTATCAATAAGTCATCATCAACCATCAATCTCTCTTCTGTGACGAGCATCCTATGTATGTATCTACCACCTATTAAATGTTCTGATCCTAATGTCTTATCATTGTTGTATGTATAATATAAAAAATTTCTGTGAAATTACTTTGAACTCCAATAAATGCAAAATATTCTTAAAGTGGACTGTCTCTCCTCATTTGATGAATAAAGAAAATGAGGTTTGAGAAGTTCAAGTGCTTGCTCGAGGGCTGTAGGCTGGGTTTGCCCACTCAGGTCCTTTCTATTACAATGCAGATGACATGCTTACAAAATGCTTCAGGCCATCGCTAGCAGTACCCGTGTGTCAGTCAGCTTCCCACTGTTCTACAAATACCAGAGATGGATCAGTTTGGAAGTAGGAAGGCTTTTCTTTCATTTCACAGATCCAGAAACTTCAGCCAATTACCACTTGGTCCCACGTCAGCCTTTGGGTCAGTGGTGGCCCAGCACATCATGGTGGGAAAGCATTGAAGCTGCTTGGGGAAAGGAGAAGAGCCAAGGGTCCCACAATCTCTTCAAGAACATACCCCAAGTGGCTTAACTTGCTTCCACTAGGCCCCACTCTTAAAGTCCCTTATGCTCCAATAGCACATAGAGTGCAAGCCTTTCACATGTGGGTCTTTGTGGGACATTCGAGATCCAATCTAGAGTAACTGTCACTTCTTGAATGGTTCCAATCTGGCCTCAACCCTGTTCATCATTTACCTTCAAGGAAGAGCAGCTCCTACATTAGCAAAGCATCCCACGGTCTCCTAGAACAGACACGGGTTTGTTCTAGAAGAGAGAGACATTCTATTGGGTTAGTGCTGAAGTTCCTCTTGACCAAAATGGAGTTGTGTCCAATCTGGGAGCTCCAGGGAAAGGAGACATGAGGCAGAGCCTAAAATAAGAACCTAAAATGAAATTCCAGCCTCCTAGAATACAGGTTAGGCATTCCTGATATAAAAAATCCAAAATCTAAAATACTCTAACATCCAAAGCCCTGAGCAACAGCGTGGTACAAGTGGAAAATTCCACACATGTCCATAAGAGAGGTTGCAGTCACAACCCAGGGAGACTGAAAACACTGCCTAATATAATAGATTAAAACCCCTTCAGGCTATGGAATACAAAGGGTATGAAGCACAAATACATTTTGTTTAGGTGTGGGTCCTAGTCTCTTACTGTGTTTATCTTATTGTATGTATATCAATATTGCAGAACTATTTCCAGCCCCAAGCATTTTAAACAGGGATCACTCGACATGTACATGAATTTTGGGGAAGGCTTCTCCATCTCCCAGTAAAACATCTGCAAGGCAAACCTGTTCTCACTACCGCTGGCCACCGCTCACCAATGCCGAGGAGAGACCTGCAACACCAAGCATCTCTCCTTTCATTTCACCTAGGGAGAAAGGGGGGGGAAAAAAAGAGGCAATAAAGAGGGACAAGAGTCCCTTCTTCTCAGAACTTTATCACTCCCTCACAGGTGTCCAATAGAGTAATAAGCTGGCAATCTAGGAACACCAGCTACTTTCCAAGAAAGATGTCTGCAGCAATAACGTCTCCAGGGTCGGGATTAAACGTCAGTCTCTGGACATCTCAACGCCTTCCAATGTTTTACTATAAAAAGGCACAAACAACATCATACCCCCAAAGCCACAATGCCCTCCTCCTGCTACAATCACACATCAAAGATCCCCTGGGGCAATGCATTGGCACCTCATCGGAATGATCATGGATGTTTCTTTAATAAAGCATTTATTCTCAGCTCTTTTGTTGCTGTTGTTAGAGTTGTTGATTTCCCCCTTTGTGCGCCATGGTGTCTTTAGCCCACTGAGAGCCTTTCTGATCCACTTCCCTTTGTAGTTTTAAAAAAGAAATAATTGGGTAGCGGCTGACTTCTTTTGGTTACGTGGAAAATCAGCATCTCAGTGGCTGCTTCAGACATGCCTAATAAGAAAGCCATTAGAAAGGCAGAAGAGAACCCTATCATTATTTTCCGGTTTCCTCCTTAATTATAGACAATCGCTCTTGAAGGAAGGGGGGCAGCTCCTCTGACAAAAGTTGTGGAGCGTTTAGCAGAACAATTTGGAACCAGATTGAATGGATCAATGCTGTGTCAACTCGCAGATGCGCAACAAAAACTGCTTAGATGGAAGGAGAGGCTAATTCAGCTGTTTTTCCTTCACGCAGGAAATGGAAATATGGGTGCTTTTTCTTAATGGCTGCCCATTCTTTTATTGTTGGAGAACTTCATACACGCATATGTTTTGGTCAGATCTACCCCCATCCCTTCCCCTCTACTTCTTCCCCAGCCCTCCCTTCCACCATTTTCTTCCTCCCAAATTCTTGTGTTCTCTGTTGTAAACCCCCTTGAATCCACCTAGTGCTACTTGTATATGTGTAGGCATAGGAACATCTACTGGAACAGGGGTAGCCACATTATAGGCTATAGCCATTGCTCTTGGTCACTCTCCTAAAAATGATGGCAAAACCCTATAGATGAAGACATCAATCACATTCCTGAGTCACAGGATGCAGAAAATCTTACAGAGGCGTTTTTTTCTCAATTGTGGTATCTCTTCCCAGATAACTTTGTTTGTTTGTTTGTTTGTTTGTTTGTTTGTTTGTTTTCAGGACAGGGTTTATCTGCATAACAGTCCCAGCTATCCTGAAACTAGCTCTTGTAGACCAGACTAACCTCAAACTCACAGAGATCTTTCTGCTTCTGCCTCCCGAGTGCTGGGATTAAAGACGCGTGCCACCACTGCCCAGCTTCTTAGATGACTTCAATTTGTGTCAAGCTGACAAAACCAAAATACGAACCAGATCTTTGTGAATGTCTTACAAGATGTTTTATTAATCTCATTTTTACCATGTTAAGTGCGGAAGCCTATGAATGTAGTAATCTTCCATCTGCCTCAACCTACAACCAACTGTCTTGCGCCAACAGAGTAACCACTGGAAACAGTTCACTTCCAGTTGGTGGATGTCCTGAATCTGTTCACACAAATTCTAACTAAGCTGCAACTTGTTTTCTAGTTTAGTTTGTAAGTTACCTCTCTCTTTGCCTCTCCTTCCCTCCCCCTTCCCCTCCCTCTCTCTCCCCTTTCTCTTCCCTCTTCCTCTCTCTCTCCCTCCCTCTGTAACTTTAAGAGCTATACTCTACCATGCTAACATTCCTTGACAAACGCCTACTGTGGATGGATTTTAGACTGCTTTGTAGTGTATCCTTACTTGCTTTCGTTGCTATTAGGAAACAGCAAGGAGCAGCCTGTACACGCAGCTTTGGAAATGTGTGCGCATTTCTGTAAGTCCAAAATAAACCCAGAAAAGTAGAAATGGTGAGTGAAAGAACTGAGAGTTTTAAATTACTATAATATTGTCAAATGTACCTTAAATGCTCATGCCAGTGAGTTCTGGGAGAAACAGGGCACAAGGTATCTGCAAGAATTTTGGCCAAAATCTTACCAAAAGCAATCCACAAATTCAATGCAATGTCCAGCAAAATTCTTCACAGATCTTGAAAGAGCAATACTCAACTTCATATGAATAAGCAAATGTGAGACGCTGCTGCTTGGCCAGCAAGCAGAAACGATCACGAAATCGAGAATTCTTCCCAAATCACGTCTTTATTTGGAGCCCTCGGCTGAATGGGGGAATGCGGGGGGAACGAAAGAAAGAGAGAGAGGGAGAGCAAGGGAGAGAGGAAGGTGAGAGAGCAGGAAGCGAGAGAGAAAGTGAGAGAGGAAGTGAGAGAGCAGGAAGAGAGAGAGAGAGAGAGAGAGAGAGAGAGAGAGAGAGAGAGAGAGAGAGAGAGAGGCCCAAAGGCAGCCGCTTTTCTAGGGTGGAGAGGCTCGGATGCTCATTGGTTAATACCATTCTGCTGAACCTCTGGGGTTTCGAGATAGGCTAGGGAACCAAGGCTCAGTTATGCAAAATACAAGCCCAAGGCGCTCTGGCCCGCGAGGCCACATCAAAAGGATCCTTCTACCACCAAGCTGCAGGACGCCAGTACCATGGCAACGTTCTGAGGGCTCCTTACAAGCAAAAAAAAAAAAAAAAAAAAAAACAGGATAGCCGAAACAATCCTGTACAACTAAAGAACTTCTGGAGGCACCACAAGTCCTGACTTCAAATTCTACTAGAGCTACAATACTGAAAACAGCCTGATATTGGCATAAGAACAGACAGGAGGACCAATGGAACCAAATCAAAGACTTGGATATCAATCCATACACTTATGAACACCTGATTTTTGACAAAGAAGCAAAAAATATAAAATTAGAAAAGAAAGCACATTCAACAAATGACACTGGCATAACTGGATATCAATATGTAGAAGAATGAAAACAGATTCATATCTATTGCCATGCACAAAACTCAAGTCCAAATGGTTCAAAGACCTCAACATAAAGTCAGCCACACTGAACCTCATAGAAGAAAAAGTGGGAAGTACACTTGAACACATTGGCACTGGAGACCACTTCCTAAATATAGCCCCAGTAGGAGAGACACTGAGAGCAACAATAAATAAATGGGACCTCCTGAAACTGAGAAGCTTCTGTAAAGCAAAGGACATGATCAACAAGACAAAATGGCAGCCTACAGAATGGGAAAAGATCTTCACCAACCCCACATCTGACAAAATATACAAAGAACTCAAGAAATTGATCATCAAAAGAACAAATAATACAATTTTTAAAAATGGGGTACAGATCTAACAAAGAACTCTCAACAGACAAATCTAAACTTGCTAACAGACACTTCAGAAAATGCTCAACATCCTTAGCCATCAGAGAAATGTAAACCAAAACAACTCTGAAGTTCCATTTTACACCTGTCAGAGTGGCCAAGATCAAAAATACTGATGACAACTTATGCTGGAATGAATGTGGGGTAAAGGGAACACTCTTCCACTGTTGGTGGGAGTGTAAACTGTGCAGCTGCTTTGGAAATCGGTATGGCGATTTCTCAGAAATCTAGGAAACAACCTACCTCAAGACCCAGCAATACTACTTTTGGGTATATTCCCAAAAGATGCTCAATCATACTACAAGGACATGTGCTCAACTATGTTCATAGCAGCATTATTTGTCTTAGCCAGAACTTCGAAACAACCTAAATGCCTTCAACTGAAGAATGGATAAGGAAAATGTGGTACATTTACATAATGGAGTACTACATAGCAGAGGGGGGTAATGACATCTTAAAATTTGCAGGCAGATGGATGGATCTAAAAAACATCATTTTGAGTGAAGTAATCCAGACCCAGGAAGACAAATATAAAATGTATTCACTCATAAGTTGCTTTCAGACAGAAAGCAAAGAAAAACCAGCCTAAAATTCACAACCCCAGAGAACCTAGACAACAAAAAGGACATACATGGATCTAATCTACATAGGAAGGAGAAAAGGACAAGATCTCCTGAGTAAATTGGGAGTGTAGGGATTATGAGAGAGGGTACAAGAAGAGTTGGGAGGAGGGGAAGGGACTCAAGAAAAATATATATCAATAAAAAGAATTTAAAAAATGAGGAAAAAAAGATTCTTAGCCAAATGTGGGGATGGGGCTTGATCAAATATAATCTCAGCCTGTACGGAGGATGTCAACATGAGTCATTGATTTTTCTTACACTATCAGTGAACATGATTCTTGTTTATGAACTAGATATGCCTTCTTTACGTGGGCTCTTCTTCCTGCCCTCTCTCTTATATCACCTCCCTCTTCCAGTCCCCTATCTTACATCACCTCCCTCTTCCTGCCCTCTGTCTACATCACCTCCCTCTTCCTGCCCTCTCTTACATCACCTCCCTCTTCCTGCCCTCTCTTACATCACCTCCCTCTTCCTGTCCCCTCTCTTACATCACCTCCCTCTTCCTGCCTCTCTCTTACATCACCTCCCTCTTCCTACCCTTTCTTACATCACCTCCCTCTTCCTACCCTCTCTTACATCACCTCCCTCTTCCTGCCTCTCTCTTACATCACCTCCCTCTTCCTACCTCTCTCTTACATCACCTCCCTCTTCCTACCTCTCTCTTACATCACCTCCCTCTTCCTACCCTCTCTTACATCACCTCCCTCTTCCTACCCTCTCTTACATCACCTCCCTCTTCCTACCCTCTCTTATATCACCTCCCTCTTCCTGCCTCTCTCTTACATCACCTCCCTCTTCCTGCCCTCTCTTACATCACCTCCCTCTTCCTGCCCTCTCTTACATCACCTCCTTCTTCCTGCCCTCTCTTTATGTGATCTCACTCTTTGTGTGGCTTCCTTCTTTCTACAATATGCCCACTTTTGCTCTGAATTTTTAGTCTTTTTCTTTTCTGTTTTCAAGTGCTTTTGGTTAATGTGGAAAAAAATGGATTCTTTTGTTACAAATGTTGCCATATTTTCTTCCCAGACCATCTTTTCACTTATGGCATTTTCCAAGCAGAATCCTTTTTCTGTAGGCAAATCTGCTTGCCCCTCCTTTTACAGATCTAAGTCTCACACTGGGCTTATAAAGAGCTGTACCTGTTCTAAGATTGGACTGAATTCCTGAGAGTTTTATTCTCATGCTTTTAAAGATCCACATTTTTACACTGAAACATTTGGTTCTTCGGGGACTTATTTGGCACAAGGAAGGAAATCGGTGTCAAAGTTTTCCCAGAAGAGGCAGTTACTCTAACTGGGGAAGCACACTGAGTTCAACCATAACGTTGATGTGGCATGGTAAGCGTGTGTTCAATGTGTCAAGGCTCTGCTGCACACCACCATGTTCGCCTTCCCCCCTGCCTCCAGCAGCTCATGGTGAAGTGATGATGACCTCATAGCGTGTGCAGCTGAGTCAGACCTCAGTTTACCCAGCAGATGTGCTGATGTCATTCAACTGAATGCCTCTTTATTATTCTCCTAACTCAGGAATTCTTAACTTGTTTGATACTGATCCTATAGATGACATATGTTTCTATCCTTGCTCTCACTCTTTCCTCCCAGCCTGAGTCAATGCCAGTATCTCTTGCTGTACTGCTTCCTACCAAGGAATCTGGTCACCTCCCTCATCCAATTTACAAGCACATAGCACAGTTAAAGGAATAAGTCGCAAAACAATCCCATACCACTTTGAAATTATGATTAATAAAAGGGTTATTTATTAAAAGGGAAAAACTACAGATCACCGTCCTAGACTACAGCCCTCTGAACAACCAGGAAACGAGTCTGGGAAGCGGAGTCCAAAGCAAGAGAGGGAGCTCAGGGCTATGACAGCTTTTTCAAGCCAAAGAGACACGCCCAAGTGGACTGGTATCTTAAAGGCTATTGGCTGAAGGAGCAGAAGGAGCTCCTGCAGCTCACAGTCCTGATACAATCTGCAATAAGACCATCAGGATATGTTCTCTCCTGTGTCTGTCGTGAATTTGGTTGTTTGTCCCTACATTAGGTGTTGCCTCCCCCATGTCACCATTTTAACACTCCCTCTGACTCCTGTGTGAGATGAGCTGCCGTCAGAGGATGGTCTGTGAAGACTTATCAGCTGACAATGCTGTAAGAGCAGAAAGAAAATGGTAGCCATGTATTTGGGCAATGAGAAGAGCTTTGGTGACTGAGAGCACCACACGGAAATAGTATCTGACCCTCTAGACACTAGGAAGTCTGGCCATCAACTCCGTATCATTTGCCTGTGATGTGTAAGATTATTGGATCATTAGCCTCATGACCTTTGCACAAAGCCAGCTCTTGCATCTGAGCCTGCAATGCCGGTGCCCACAACGGCATCACCATTCCAGCCTCGGTAGCCCCTGCAGGAGAGACCACCTCTGATGACGAAGGCCAGAGAAAATCAGTAAGCAGCCTTCGGTTGTTCAGTGGCTAGAAGTTGTGTCCAAATCTTTTGAGCTATCTATCTATCTAGCTATCATCTATCTGTATCTCTCATTTATTCTCTCGAATTCTCTCTCTCTCTCTCTCTCTCTCTCTCTCTCTCTCTCTCTCTCTCTCTCTTCCCCTCTCTCTCTTCTATCCTGAAATAGTACCTGAAAGAAAAAAAAATGACAAGCAATAAATAAATAAATAAACTGGCAAGTTCTTGACAAAAGCCAAATTTAGAAACTGAAAGCAGGCAGGTCTTCTGTTGCTAACACTATTGCTGTCTTGCAGCATAATCAATGAGCTTGTCAAAGAAAGGGACAGAGGGAGGGAAGGAAAAAGAAAAAGAAAATTTCTCTTAGATGGACTTTTTGGACTATGTAAGCACAGAGAAAGGAAGGGGTGGAGAGACAATTAAATTATAAGCAACAAAAATATCATAAATCAACACATTAAAAAGAGACTGTTAACATGAAAACACATTTTAGAAATTTAACAGCTAGACTATAAAGGTATAATTACTATCTACAACATTGATAGTTTTCTTCCCTGAACTCAATATCATAAAAAATTCAAGCTATGCATCTTGAGAAATCTGGCATAAGATTACTCATGCCTGATAGCTCCCCAGTAGGTCAAGATAAGGGCACCAGAGCCATCTAGCTTAACCCTCTCAGCGGGTGAGAGATGAGGAAGTCGGAGGATCAGGAAGGAAGCTTGAGTGAAGAAGTCAAGGCCATAGTGAGTCAGCCACAAGCCACTGCCAGCCTTGGATCTTGTGACTGTGTGGCGCTTTGAAGACTCCTGCCAGCTACCACAACCAGCTTGGCACAGTTGCTTCTTGTGTTACACAAAACCCCTCAGGACTGGCTGCCTCCTTGCGTGTCTCCCAACCAGCTCTCCCCAGCTCTGCTCTGTCTTGAAAACCAGGCTGACACAGACTCATCTGCCTACTTGCTTACACGTCTAGTTGAGTTTAATCAAAAGGGAACCCCAGCAACTCTAGGAGGGAGAGTGGGTGGGAGGCCAGGGCACCTCTCCTGACTTCTGCCTCGAGCCAGCATCCTCCTGGGAACATAACACCACGGAGCTGTTTTTCTTTCCTTCTCTTCCCTCCTTCAAGCCTTAAGTGTGGATTCCCCTCTTTGTCAGGCAGGGTTCCCTAGAAGAACACAGCAAGTAGAATAAAAAGGGAGAGTGGGAAAGGAGAGGGAGGGGAGGAAGATGGAGAGAGAGATAGGGAGAGAGGGCCAGGGAAAGGAAAGAGAAGAGAAGGGGAGAGATAGAAGGGGGAGAAAGGGGAAAGAAGGAGAGAATGGGGGAGAGAAGAGGGAGAAAGGAGCAGGAAAAGGGATGGGAAGAGAGATGGGGAGAGAGGCAGGGAGAAGGAGTGGGGAGAGAACCTAAAAGGGTAGGGGATAAAGTAGGGAGAGAATGGGAAGGGAGAGGAAGGGGGAGATTGTTAAATCAGTTTCCTCACTGTTTGCTAAATCAGTATCAATAGCTACCTCACACTTAAAAGGCTGAGAGTCTGCTAGCTACTGGGACCTTGAGCCTAAATGCCTCCGCAGTCCCAACCTGGTGTCAGACACTTGGAGGGTCCCTCGAGATGTGCTGGTCCTTGGCCAACTACAGAAACCTGGGATTGTTGGTTCTGCAGTCAGTGAAGGAATCATCCTCCTCATCATCAGCATCAGCATCAGCAGCAGCGGAGGAAACAATTCCATGACCAGAGGGAAGGCCAAGAGAATGAAAGACAAATTTTCCTTCTGCCATACCCTTTTTCTGGGCTGCCACTAGAAAGTGCTACCCATATTTTGGGTGGGTCTCCCCATATCAGTTAAGGCAATCAGAACAATTTCCCAAATGAGGCTCCTTACTGAGGTTTCAATGTATGACACATGGACATTAGAACTAACTATCATGGTCTCTCAGACCTTCTGTACCAAGCTGTCCTGGTTAGAACAACAGAGCTGTGCCTCATCCCCCTAGGGATTAGAACTTTGTAATTAAGGGGTTAGCAGAGCCACGCTTCTGCTCTCGAAGGCCTAAGGGAGGCTTTCTGAGCCTTCCTAGCCATTCATTCCCAGCTTCTGGTGGCAGCTGATAAAATCCTTGGCATTCTTGTGTTGCTCCCATCTCTCCCTTCAGCACCAGGCAGTGTCTTCCTGTCTCTTTCATGGCTCGTCTCTTCTGATGAGGGCACTATGCCACTGGACGAGAGACCACCCTGCTTTGGCTATGTCTGTAAGCATCCTCCCTCCTAGATCACACACTTGGGAACTGAAAAGAGATAATAACTTCTGTGTACCTTCTAGGCAGACAGATGGATGATAGATGCAAGATAGATAGATAGATAGATAGATAGATAGATAGATAGATAGATAGATAGATGAGAGAGAAAGAGAGAGAGGGACGGCTGGGAAGATTGCTTGGTGGTTAAGAGCGCTTGTGGATCTTGCATAGGACCAAGGATGGCTCATAACTCTCACGTGGCAGCTCACAACTGCCTATACTTCCAGTTCCAGAGGACCCTCCACACTTTTACAACCTTTGTAGGTGCTGCACACACATGGTACACAGACATATATACAGGCAAACATAAGAGGCACTAAATTAAAGATAAATAAACACTTAAGTATATATATAAACACTTCTTATTCCATCTAAGAAAGCCATATAAACGTGTAATGTATTTTAACCGTATGCACTCCCCACTTTACCCCCAACTCCTCCCAGACCCACTCCCAGTCCCTCCCAAATTCATTCCTCTTTCTTTCTTTTTTAAAACAACTCACCAACTCCCATTAGTTCTAACCATATACTCATGGGTATTGGGTCATCCACAGGAGTACAGTCAACCCACCAGGGACCACATCCTTAAAGAAAGCTGATTCTCTGTCTCCCAGGAGCCATCAGCTATCAATAGCTCCTTGGCTGGGGGTGGGTTTGTGAGCACCTCTTCATCTTGCTGGAATCTTGAGAGACAGAATTCAACTCAGAGCTGGGTGAATAACAACACTCTGATACATCTGACCACAGGGTAATGCAGTATCCTTGTGGGCTTCACATATTCAACGTGCATTTCTATAAGTAACTCTTAATAAACTTTTTGTTTCCACTTGGGATACAGAAAGCAACAAGAGAATGTTGCCCCTACCCTAGTAATGACAAAAGGCCAAATAAATTACCTAACCAAAGCTTTTACTGATCGCATCAGATGTCTGAGAGTATAAAACAATTTAGTCCATTTTAATGTCTCATAAGCCCCTCAAGGAGAGATGGATCACACAAGTTATCAAATGCTGTGCAAGCGGGTTAAAAAAAAAGAGCTAACATATTAACAAATGCTTAAGAGTCAAACTTAAGTGGACAAGACAGTATGGAGCCCTGAAACCCAATAACCAGCCCAAGTTGCTCCCATTCAGCAGTTCCTTCCCATAATCTTGTATCATTAATCTGAGAAAGATGGAGGCAGAAGAAACCCTTGGGTGGCACAGTGCTCTTGTGCGCACCTGCTGCACTGTATGAATGAGGAGATTCGCCTACTTAGCAGACTCTCGCAGGTGAAGCAAATGTCTGAAGTAGCTAGGAAGTGGTAGCAGAGCCTCCCACTTTGAAGCCCTTGCAGACTCTTGTGCTCCTGAGAAACGGAAGCTAAAGTTCTTTACCACTGTCCTCTGAAGGGTGAGAGACAATCTCTGAAAAAACAGTGTCCTGTAACCATCAAAGGCAGAAAAATATGACCACATAAAGGGAGACCAGACAAAGCAGTCTTTAGATGAATCAGGAGCAAGAGAAAATACTGCCACTGGGACTCAGAGGAACAGATTCCCCCTACAGTGAAAATTCAACCAGGTAATGAAGATCCCTCCCCATAAGTCATGAGGGACATACAAAGTAACAAGCAGAGCAGTGAGCTCTAGGTTCAGGGAGATACCCTGGCTCAAAAAATACTAAATATGAAGAGTGGGTAAGGAAGACACTAGAAGTCAACCTCTAGCCTCATTGTATACACATGGACACCATACACACGAACACAGAGAATGTTTTGACAAAAATAAAACCTTAAGAGACTCCATTGCCAGCAGACTTGCATTAAATAAAATTTTGCAACTAAAAAATATTTTGCAACTTCAAACAAAAATTTTGAGATGGAAAATTTAGTTCACACATAGATATAAGAAACAATGAAATTGGTAAACAGAAAACACACGAAGACATTGTTTTATCTTAAGTCTTTTATAAAAATTACAAATGCAAAATAATGTGTTATATAGTCTATAAAATATAGAGGAGTCATATGATTTAAAACAGTACAAAGGGTGAGAGAGAAAAGGGTAGTTTTAAGGACTTTATACAACAGAAGAAATTATGTATGATTCTAAAGTAGACTAGTGTAATGACATGTATTTTGTAAATTCTACATTAAACGCTAAACAATAAGAAAAAGAAAATTCAATAAGAGGAATTTTAAAAATCAAACAATCCAAAATAAAGTAGAAAAGGCAAAATAAGGGAAAAACAAAATTACAAATAGTAAAATAGCACATTTAAATCCAACCACAGTTATTATCACATCAATGAAACAGGGTCTAACTATCCCCATTAGAAGACAGAGAACAACAAATCCAAAAGAACAAGACCTAACTATGTATAGTTTACACATATACAAAAAAAGGATTTTTAAGATATACAAAATTAGCATTAATAAAAAGAAAGCTATACCATAAAAGACACAATTTAAGACAAATACTATAGGATCTAAAATGAGCATTATATATAATTTAAAAATTACAATAAGAATGATTTTATACTATGATAATACAAGCTACCATGAAGATTATCATCAGTGCTAAAAGTTTTTGCGCCTAACACAGATTTCAAGGAATGTGATTGAAAAACTAATTTGCTCAAATGGAAAATAGACGAATTTACAATGTCATCAACAATGGAGAATTCAACAGTCACGTCTCAGTAATTGAGTGAGCAAGTATCTAGGAAATGAGCAAAGGTATAGAGGATCTAAATATCACAGACCAGTTTGATCCAATTGCTATCTTACCCAGCGACAGAAAACACCCATTCTTTTCAAGTGAGCAAAGGTATAGAGGATCTAAATATCACAGACCAGTTTGATCCAATTGCTATCTTACCCAGCGACAGAAAACACCCATTCTTTTCAAGTATACAGTAAATATTCATCACTCAGACTATGCTCTCAACTAAAATTCAACAAATTTCAAAAGAATAAAGTAAGCCAAAGAGATGTACTATAACCATAACAGAATCAAAACTAGAAACAGCAATGTGTCTGGGAAATTACTAAGTATTGGAAAATTAAACATATTTAAATAAAATCAAAGTAAGAAGAAAACATTTTGGATAAAACTGAAACTACAATAGGCTACAAGTCAAACAGCATTCAGAGGAAACCATGTCATCTTTAAATGCTGGTATCAGAAAATAAGAAGAATCACACACCACTCTCTTTCTACCGGAAGAGACTAGAAAGAGAGAAACAAATTCAGCCAAAGCAGATGGAAGAAAGAAAATAATAAAGCCAAAAGGAGAAATCAATAAAACAGACAAAACCAAAACTGTGTCTCTCAGTTCCCAAAGGTATCAGAGCATGGACGATAATATGTGTGCAGTTACTAAGTTATTGAGGCTAAATAAGAGCAACCTCTGTTTGTAGCACTCCAACCAATTTACACAATCCCCATGTGGACTCGTCTGTTCCTTTGGGGTATGATAGTACAGAGTGTTTATAATTGTATTCACAAGTACATAGCATGTAGAGATCAGACGCCCATTTAAATGGCTGGCCAAAGACTGAGCCAAGAGTTTATGTCAGTGTTGTTATTAGACTTTCATCTTTCTTCTTTTGGCTTTTTCACTCTTTGGGCGCCCGCCATCCAGCTCCCAAATACATCATACACAGAGGCCGGCCCCTACAGGCTCCTCTCCATGTTCTGTTGTTGTTCCTCCTCTCCCTTGTTTCTCCTTCTATTTATACTCTCTGTCTGTCAGTCATGCTTAAACTTGCTCTTACCTCACTATTGTCTGTTCAGCTCTTTATTAGACCATCAACTGTTTTAGACAGGCAGAGAATTGCGGCTTCACAGAGTCAAACAAATGCAGCACAAACAAAAGAAGCACCTTTACACCATTAAACAAATGTCCCACAGCATAAACAAAGGTACAACACCTAACAGCTTCCCTTTTTTCCTTTCTAAACAAAAATGAAAAGTTTTAACTTTAGCATAGTAAGACTGTATATAAGAAGAAAAATTATCAAGTAAAGATTACATTCACAATGTACTGAATTTCAATTCATTTGCGTTTGGTAAATTTCAAAAAAAAAATACTCCATGATCTGTCCTATCTTAGTAAGTCCAAAATTTTATACCTAACTCACTTGCTATCATATCTAAGAAAAACTGCAACTATAACTATCTCATCTTCAACTCCATCGAAGACACCAGAAGGATATAATATTGTTTAAATAAACAAAACATGAATTGTAAATGACTTCTAAAAACTTTAGAAATGACAGAGACATCTGACTGCCTGGACAGTCACCCAAAGTTCCTTTGCAACACTGGAGCATCCATTTTCAGGCCCATAGTATCTGGCAGACTTTTCACTGGAGAAGGAAATTTGAAAGACTTTCCCACCTATACTGGCAGTTTCCAGTCACTTTCCTTTGTGTCCTGAAGAATGTCTGGCAGTTTCTTCTGGGAAGCAGGAACCCTGAAGGACCATCCCACCTTGTCTTGACAAAGTTCAGCGGTCACTTTCCTGTGGGTCTGGCATGTCTAGTTTATACAACATACTGCCAGGCAATCCAGGCAAGGACAACTTCTTGCCCAAATGGCAAGCCTTGCCACATTGAAAGCAAACTCCATAAGGAGTTTCTTCAATGCCCATCATATCTGAAGTAAATCGGTGCTGCCAGGAACAGATGTGTCTCATTGTCATGGAAAACCTTAAGTTAACAAAATATTTTAAATGCCATATTCTATAGATCTTTAAAGTGTTTGAAGACCATTTATCTATCTGAAGTGTGTCTTTGTATGATCTAGAAAACATATCTAACATATCTACGAATTTGATTGTTATAAAAGACTTACCACTAACCTATGTTTCCTGATTATCCTATGTAGTTCATAATAATAGCTTTCAAAAAACTAGAATTTTACCTTACATTTTTAAATGAACTACATAGGTACAATACTTTAAATGAGAGTAGAAAAATATATACAGTGTGTTGTAACAAAAATTGCCTTAAATTTGTATCAATATAAAAAAGTAAAAAATTTTGTTATATAGTAACAAAATTGACTTTGAATTTGTATCAATATACCGAAATCCATGCCAATGCAAAATATCTGAGATTAATAGTTGTCTTTTATCATATATTCCCCTAAATTATAACGAACAACTGTAACCCATCAAATAACCAAAAGTCTCCCACAGCCCGATTTTTGGATGTGGACTTTTTTTCTCTAGACTGTCTCCTGCTGAATGTGGGTGGAGGCCCTTTAAGGGTTCTTAAGAAAATTTTGAGACAATGACCAAGTCCTGGGAAGACCAGCTACAACCTTTGTTGATAGATATCACCTGTCAAGTTTCAGGAGGTCTCCCTTGGTCAAACCTGATCCATATCAAACTGGCATGAATCCACAGCCTCTTGCTTCCTGTGGAAACAAAAGCAAAACTGTTTCTCCAAGGCATTTTTGATTTCCATTGACAAATATATTTTTTGACTTTTTTAAATTTAAGAGAGCCTTAAAGTATCCCGGTTAACTCCATTTTGCAGACGGTCTTGGGCCTTAGGTGGAGTACTGCAGACTATCTAGTCTTAGTAGGATATGTAATTAACTGGCCATAACTAAACTCAACTCAGAAGCACCCAGCAAATTTTAACAAATAAGATCAGTAAGTTTGTTTCTGAATCACTTCGCTAAGCAAAGGAGATTGATACAGATTCAAAAATGTCCACAATGTGGCTGGCTTTATCAGTCTTGATCATCAGTCTTGATAGGCTGACATTACCCCAATCCTCTTGCCTCTGTAATTTTTGTTGATTTCTCTGGGTACCTTGAAGGCTTTATCTTTACATTGGGTATCATAGTTGACCCCTGCTGCACCCGAGAATTGCTGGTCCTGAGCTGATTTTGTCAAGCTACTCTTTTTGGTAAGATGATTTCTATCTTTTTCTACTTCTTCCCATACTTCTGAATATTAGTTCCGCCCCACTGTTTTTCTTCTTCTCTCCTCTGGGGGCTCCACTCACTTGGATATTACTGCTCTTTGCCCATCTTCCTCTTGTATGCTCTACCATCTCACTTTTTGTTGTTTGTTCTTTCTTCCCTTGCTTTCTTGTTTCTCTGCTCTGCTCAAACCTTCATGCATTGTTCTTCCTTGTGCTTCTTACGATTTACTCTTTAATCCTGCTGTCATTTCTTTCATCTACTTTGTTTCTTCCTGAAAAGTTGGGGATGCATTTCTGCTTTTCGTTTGTTTTTATCATTTATTTTAAAATCCTAAATGCTTGATTCAGTATATTTAATTCCAATGGGAACATAAGCCTAAAATCTTATTCTACTTCATGACTGTTTTTTAACGGTGGAATTTTCTTCAGTTGATTTGCATGTAAATTCATTTCCTGGTTTTGAGAATTATAAAACTTTTCTTTTGTTCATTTGTGCCATATTGCAGTATTTTGATTACTAGTTTAATTCCAGCCCTGTCTTTAAAGCCCTAATACTTAAGTGAGAGGATTGTTTGCTATTTGTTTGACAGATTGTAAAACTGTGAGGTTAAGGAGGTTCATGTTTGTTTTGTTTCGTTGCGTTTCTCTTTTGTTCTCTTTTATTGTATCTTTTTCCTATTCTGCTTTTCCATGCAGGGTCTATAGGGTGAATCCCCCTCCTATTTTGCCCTTTCTCGCCTAAGCTTTCTTTCCCAGAGACCACCCTTTAAACTGGGGTTTCCCACCACTGGAGCGGCTACTCAGCAGAGCCATCACCGTGCCTCTGACTAGAGATCTATTACAATCTTCCTTGAAAGAGGAAAAGAAGAAACAGAAGAAGAAACATCAGGTTCAGAGTCCAGATTCTTACTTCATGGGTGTGAAACATCATCAGGTTGGTACAAGATTACTATAGCTTTCAACCATGCTCAGGCAGTGAGTCCTGGTGAAGGTTGTTCAGCTGTGTTGTACCAGCCAGAAGTGGAAAAGCCAGGCCCACAGAAGGCTGCTCATTTAGAAGAAACTAACACTAATAATCTATACAACTTCCTGAGTTCATGTTTTTCACAGAAAGCCTTATCAAGTTCAGTTACTCTACAAAGATAATAATTATATTTGATCTTCTCCTTCTTCCTCTTCTTCCTCTTCTTCCTCTCTTCCTCTTCTTCCTCTACTTCATTTTCTTCTTCTTCTTCTTCTTCTTCTTCTTCTTCTTCTTCTTCTTCTTCTTCCTCTTCTTCTCCTTTTTTGCTTTTTGAGACAGGGTTTCTCTGTGTTGCAACTCTGGCTGTTCTGAAACTCTCTCTCTGTAGATCAGGCTGGCCTCAAATTCAAAAAGCATAGGCCAAAAGAAATCTTTTTCATCTTCATAAGTTAATGATCTTTGTTGTAGTGTTGGAAAACTAACTAAGGCAATAGGCTTCTGCTCAAATTTAAACAAGTAACTCCCATGACTAGCCTCAAAATCAGTAAAAAGAATAGGTGAGCACAGAGACCCCTCTGGTGGTTTCTTCTGAAAAGCAACCCCACTCCCAAGAGCAACCAGAGCAACGATTCATTTGGGTCATTGTTTTACATTACAGAGATGAAATCATTTGGTGCATAGTCCTGTGTCTGGCTCCTTACATCTTATCACATGACTCATCCACAGAACATAGTTGTAGGACCCAACCATGACAAGCTCAACAGAGGTCTGGGTCTCAGTGGTTTGTCCTAAGGCAACACCTGGCTCCAAGAAAGATCACAAAATGAGACCATGAAGCACCACCCAGGAACTGACCATCCAAAGGAAATTCCTAATGTTTCAACCATTGTAGATAGGATCACCTTCAGGCATACACACACCCATCGCTTTTAACAAGGACACCCCCAGATAAATGTCAGCCAATCAAGGGTCCCGAACCTTAGAAATCCCTCACCCCAACCTTTGCTATTATATTAGTAAAACGGCACTGTTCCCCAGTGGCTGCAGCCATTCATGAGGGGAAGCGAGTCCCAGGCAGGGAGATGCATGGTGGGTGCAAGACCAAGACGGATAGGCACACACCGTGCAAACGGAGGTTAGATATTTATTTAGTGGGTTATGGAAGAGAAGGGGAGAAAGAAAGAAAGGGGAAGAGCAGAGAGAAACAGAGAGAAAATGAAAGAGAATGAGAGAGAGAGAGAGGGAGAGAGAGAGAGAGAGAGAGAGAGAGAGAGAGAGAGAGAGAGAAGATGGAAAGGGAGAAGTGGGGAGAAGAGAGGCAGAAGCTGAAGGAAGATCTACCTGACTCAGTGGTGGATGGGGAAAGGAGGGAGTGGGGCTTGTCTCTTAAAGGGACAGGACAGACCATTAGAAAAACCCCACTCCAACTGAACTCAGGACTCTCTGATCATGCCAAATCATTGGAGAAGTTCGAACTTGAATAAGAATAAAGGCTCTTTGCTTTTACATACAGGATTTGGGCTCCTTGTTGGTTTTTTGGGGAACTCCACAGAACTGGGCATAACAAGTTTGTTCTCTCTCCTGCTGAATTCTACTGTCTGTGTGGATATGCTACATTTGATGTTCTTGAAGTCCTTTCAAGTTTGGGTTTAATTAGAATAGTGTTGATATGAGCCATCTTGTGCTTATCTTGATAACTGTGTGAATATATGTGCCTGGGGCTAGAATTGCTTGTTCATAGACAAGGGTTGTGCCAGCTTGTTTTATGACAACTTGTCTCAAGCTAGAGTGATCTGAAAGGAAGGAATCTCAATTGAGAAAAATGCCTCCATAAGATCCAAATGTTGGGCATTTTCTTAATTAGTGGTTGATTTGGGGAGGACCCAACCCATTGTAGATGGTGCCAACCCTGGGCAGGCAGTCCTGGGTTCTATAAGAAAGCAGGTAGAGCAAGCCATGGAGAGCAAGCCAGGAAGCAGCATTCCTCCACGGCCTCTGCATGCTGCCTCCCGGGTCCTGCCCTGTTTGAGTTCCTGTCCTGACTTTCCTCAGTGATGGACTAGGGATGTTAATGGCGAATCAATCCCACACCAGTTATGTTTTAAGGGGGTATTTATTTTAGGGGGTAAAACTTACATATACCATAAACCGTCAGGAAGGGAGCCTAGTCGCTGGAGCAGTAGCCGGGATCAGGAGCCGGAACCAAGAGGCCCGAGCCGAGACTTGCGGCTCTTTTAAAAGAAAATATACCACGCCCCAGTGGGCTGGTATTTCAGTGGCTATTGGCTGACGGAGCGGAAGGCTCTTCTGCAGCACAGTGGACTCGTGCTTCAGCGACTATTGGCTGAAGCAGCGGAAGGTACTCCCGCAGCAGAATGTTAAAGCATAAGCCAAATAACCCTTTCCTGCCCAGCTTGCTTTTGGTCAAGGTGTCTCATTGCAGCAATAATAATCCAGAATAAGACATGGATATATAAAACTTCTTGTTACTGCACATTTGTGTCAAAATTTGGTATTGCCTTTTCTACTTAATCTGTTTTAGTAACACATGGCAATATTTCACCACAATAAAGCATTCATTTATTCTTTTTAATAAGCCATTTGATTGTCATTTTACAAGTGTATTTTGGCCATTTTTCAATGCTCACACTTCATTTTGCAGCAAAAAGACCTTTTCCCTGATAACTAATGATGTTACCTTGTTCACAGACCAAATCAGTCCCAGAGCTGGAGAACTAACTTAGAACAACAGTGCGGGAACCTCCGGGCTTTTACTGCCACAGAATAGGGAGTTCAGGATCAGATGTGCTTGGTAATTATGGCCAGGAGAAGCTATGAACGTTACCCAACCAAAATCATAAAATTACTTAAACCATGATGAGGCTCTGTATGTGTGTGTGGTGTGTATGTGTGTGTGTGGCGTGTATGTGTGTGTATGTGTGGTGTGTGTGTTGTATGTGTCGTGTGTGTGTGTGTGGTGTGTATATGTGTGGTGTGTGTGTGTTGTATGTGTCGTGTGTGTGTGTGGTGTGTATGTGTGTGTATGTGTGGTGTGTGTATGTTGTATGTGTCTGTGTGTGTGGTGTGTATGTGTCTGTGTGTGTAGTGTGTGTGTGTTGTATGTGTCGTGTGTGTGTGTGGTGTGTATGTGTCTGTGTGTGTGGTCTGTGCATGTGTGTGGTTTCTTTTGTAACTCACTGCATAGTTCTCTAGTATGAGTTTTGTATCATGCTGTAATGTCAAAAGGTGGTAATAGTGGGTTGGGCTAAATAACGATGTGGTCATTTATTAATTACAGGGACTGTAGAAATTGTGGGTGGGATGGACGGTAGAAAATTGAAACTCTGTGTGGGTAAACCAGCTAGAAGATAAATGGGACAGGAAGAGAGACAACAAAACAGAAAACAAAGACAAATCAGAGAAAGCGAGGGAGAAAATTTACAAGAACCAATCCTTTCATTTTCTTTTCTTTTCTTTTTTCTTTTTTTTTTAAGACCAGAAGTAGAAGAAGAAAGTGAATTAAAGACAGAGCTAGCAAGCCAGGAAAACATGCAGGTTTTGAAATACTTAGTGTAAAACCCAAAGATTTTTTTGACATGTCAGAAATACCCAGAAAAAGTTCCTCACAATGGAAAAACGCGGATTTTAGCTCAAGAAATAGAAGGCTAAAGACAGAACTGGGTGAGTCGGTGAAAAAGGCACCTAGAAGTGAGTATAAGTTAGAGAAAGGAGGTCAGAGGGCGAGGAAGCGAAAAGCCACCCCTGGACAATGGGTGGAGAGAACAAAGTAACTCAGCCATGAAGTCGGAGCAGTGGGTCCAGTTGCACGGGATGAGAACCGGAGAATTAGAACCTGTGCTTGTCGGCTTTTGCCAGCTTGACACAAACGGGAGTCACCTGGGCGGAGGGACCCTCACGTGAGGAATTGCCTCTCTGCTGGACTGCCTGTCGGCATGTCTGTGGGGCTGCTTGATTAATGGTTGTTGCGGGAGGACCCAGCCCACTGCTGAGCGTGCTGCCCCTGGACAGGTGGACTTGGGTTTATCTAAGGAAGGTAGCTGAGCAAGCCAGGGAGCCCACTCCTCTGTGGGCTCGGTGTCAGTCCCTGGTTCCCACTTGAGTCACTGGCTTGACTTCCCTGAGTGATGGACCATGATCCAGATCTATAAACCCTTCCCTTGCCAAGATGGTTTTGGTCAGTATTTTATCACGGGACTGGGCAGGGGGTGTGGGGGGGTAGTCAAACAAGGCAGAGTAATATTATGACAGGCGTCTCAGCAAAATATGTCTTAAAGGGGAAGGTGATCGGCAGTGATGCCTCAGAGAATCAGAACAGCGTGAGGAGGACGGGAGAGGAAACAAGGCTGCTGAGATGGCTCGTCTTGTTTCTCAACATGACTGCATCTGGAATCAACTAAAAACTAAGTGTCTGGGCACACCTGTGGGGGAATTTTCGTGATCCAGTTATTTAAAACAGAAAGACCTGCCCTAACTCCAGACAACACCTTCCAGCGGCAGCCCACCTAAGAGGACATGGAGGAGGGACGCTCTGCTTCATGTCTGCCTGTCCTCTCTAGCACTGCGTTCCATCCGACCTGCGGCATTCTGTTGCCAATATGCGAGCCATGAACTGTCAACCGGTGGCTCTGCAGGAACCCTCCGGGCTTTCAGAAACAGACTGAACAACTACCAGATTCTCTGTACCTCTGGTGTAAGACAAGCATTGTTGAACTACCCAGACCACATCCTGCCTAATAAATAGGATGTGTGCGTGCATGCATGTATGTGTGTGTGTGCGACTGTGTGCATGTGTGAGTGCACGTGTATATGTGTGTGTTTCATTCCAGGTTCCTTTAGTGAACCCATCCATCTAGTAAAGCTTCAGATGCTGCAAGCCCGTTTGTGTGTGTGTGTGTGTGTGTGTGTGTGTGTGTGTGTGTGTGTGTGTGTGTGCGTGCATGCGTATGTGTATGTTTCATTCCAGGAGTTCTGTTCCTTTGGCAAACCCATCCATCTAGTACAGCCTCAGATGCTGCAAACACATTGTGATTGGTGACAGCAGAGAAAATCATTCCGGTGGAGAAGAGACAAAAGTCATTATGAGATATTCAGGAATGGGTGATAATCAGGCAGCTCCACTAGAGCATATTAATAGAACACTCTAGCCATGGCTCCAATTGTGGAAAGCAGGGAAGAATTAGGTCAGGAGTCATCGAAGGCGTAGGGTCGGATGAAAGCCTTCCCATGGTGGAAAGCTCTGCTCATTTTAGACAAGCAGAAGATGCTCACTGTCTTAACTAGGGCTACTATTGCTATGATGAAACACCATGGCCAAAAGCAACTTGGGGAGGAAAGGGTTTGTTTCATTCTCAATTCCATATAACACATCGTCACCAAAAGCAGTGAGGGCAGGAACTCATGGAGGGCAGGATCCTGGAGGCAGGAGCTGATGCAGAGGCCGTGGAGAGTACTGCTTACTGGCTTGTTCATCATGGTTTCCTCAGCTGTCTTTCTTGTAGAACCCAGGACCCCCAGCCTAGGAATGGCCCCACCCACCGTGGGCTGGACCCTCCCCCATTGATCACTAATTAAGAAAATGTCTCACAGACTCGCCTACAACTTGATCTCATTGAGGCATTTTCTGGGTTGAGGTTCCCTCTTCTCAGGTGACTCTAGCTTGTGTCAGCTGGTGTAAAACCAGCCAGCACCCACAAAAGAGAGATGCATTGATGAGCCAGAAAAAAGGGAAGAGATGACTGCCCGCCTGACACTCCACAGAACAAGATAGAACCGCCAATGAGAATGCTAAGGAAGACACTCTGCTTCTTGAGGGATAAAACGTCTTGAAAACCTCTTAAATCTAAAATTCCAGAGAAAGTGAAATAGTTTTTCTTCAAGAGAATAAGAGAATGTTCAAGAAAGGCGGCCTTCAAACAGAAAGCACTCCAGAAGGCAAGGAGAATGGGTGGCCTTGTTTTGAGTACTTTGTGGGGTTTTGATTGATTTTTTTTCTTTTTGGTCCATGTCGAGATTAGAACTCAAACCACTGTTTAAAGACAGAAGCCTTTAGAATCCACCATTGTAAAGTAGAGGGTTGGTCAGGGAAAACAAGCCAATTGCTATCACCAGGCATGATGACCTATGCCTTTAATCCTAGCATTCAGGAGACAGAGGCAAGGGGTTATTTGAGTTCAAGGCCAGCCTAGTCTACAGAACAAGTTCTAGGACAGCCAGAGCTACACAGCGTACCCTGTTTCAGGAGGGAAAGAAGAAAAAGAAGAAGAAGAAGAAGAAGAAGAAGAAGAAGAAGAAGAAGAAGAAGAAGAAGAAGAAGACTGACCAGCCTGGTGAAAAAATATGCTCCACTAAGAATAAATATACAGATGATAAAAATAAATAATTAAATGAGTGAATAAATAAATAGATTATACAGATATTGTTGCTATCAGTGTGGGTATATAGATATAGCTACATCACCTGGTCCCAGTCACACAAGTTTAAGTTTATATTAGCCATGCCAACTAAAAACTCTGTATAAATTTTATCCAAAAAATCAACATAAAAATTCATTCCAGGCTGTTAACAGACTATTAATGTAAAGCAACTATGAAAGGTGATCTTGAAGGCCACACAGAAGCCTCACAGATAAAGCACCAATAAAGATGAACTCCAAGTTCAATGACCAAATACAGAAGTAATGCCTTGCCTGATAAAAACACTAGGACTCCATCTCCACAGTGAGACATGGTGCAGGGTCCTCGGAAAATCCAGATGATTAAACAATCTGAATGAGACCATAAAACAGTTATGTCCAAAGCCATTAAAGATGTAAAGGAAGCCATGAGGAACAAAATTTTAAGAGCTGTACCCCATTCAAAAATTAAACTCAGGAAAGAAAAGAGAGAGAAGGGCACGTGGAGAACTTCCTCGAACAAAATGCATGTGTAGTATGGAGATTATAAAATGCATGTGTAACTATGGAGATTATAAAATGCATGTGTAGCTATGGAGATTATAAAATGCATGTGTAGCTATGGAGATTATAAAAATGCATGTGTAGCTATGGAGATTATAAAATGCATGTGTAGCTATGGAGATTATAAAATGCACATATAGCTATGGAGATTATAAAATGCACGTGTAGCTATGGAGATTATAAAATGCATGTGTAGCTATGGAGATTATAAAATCCTGCAAGCTCATTGGCCAGCAGAGTAAGTATGGGAAAGGAGAAGTCTTGCACACACAGGAAGATAGAGGAAGTTCTCCATGACAAGTTCAGAGACAGAGAAGGGACTGACCGGAAGGCAGAGATCTGAGACAGGATACAATGAAAAGGGTGGATGTGCATCTAACAGGAGTTCAGCCACAGGGGTGAAAAGCTGATGGCCTTTGACAACTCAGATCTAGAGAGTTTGAGCCTTAAGATGCTCGAGGTGGCCACCATTGCTGTTGGGCACTCTGTTCTAATCATTGCTGTCCTCCTTCTCCTCTCCTCCCTTCTCCGGTTCCTTAACAACTCCAACCTGAATCACGCCACCTTCAGACAATACTCCCTTGCCTCCAGCAAGGGTTTCACACTTGCCTGTAAAGCTCTCCAGCTAAAACACAAAATTCCAAAAGAGGAAGTCGATCTTAGATGTCTTTCACATTCCCTCCACCATCTGATACCACTTTATCTACACCAGACTTTAAAATCAGGCGGAAGAGAATTAAAGGTGACATCCTCTGTTTTAAGTTTGTTTCCGGCTGTGGTATTTGATTTTTATAAGGGAATAATTTGTTTTAAGGACTGGGGATTGAACTCAGGACTCTACACATGCTAGGCAAATGCCCCGCCACTAAACTACATCTGACCCTCATCTTTTTTGACTGATACACCCAATTCAAGAGCATGCACGCTGTCAGTCAACCCTGGCCAAACCTCAGGTTGATCCTCAGCTGAACACTCCTTTAAGTATTCATTTCCTCGTTTGAGCCCAGCAAGTGTGCATGCTGAGCATATTTTGTAAATCAAACTATAAATAACTATAATAAATGTCATATGTAAATTGATCTATTTTCAGGGTTTCTGAGTACAACAGAGAATCTGAATAATTTTTTGAATGGCTGACAGATATTTCTTCTCATCTCGCATTTGGAAATCACCCAAACAACGGAGCAAAATTTCCTGAAACTTCATCTGTAATTCTCCATAAGTTTAAAAATAGACATTGAGAAAATTCGCTGCTAAAAAACGTGGTCAGTGAAGGAGATCAACAGTAATGAAAATCAGGGGCTTGGTCTGGCGGTGTGATGTCGCTGTTCCCCAGGGCTATGGTTCAGTGTCCTGGTTCAGAACTGTCCTCCACAGGCTCCTGTTCTAACCATTGTTCTCCAGCAGGTGGCAGTACTATAGGAGGCTCTGGAAAGTTTTAGAACCTGGGGAAAGGAGGTGTCTAGAGGCAAGCTTTGAAAGCTGTATCTTACTGCTGGACTCAGTCTTGCTCTCTTGCTTCTTAATCTGCCACGATGTGAGAAATCTACTCACCTCACATGCTGCCACCATGGACGGACCTACTCAGCCCTACCTTCCTCGCCAGATGTGCTGAAATCTCTCTGTGACTGAGAGCCAAAACAAACCTTGCTGTTTTCTGTCAGGTGTTGGGTCACACTGCACAAAAGTAACTAATACAGTAACATAAGAGTAAAACCAACTGGAAGTGTGCAAGGCTGGCTGTGCAGAACAGTGCATGGTGGCTCGTGTGTGTCACCATCAAATCCATTGTTAGGACTGAAGCTGGGGTATCCTGAGAAACAATCTATACTTCCTTCCTAACCTCCGAAATGACCCGATGAAAGCAAGCCGGGTCTTAAGAATGGTTTCTGCACCATTAAAATACGGGATTCTGGGGGTTGAGGGAATGGCTCAGAAAGGGAAGTCCTTGCTGGATAAGCATGAGGTCCCAAGTTCAGATGCCCATAACCCATGGTAGAGTCAGGACTAGGGGTACCCATCTGTAATCCTAGCACTGGGGAAGTGGAGACAGGAAGGTTCTTGGGACTTGCTGACCGGCTAGTCTTATTGATTCTGTGAGCTCTAGGTTTGTGAGAAACCCTGTCTCAAAAAAAGAAGGTGAAGGGCTAGTTAGATGATTCAACCAGTAAAGGCACTTGCTGCCTAAGTTTGACCCTAGACCCCATGTGGTGGAAGGAGAGAACCAAGTCCCACAAACTGTCCTCTGACCTCCACATGTACACACACCTGGGACATGTGCACACACCTAGGACATGCACACACATCTGGGACATGTACACGATAGATAGATACATACATACATACATACATAGACAGATACATAGATACATAGACAGACAGACAGGCAGACAGGCAGACAGACAGATAGATAGACAGATACATAGATACATAGACAGATACATAGATAGATAGATAGATAGATAGATAGATAGATAGATAGATAGATACATAGATACATAGATACATAGATACATAGATACATAGATACATAGATACATAGATAGGTAGGTAAATAGATAGATACATAGATAGATGGATATATAGATAGATACATAGATAGACAGATACATAGATAGGTAGGTAGATAGATAGATACATAGATAGATGGATATATAGATAGATACATAGATAGACAGATACATAGATAGGTAGGTAGATAGATGGATATATAGATAGATACATAGATAGACAGATACATAGATAGGTAGGTAGATAGATAGATACATAGATAGATGGATATATAGATAGATACATAGATACATAGACAGATAGATAGATAGATAGATAGATAGATAGACAGACAGACAGACAGACAGATGATAGATAGACAGACATAAAAATAATAGACAGCAATAGAGAAAAATATGGACATTAACCTCTGACCTCTATCCTGTGATCTCAGCCACAAGACCTGAACATAGCTGATGTCATGTTAGAAGCACCATTCTGACCTAAGACCCCAACACCTGCCAAAACTAAAACAAAAGCATAATCCATCATAACCTATAATTTCTAGGACAGTTCCTAAATGTACTAACCTTGCTCTTTTGACTTCCGTACCTCTGCGTACTGTTATTCTTGCTAATTGAGGTATGTCAACCAATATGTGGTTTCTATGCATAAAAAGCCAAGAACAGTAAGGCTTGTGGCTGCGTGACTTGGACAAATTCCTCATGCAGCCCCCCTAAAGACTTTCTATTTGGCTTTAAGCACATCCGTGCGTGTTCTCTTGTAGAGTTGCCTCACAACAAACTCTCACATGCCTGAGCCCAGAGACACAAACACATAAAAACTCATACAATGCATATAACAAAAATAATTAGTTCAATAAAAAATAATTAGGTTCTTTTACAACACTGCTACATTCCCCCATGACGTGTAAAGATTAATTACTGATCAGATAATACATTGGCCAAGGAAGAAGCTGGCCAGAAGAAATAAACAGATTCAGAGATACAAGCCAGCAAACACAGGAAAGAAAAACCCAAAGAAATGTGTCCTCTTGGTCTCTGCCTTCCCCCCAAATATTAGAGGGAGAGAGTCCAAGCCAAAGTCCAAGTCCAAAGTCCAAAAGCAAAAATGCCCAAGTACCATCTACTTAGACTGACCAGGTCATCATTTTAACTTATAGACATGAGGTCATGTCCCAAGTATATTCTGCTAATTTTTGTAGTTAATCCTCTTTACTTAAAGACATAGATTTTTTTACAGTATGAACTAGATACTCATGGTCTGAACCAGAAGATAAAAGAAAACTCAGCGTTCAAAGTTCAAAGCATGACACTGTACTAACATGAAGTCAGCTAGACCAAGAAGTATTTGTGACATAGACTATGTCCTGAGGCAATCAGGCCTGTCTGCAAAGAAAGAGGTCAATGGTCAATGGCAGGATCAAGCAGTACACAGGAAATTAGCTTGTTCCCCTAACTCCAGGCCTCCGTACCTTAAGGCCATCCATATAGAGTCAGGATTGGTAGCATGAAACGTTCTAGCTAAAATCTACCTGGCTCCCAATTAACAGCCGAGAGTTCCCCATCAGCCTCTCCTTGGGGTTCTCAAGACTTAATTCAACCTTCTCCATCTGCTCACAGCTGCTTGTAATCTAACTCAAGAGAGGAAGTCTAATCACCAGAAGAAACCCCAGTAAGTCATTCTGGGGCCTTGGGAGCGTAAGTGCCCAACAGGCAGAGGAGCTCAGTCCTACGTGTTCCTCATAGGAAGGTGACAATGAAATACTCTGAGGTCCCCAAACAAAAGAGGTCTGTGCTTGTACTGTCTTGGTCAAAAGAATTCTTAAATATCTCATGTTTCTGTTAATCTAAGACACACTGAGAAAGTCTGTTGCATACAGTGACAGTACAGGCATGTACAGGGACAGGGGAAAAAGTTTGCTAGTCTAAGACACCTAAATATGACGGTATATACAAACTGCCTACTAAGGGACACCTCTTGGTTAAATCAAGACTCCCAAAAGTACTTGGAAAGCTTCATCTTTTACCATCTGTCTTCTTTAGATCAAGTCTAGCTTTTCCAATCTTACCATTTTTAAATAGGCAAACACAGCATTTTTCAATTCAACAATACCACAATCTAGGCCAAACCCCATGTGGAAATCTCTCATCAAATTTCTTGTTCATATGGCATTCCACCCTCATCAGTTTGAGACAGAGTAGGGTGGAGAGGAGTCTCACACCTAGTAATCAATTATTCTATAGTATTTTATCCATCAAAGCTGTACACAAAATAGATTACCCTGAAGTAAAGGGGATGGCACCAAAGTAACTGAATAACCACACAAAACCTGAGAATCAGAAAGAAACACGTCACCCGTGTTCAGCCCTCTTCAGAGCCTCAGAGAGTGTCCCCGTGTGTCATAAGGCCAGCACCACCTACACTTGAAATTCAGGTTCAGATGGAGCAGAGTGGGTAGGGAGGTAAGGAGGATCTGGGAGGAGGTGTTGGGGCAGAGGAAAGACTATGATGAAAATATATTGTGTGATTCAGGTCCACAGACACCACTCTTCATCCGTGTAATTCTGAAGAGTCTCAGGACTCACGACATCCTGTTGTCCTTGCGATTTGAACGTGAACCCCTCCAGCACAGACTCATGTGTTTCAACAGTTGGTCCTCAGCTGCTGACACTCTTTGGAGATGTTATGAAACTTTTAGATAGGGGACGCTTGATATCGAGGTTTCATGCCTAGCCCAACATCCTGTGTATTCTCTCCTTCCTATCTGAGGATGTCATGCGACCAGCCTCTTCACACTCCTGCCTCCCTGCCTTCCCACCATGAGGGACTGAATTCCTTCTTGAACTGGGAGCTAAAGTAAATCTCCCTTCAAACTGTTTTTTGTCGCTGTTTGGTCAGAACAACAAGAGGAATGAGAAATGAGTAATGCATGTACCAAGTGGGGGTTCAAGGTTGCGTGCTCATCCGTTTTGAGCAGTACTGTTTATCATACGATCACATAGTCTCTTTCTGTCCTTCTGGACACCATTATGCCCAAGCTCTGTGCAAAGATATTGTTATAAGTCATGGGGAAAACCATGTCCTTAAGACCCACCTCTCCAGTCCAGGTCTAAGCTTCTAAACGGAAGTCACTACTTTCATTAGCAACTTTCAGAACTCAATTCAAAGTTTTTTGTTTGGTCAAAACATCCCTGGGTTTCCATGCAGAGCCACAGTTTGGGTTGACCCTCTTGAGTTATATGTGTTCTGAGAGTTTCTTCTACTTTATTTAGATAGTTAATTATTTAGTTATTTATTTTTGAGGCAGGATCTCCTTGTGTCACTTTAGCTAGCCTGGAACTCCCTGAGTAGAACAGGTTGGCCTTGAACTCAGAGAGATCTGCTTGCTTCTGCCACCCACATTAAAGGCATGTGCCACCATACCCTGCTACCCTCCCACTTTTTGAAGCAAATATTTCTCCAAGCTGATTGGCCCACCTCAGAAGCTATGTAAATTTAAATGTCAATCAATTAAAATTGAGTAACTTTGAAGTTTGTTTCCTAAGTCACAGGCTAAGTGCTTACCAGTCACACATGGACAGAGGTTACCACATGGGACAGCATGGACACATAGCCTTTTTGTCATCACAGAAAGAACTGGGAGACAATGTTGCTCTGGCACCTGCAGATTTCTTTCAGCTGGATGGAATTTTGTGATATCACTGCACCTCCAAACCCAATTGTATATTGACTATTAGATCCATGAAAAATGGGGTTCCATTAAGCTTGCATTTTATTTGTAGTGGAGGAGACGACTCCTTAATCTAAACATCTTTTAACTTTACTTTGAAGTACAGGTAGGTTTTAGTGCAATTATTTAAAAAATGACAAAAAAAGGATCCCCTATTGTCTTCACCCAGTGTCCCCCAAGAGTTACATTTTATACATAATATACTATCATAATCAGGAAATTGGCATTAAAATAATACACAGATTACTCAACTTTATCCTGCACTGATTCATATGTTTGTATGTCTATCTGTATGTGTATATGTATGGCTATGTATGCAATTTCTGTCTGTGTGTATCTATGTGTGTCTGTGTGCATGCCTGCATGTCTCTGTGTGTGTGTGTTAGTTCTATGTAATTTTATTGCATATAAATTCATGGATTACCAAATGAAATTCAGAGCAGTTCCATCATAAGAATCTCACTTGAGGGAGCCAGTGACATCGGTCAGCAGGAAAAGAGACTGGCTACCCTATGGTACAAGCATGACAACCTGATGCTGATCCCAGAACCCATGATAAGGTGGAAGAACTGACTTCATATAAAACTGTTCTCTGGCCTCTACATGAGGTCATGGAATGTATGAGTACACTCATGCACACAGACACACATGCACATACATACACTAGTAATTCTTAAGAGAATCTGACCTGTAACCATTTTATACACATAATCCCCTTCTTCCCTCTTCCCTGTCTAGCCTCTAAGCTGTTTGTCCATCTTTATAACTTCATCACCTGAAGAATGTTTTTTAAATTAGATTATGCAATTTGTAACATTTTGAGACTGGCCTTTCCTGTCAGTGTGACCTCCCTGAGACACATCCATCTTGTCGAGTTATCACCAACAGTTATTTCCTCTTATCGCTGCACAGTATTCTGCTACACGGATGTGCACAATTTAACCATTCACGCAGCTGAGGATATGTGAATTTTTTCAGTTTTCCGCTATTATGAATGCAGTGGCCATGGGAATTTGTGTGCATCTTTCGACTCAACATAATTTTAGCTTCTCTGAGATGCACGCCTGAAAGTGCAATTGCTGGGTCCTCAGTAAATGTATGGCTAGTGTTTGGAGAAAATGACTGTTGGGTGTGTGCTGTTGGAGGTCCTCTTATTTTGCCATCCTAGGAGGAATGTCATAAGGTCTTTGGAGCTGTCATTTGCCTTTCCCAGGGACCGTAGTGCTGATCACCTTTATGGATCCTTATTGTCATCTCTACAGCCATTTCTCTGCCTCTCAACCGTTGAAGCCTTTCCTGTATTCTACAAACTCTACTCTGAGATCCACCATCTACAAGCATGAGAGCTTGTGTTCTATCCTAGTCTCAGGGCCTCTCACAGAGCAGAGTTCAATTCTCACAGGGTCTCTTTTATCAAAGTTCCTTTTTGTACGTTTGGTGTCAAACCTACAAGTTTGTCGCCTCCACACAGGTCTTGAAGAATTTTCACTGGTTTCCTTAGTTTTATAGTTTTTCATTTTACATTTAAGCCTATGATCCATCTTTGTAGTAATGAGCCCATTGTTTGTTCCCAGCTGTTCAGTCCCGAAATAAGCACACAAAAACTGTATTAATTAAATCACTGCTTGGCCTATTAGCTCTAATTTCTTATTGGCTAGCTTTTACATCTTAATTTAACCCATTTCCATTATTTTATATTTTACCACAAAAGGTGCAGCCTACAGGCATGTTCCAACATGTCTGTCTCCAGTGGTAGTTCCATGGCTTCTCCCTGACTCTGCCTCCTTTCTCCCAGCATTCAGTTTAGTTTTCCCCGCCTAGCTCTGTTTGACCCTATCAGGCTAAGTCAGTTTCTTTATTAACCAATGGTATTCACAGCATACAGAGGGGAATCCCACATCATATCTCGAGTTAATGTTTAAAAGGAAGGTTGGGATCAAGTTCATTCTTTTCCCTGTTGATGCCCAATTGTCCCGGTTCCATTTGTCAGAAAGACTAACTATTCTTCCATATGACTGCTTTTGCATATTCAGCAAAATTAGGCAGAAATGTCCTAGAGATCTGTGTCACAGTAATATGGAAGCACTTTGACATTAACACTATCTCCGTAAAACAATGAAGATAATCAATTTTAGCCAGATATAGTAACTATAATCTCAGTTACTTGGGAGACTAAGACCAGAAGCTTACAAATTTAAGACCTGCTTGAGATACAGAGAGGGCTCAAGGCTGGCTTGGAAATTTTAGTGAGGCTTTGTTTCAAACTGAAAAGGGTTCAAGGCTCGAGTTCAGTGGTTCAGTGCTTGTTCACGTCTACAAGATCCTGTATTCAATAACGAGCACTCCACAATTTTTTTAATTCCTATTTAAAAGCTTAATATGAACGATTTTGGTTCTCTGTTCTGCTCCAAGGATCTGCATAGCCATTCCTGTAGCATCACATCGCCTTGGTCTACGTAGAGTTCGTATGGTGATTCCTCCCCCCACCATGTTATCGCTTTCAAAACTGTTCTAGCTATTCTGCTTCCCTACTTTGTCCTGCAAAAAATTGTACAAGAATATATATGTAACAGAAGGAAAAAGCGTCATCGATCTCCAATCAGTCATCAAGCATTTATTCAGCAAATAAAATACCATTGACTGAGTCTCTTCCATCTCTCAGCTCATTACACATAAAATCTAATTCAGTTTTCATGAAACCTGGTGTTACTATCATCCCCCTTCCTGGAGACAAGGTTACTGAAGATGAGATTGGTTAGCAATGCTCCCAAGGACAAACAGGTGATGAACGAGAGATCCAAGATAGGAGCTCAATGGGCGTTCTACCAAAGACCGTGACTCTTTGCCGTAGCATCCTGGACACCTGTCACATTGTCTACCATCTGCTTCTTAACCTGTTAGTCTCAATGACACAAAGGTGAGCAAAACACAAAAATTTTGAGAATATCTTAGATTGCTTCCGGTGACTCAGCCTTCAAGGTCAGTCCAGTTGGAGCACAAAACCTTTTCCTTCTTTATCAAAGTTATTCATCTCACCCAGGTTGTTTTGTTGCTGTTATTGTTGGTTGGTTGGTTTTGTTTGCTTTGTTTGTTTATTTGTCTTCTAACAATGACTAGCCTTTTGGTCCGCCCAGATTTCTTAATCTGAAAGATAATAATCATTATCTCTTGCTAAACCTACCTTTAAGTCTCAAGCCTATATATCATACGGCTTTCATCTTCACACATTACTTCCCAGTACTGGAAACTGAACCCAAAGGCTCAAGCATGCTAAGCAAACCCTATACCATTGACACACTTTCCCAGCCATAATGCCTTGTGTAATATACAGCATCTTTACTGTGTAGCACAGGCACAATGATGGCTGGAAATCTTCCTGTGGTGAGATCTATTTAGAGTCTGCACAGCTGAGAAGGCACTAATCAGTCACTGTAGCCCTGCAAATGCGTATTGGTCACACATTGAGGTGACATCTATTGGGGTCCAGACTCGACAAGTTTGTACATTCCAGGGTAGGGGCATAAAAAATTTAAAATGTTAGGCAGAATAGAGAGAGAGACAAAAGAAATACAGGAGCAGAGGATAGTACCAGGAGGGCAACTCGGTGAATACTGAATACTGAATCCGACTGCGTTTATTTTCCATACGCTTATATACCTCAATACAAAAAGGGGGGAAGAAAGCAAAAGACTGTTTTACCATGATACAAAGGACAACCAGAGCAGTTACTTGCTTTAATATATGAAACATCAAGCTACTATATCCTGAATTAAGCATTCTGATGTTTTGGGCAGGATATGCTGCAAATACACCCTAGACCAAGTATCCTATAGGCAGCCACTCCCTGGGTCAAACCTCCTGCCTTAAAATGAAGCAGCAGGAATAGGCTTGAATTCTCTGACCTTTGGTCAAGTGGAACAGATCCATCTCTATGGGTCATTTTACCTTCCAAAACACTCAGAAACCACACCCTAGGGCAGGATATCTTGTTTGTAGCCAAATCTGTTGTCAACAACTTTGAAAGAGTACAATTAAGCTCAAATTCTCTGACCTTTCGTCAAGGTGGAACAGCAGGCACACCTGTGTGCCCCTGCACAAATGCAGAGGTGATGATCCCACACAACAGTGGGATGCAAGCTAGAAACATGATGCTTATGTCTATTAATATCCGCTCCTGAGGTATCAATCAAGAGAGAAGAGGGCAATATGGAATTATCTGTCCTGTCACACATGGCTTCGTTAATATTAATGTAAATTCTTCTTGTAAGCAATAAATTTTCTTAGCTTCCAGGAAGATTAAGGGAGGTCAGATCTGATTGTCATTGTCTATCAAAAGATAACTGTTGGTTTCTGTAATGGGACCTCATATATATGTTAATCTGTTACAAAAAAGAAAGGAAAGTTCCAGAGTAAGCTGATCACTAGGGGGCAAGTCACAGCTCTGTATAGTACACTTTCAAATACTGTGCAGTATTTCAGGCTTGTGGAAAAAGGTGACCTTGAGGGTCTCATGACAGCAAATAACTGTAATAAATTTTAAAATAAAGGTTTCCCTAAAGTTCTAGCGAAAGAAGAAAATATTTTGTGCCATCAGAAGAAATCAGGGAAAGTTGAATTGAAACTGAAAAAAAAAATCGAGTTTATTTTGAAAGGTTTAAAACAGATTGAAGACAAAAAAAAAAAGACCATCTTGAGGAAAAACAATTAATTCCCCAATGAGAAGTTTGATTTCAGATGTCCTCTTTGACATGAGTTTCTGTTAGCTTGCTAGCCTACAGATCAGAGCTGATGACATTGCCTTCTGAACACCCAGACTGAGAAATGACTGTCACACTATTGCTGGAATAGAAACCCCTAATCAGACAGAGGAGCAGATGCCCTGTGTGCTCCTGAGATGCGCCCACTCCCAGGGACAGCAGCCACAGCAGAGTCGGAGAATACACTGTCTACAAGACAACCAGCCCCACTCCTACAATGACACCACCCCACCCATCATCAGGAAGGATCAGTAAGAGACCCTTGGAACGACCAGGAAATATTCCACAGCCAGACCTCCTCTCTGTATATGTTACAAAGAATCAAGACCATGTGAGTCCTCTTCTGAGACAAGTGTTCCAAGAAAAGGTTATCAGTGGCTGTCAAAGCCAACAAGAAGGAAGGGAGGCCACAGACATACGTTGTCAAATGCCTCAGCCACATACCAATGGCTTCTCGGTCCTGACAGCTGCCTGACAAGTCAATTCAGAATCAACCTCCTGTCAACAGATGGATAAACACGGAAAATAATGCGGTGTGGGGTATGATTCAGCTGTCCTTGGTGACATCACAGGCGCGCCCGGAGGGCTCTAGGGAAGATGGGATGAGTCAGGCTAAGGAGATTGACACTGTAGGACCTTGAGTACGTGTGGAATTTCAGGAAGTTGGGTTCAGAGAATCAAGAGTTGAGCAATGGTTCCTGGAGCCAGAGTGGGAGAAGAATGGAGAGCTGTTGGTCAAAGAGCATGTCAGCTGGCCGGAAGGAGTGTTCAAGGGCTCTATTGTAAAACACTAAAGCTATGGTTCGTGAACAATGCATTGTGTGATGGCTAACCTTGGTTGCCAACGTGAGGGGATTTAGAATTACTATAGCAACAGACCTCTGGGTGTATCTATGGGGGCATTTCAAGGAAGGTTCAACAGAGGAAAGAAGAGCCACCTTGAGTGTGGGTGACCTTAAGTGTGGGTGGCACTATCCATGGGCCAGAGTCCTGGGTGAATGAAAGAAAGCTTTCAAACTCTGTGCAGGAGAAATAATCTATTTGCCAGCTCCCAATGCCCACTGAGCAAAGTTCATAGCCCAGTGTTAGTGTCCCCAGCTTGCGCATGTTGAGCCTCAGTGGGTTTCCATGGCACCCACACTGCCGCACTGAGAGACCTATAAGATGGGATGCCAAAGGTGTTGGAGGCGTCTGCAGGAAACAGGTCTAGTGCCTTACCCAGCTGATTGTCTATAGTATCTTGCCATATTCCTAAGGACTCACTAATCAAGGAAATGAAAACACTATAGTAGTTTCTCTTCCCCCTTCTTTCTCATTCACCTACAGTCCTTTTAAGACTTGAAAGAAAAGGGAAATACCTGCTTACAAAGCTCTGTGCAGGATGAAAACCAAAGTGTCCAAAGAGAAATATTCCATTCGCCTGACAAAAGTACTAAATAACAATGTCCTGAAGACGTGACAAAGAATGCCACGAGGTCCTAATCTGAAGGAGGCAGGAGAGGTCTACCCCAGTAGACTTAATACTGTTAAGCCTCTCTGCAACAGTTAGGGTCTTAGCTGGGCTGGCAGTTCACACTTGTAATTCCAGCCCATGGAAGATGGAGATGGGAAGATTACAGTAAAGCTGAGACCAGCCTGGATTATCTAGGGAGTCAGAGACCCATGAGTTCCAGGTGTTAAAAAAGGCTTAGGTCCAAGTATTGAGCTATTGAGGGGTGTTGAGACCATCAAGAAAAGGAACCTAGTAAAGGTCTTAGGTCAAGAAGCATGTGTACTTGAAGAGAGTAATGAGATTCCTCTCTCTCTCTCTCTCTCTCTCTCTCTCTGTCTCTCTCTCTCTCTCTCTCTCTCTTTCTTTCTCCCCCCACTTCTCTCTTGATGCTGAGATAAATGGGTCCCCTTTGCTAAACGCTTTCTTCAGATGACACACTTTCTCTTCATAAGACTAAAAGCAACTGAGTTAACAGCCATGGACTGAAGCCATCAAAGCCATAAACCAAAATAACCCTTTCCTCTTTTTAAACTGGTTGCCTCGGACATTTTGTTACTGTGACAGAACGCTGACTGACATGGTCTCTGTCTTCCAGATAGACAGCGGCTAGAGGAGGTGGGCATCAGATGTCTGGGTAGAAAATGGGTGTTCCTCTATCTGACGGACAGAGACTTCGGCAGACAAGATTATCAGAACACAGCACCCATTTGGTTAGAATTTCCAGCAAAAGCGTTTAACTCCAGCCACAGAGGTGCAAGTAAGCTGTGAGAATAGACTATAAGCTGCGAGTAAGACTCGAGGCCTTTTTGTATCTTAAATAAATGAGTGAATGCTTTTTTAATGCTAAATACATTCGTAAAATGAATAGTAGTGAAGATAAAATAGTTTTCATGAAAGGAGAAATTTGTCACAATAAGGGTTATCATCTTTTACCCTAAATTTTATATTTCTTATTTATGATTACTCATTAAATTTTATAGGAAAAGGATAAGTAGTGGGTTTTTATGGGGATTTGCCTCTTTTCACTTTTGGGAGCTGTTTTCACAGAAAAAATTGCCTGTGAATTTCACAGAGTAGATTGCCTATTATTCCGGGGCCTCTGTGAGAAGAGAATTTTGTGGGCAGACATGCTTCGTAAACTCCAGACTAAACGAAATAACCCAGTCTCTTCTCTGAAGTAATGTCACTTTGCTAGACGTCGAAAGCACCAAGGGCAGGGCTGGAAGGGCGTTTCAGCAGTTAAGAGCCCTGGTTATGGAGGACTAATGTTACATTCCTAGCACCCGAGCAGGCTGGCTCACAACCACCTGTGACTGCAGCTCCGGGGCATCTGACACCTCTGGCCTCCTCAGGTTCCTGCCCTTGAGAGCACAGACACAGAGAGAAAAAGAAAGATTGAATGACTGACTGACTGACTGACTGACTGAAGTGTACCTCAAACTATGCAAGCAAGGAAGGAAGGGAAGGGGTGCAAGCAGGGGATCCCTGAATGGGCAGAGCACTGAGCCTTCATTCCTATAGTCAGTCATCTTCCATTTTGTTGTCTCAACTGTGCCCTGGTGAGAAAGCAGTTACCTAAAACCTCAGCTTTCATTTTCATGGTATTGTATACACCTCATTGAGTCATGTGCCTGCTGAGACCTAAGTCTGAGGTGCTGCTGTCAACTGAGTCTTAGAGCCAAGGCTCACCGCTAATAGCGGCCAGACTTCAGCCACAGGTACAGATGAAGGCCTGTCCGCGTCCACGCCTGCACAATTAAAAGCTACATGCCCAGTTAGCATCATTCGTGAAAATATTTCTAGCTCTGCCCTGACAGATAGATATGCCTGTCTTCAGGTCACTTCACACTTCCCTAAATCCATGCTGTGGATGCGCCCACCCCACCCTTCTCTCCCACTCCTAGTTCCTTCCTGTCCCGTGAGGAGCCCAGCACGCAGACACAAAGAGGCGATGCAGGTCACTCCAAGTTCCATCGTGATTCTTGAAACAGTCAGTGTTTTGGCTGTTTCCGGCCCAGGTCTAAGTATACAGCCAGAGGCCTGTTCTGCAACAAGACCCATGGAGCTGGAAAGCTAGGGAGGGAATGCAAGGTTTGTATATCATAATTCATTCTAAAAGTAAGAAAAATAACTTTGTGGTTGGGGATCACCACAGCATGGGAACTATATTAAAGGGTCGAAGCATCAGGAAGGGTGAGAACCACTGGCCTAAGTGAAGGCAGGTATGTTAGCATCGCACCAGTTTGTGGGGTTCATGAGAAGATGAATTATGAAGACGGGTTTTAAGCAAGCTTTAGTTCAACCGCTCCTCAAATATTGCTAGCATCTCTATTAGAGATATAGAGTGAACAACCCATATAAAAGTGTTGCCCTTTTAGGCATATTCAGTATATATGTGTACAAGTATGTGTGTGTGTATATGTGTGTGTGTGTGTGTGTATAAATGCACACGCACACACGCATATGAGCACATACAGTTGAATGGTATCTTAGTATTTCATTGTTGTGAAAAGACATCATGACTAAGGCAACTCTCATAAAGCATTTTCATTGCGGACATCCTTAAAGTTTCAGAGGCTTAGTCCATTGTCATCCTGGCAAGGAGCACGGCAGCAGACAGGGCAGGCATCATGCTGGAGAGTTGCATCTTGATCTGCAGAGAGAGAGAGAGAGAGAGAAAGAGGGAGAGAGAGAGAGAGAGAGAGAGAGAGAGAGAGAGAGAGAGAGAGAAACTGGAGCTAGCATAGGCTTTTGAAGCCTCAAAGCACACCCTCGGGGACAGTCCTCCATCAAAGCCACACCTCCTAATCCTTCTCAAATAATGCTACTCCTTGATCACTAAGCATTCAAATATATGAGTCTATGGGGTCGTTCTTATTCAAATCACCACAAATAAGTACCATGACAATATACAAATGAGCTTATGTGTTAGCGGTTATTCTCATCGCTGTGCAAAATACCTAACAGAAACACACTAAGGGATGATGTCCTATTTTGGTTTGGAGCTCATGAGACTTCAGCCTGAAGACCTTGGCTCCATTGAGACCGCACTCAGAGTGAGACTCGGTAGTGGGAGCACCCATCAGAGGAAACAGTCACCTCCAGACAGATAGGCAGAAGGAAAGGAAGAGGTGGGAACCACTTATAACCTTTCACCCAGTGACCCAACTCCTCCACATTTAAGTGGAGCGGATTAAGTGGGTTAAATTAGACTCCACTTCCTTAACCTCACTAGGTAAGACCCCAGCTGGGAACCACGTGGTCAGCAGATGCGCATCTAAGTAACAGTTCCTATCCAACCATATGAGAACGGAAAGAATAAGTGGCAATCTCTTCAAGACAGTGACGAAGAAGCAGACACACAAAGAAAAGGGGACGACCGCGTATACATTTCTCTCACAGAGAAAAGCGTTCTGTGAACAGAAGGAACGGTACCCATGAAGGCCCTCAAGATGGGAGTCAGCTGTGCATGCTCTGAGGCCTGTTGGAGAGATTACAGTTAGACAACGCTGAGCAAGGGGGAAGTTGTAGGAACTGGGAATGGGAAATGAGAGCAGTAGTCGAGTGAGGGGGAGGGGGGTGCTGCATGGGTCTGGAGTTTGAGAAGAGGCCTGGACTCGAGATGAATATTCATGAGTCACTATGGCTAGGTGACAGAGCTCCAAGAAAACGACTCAGCCCAAGGCCAGCGAATCCAATAGAATTGGTCCAGACTGAGAGAATTAGAGACTGAGAGAAAAGCCCTGGAGAGTGTTACTAAAGATTACAAGGAGAGGCCCAGGAGTGAAGACTGAAAATAAATTTCTGTAGTTTGTGGTGTGTTGTGAATGCCTCGAGACACCACAGTGATTAAGGGCTTGGTCCACAGGATGGCGCTATTGGGAGACGGGAGATTTGGGAGTGAGGTCTAATACATCATTTGCGGTATGTCCTTAGAAGGGACTGGAGGATGCTAGTCTGTCTTCTGCCCCTGACTGAAGATGCTGCTGCCCAGTTTTCTGTGTATTCCCACCACCAAGTACGGCATCTGTTGTCCTCATAGGCATCAATGGGGCCTTGGGTCTTGGATTCTTAACCTCCATTACTGTGAGCTGCATAAACTTCTTTTCTATATAACTGGCCTGAATTGTGACTTTTATTATAGTGATGAGACACTGACGAATACAGAAGTAATCCTTCCTAAAGAGATGGCGTGATCAAGAAGATTAAATATTTTAAAAAGAGGTCAGGTCAGGCTGCAGAGACGGCTCTGAGGTTAAGAGCACTGGCAGCTCTTCCAGAGGTCCTAAGTTCAACTCCCAGCAACCACATGGTGGCTCACAACCCTCTATAAGAAGATCTGGTGCCCTCTCCTGGTATGCAGGAATACATGCACAACACTGTATAAATAATAAACAAATCTTTAAAAAAAAAAAAAGTCAGGTCGAACAAGTGCTTACTAGTTGGCTTTGAGAAGTAGGAAGCCCCTAGTGACCATTGTCAAAGCAATTTCTCCAATGATGACAGCAGGAGCCAGCACCCACTGGTGAGAGGGATGTGTGGGGAATAAGGAAGCAGATTCTGCAGTCTGATTTTTTTTTTTAAGAGTCTTGGCTGTGAATGGAAGGAAATAAAAAGGAAATTTCATTTTTGTCTGAGGGGAACTGTGTGTGTGTGTGTGTGTGTGTGTGCGTGCGCGCGCGCGCGCGCGAGCATGTGCACGTGTGTGATGTGTGTACATGTATATACAGTTACTCATACCTACAAATGTCAGAGACCCGAGGAGAGCATCGGATGTTCTGCTCTATTACTACTCTCGTCCATATTCTCTTGAGACAGAGTCCCTTGCTGAGTCTGAAGTTAACTTGGTGGCCCCAGAAATCCTCCTGTCGCCGCCACCACCATCGCCCTTCACAGCACTGTAGTTACAGGTGTAAACAAAGGTCACACCCAGTTTTTGACGTGGGTTTTGGGGATTTGAACTCGGGCCCTCATGTTTGTCCAACAATCACTCTTACCCTGAGAAATCATTTTAAAAAGAAAAACAACTAGTTGACTAAGAAAAAGGCACTAGTGAAAAAGAATAGCATCAGTATATGAGCGGAAGGAGTGATGGGATTGGAGCAGGCTTCTCCACTCCAAACTTTGCTCTCTTGGGAGAACAGCCTCAGTTCATGTAACTGCAAGGCTTCCTCAACCTGCCGCGCATGTGCACATTACTCCAGCTCAGCAGGAAGTGGGGACCAGTGAGTAGGACCATCCTTTCAGGGATGAACTTACCAACAGAAGGCATGGTTTTCCTGCTACCTTTCATGCAAAAACTGGATTTTCCCCTTGGGAAGTTCTCTGCACAGCTCTGCCTAGGACTTCCCAGTTCTTGTCTCAGACAGTCGACTCGGATGCCATCTTCCCATTTGATCTTGCGTCTTTACACTGCGGCTTCCGTCCTCCCTCTTTGAAATCACTTTTTAAATTTTTCAGCATCTGGGAAGAAAGAGAAAAAAAAATAGAGCCCTTCCTTGAGTGTTCTCAGAGACCTTCACGTGAGTAATACTTTAGCAACCAAGATATGCAAAGAACAGGAGGGACTTTTGCCAGGGCAGAGGACAGGAGGAATGATTTGCCATCTTCTCACATCAGAAAGCGGGAGAGAAGGTAGGTGGGTCACGCGGACCGAAAGCACGCCCAGCTGATACCTCTCCCTTCTCTGTGGAAGTGGAGACAGCCGCTTTCTGCAGGTGAGGAGACTGGAGATGTATTGTTTCCAAGGGACTAAAATAACACTTCCAGAACTGGAAAGGAGCGAGGACGAGTGAGCGTGAAGGCAGTCCCATGGCTCACGGCTTCCGTACTCTGACAATTAAATTGTTCTCGTCCCACAACCAAGCCAGGGCGAGAAGATGGCCTCCTACTGAGCTTACAGTCATGACTACAACTCACACTCTAATTTTCTCCCCTGGCTGATGTCTGAGGGAAGAGCAGGGACTCACTAGACTCACACCCCGGTGACTAAGACATTGTGTGAGCCGCTAAAGGAGATGATGGTCCCTGACAGGCAGCTGCCTGCGTGGCCTTCCCTGGTCTCTGTTTTCTCGTGTTCACCTCCCTGGCATAGCTACCTCCCTTGTGCTGGACCTAATGGCTCACTTCCCGAGAATAAAATGCAGCCGGAGGAATGAGGCGCCATTTGTAAAACTGGGTCAAGAAAAATGAACTTATGTCTTGTTCACACACTGTCTTTGTATATGTTTGTTCTGATGAGGTACACAGAAAAGGCACTGATGGCAATAGAACCAAGAGTGGCCTCTGACTAGCCACTCGCAAGGAGGTGTGTCCTCAAACCAGCAACCTTCCAGAAATTGATTCATCCCCGCCCCCATCCATATGAGTATAATTGAGAAAGGCAGAGCTTGTGGATTAGAAGTAACCCCAAGAGGGAGCTTGCATACAGACGTGGGAGATCCAGCCATAGCCTGAATGTTATATCCTCATGAAGTCATAGGTCAAACCTAGTCATCAATATGAAGCTTATTGGGTAGGAGACCATTAAAGTAGTGTACTTATTTTTTAAAGAAAAAAAAAACCACAGATATGGGAAAGTAGCTCAGAGTTGGAAGAGTGAATACCTACCATGAGAGAAAGCAGAGACACGGTGGCCAGAGAGTCCACATTCTCCTGTAGCACCGGAAGGCCACTGGGAATCCAGTCCTTCCACAAAGTAGCTAGGGCCTCAAAAGATATCAAATCTATGAGCACCTTGCTTTTGACCTCCCAGCCCCCAGAATGATGATAATAAATGCCGCTGTATAGTAAAAGGAACGGCAGGCTGCATTCCCGCCCAGATCCCAGCTAGCTTACCCCTGAAATAATCACAGAAACTGTAGTCATTTAAACACTGCCTGGCCCATTCTATCTAGCCTCTTCTTGACTAACTCTCACATCTTAATTAACCCATTTCTAATAATCTGTATATCACCAAGTGACTGTGGCTTATCAGGATGAGTCTAGCCTACGTCCATCTCGGAGAGGAGAGCCATGGCGTCTGCCTGACTCTGCTTTCTTTCTCCCAGCATTCTGTTCTGTCTACTCCACCTATCTAAGCTGCTGTCCTATCAAAAGGCCAAGGCAGTTTCTTTATTTGACCAATGAAAGTAACACATAGACAGAAGACCCTCCTACACCACTGTAAGAGTCTGCACTTTCCAATGGATACCCACGCCCGACCCAGGCTGCGCGCTTTCCCGAACTCGGGCCCACGAGAATGGATGATTGTCCTGAGGGTTGAAAAAGAGACACACACAAAAGAGACCTTTGCTCATTTACCAGAGTAAATGGCAACTTTATTAAACTCAAGTTGGGTATTTATACCAGTGGGCTAGAAGGATCGAAAATGCAAAGCCTCCTCCCATCCAGGAGCAGGAGGAGAAGATTAAAGTCTTCCTGGCGCCTGGAGCAGGATCAGCTGGGTAGCCAGGCTATGGGCCCATTGCTAAAACCTTGAATACAAGTGGAATCATCATAACAAAGAGAACCAGGTTCTTGCTAAGTTATCCCCTCAAGCCAGAGTTAGTGCAGAGTCTCCAGGGAGCCGGAGGTCACACGGCCCTGCGAATAACCAGGAGAGAAGGGAAGAAACCTTGGTAGCTACACACCACCACTGTTTATAAACCTGGGATCTATGGTAGAGCAAATGCACAGACTAAGATTCTAAAGCAAGCTACTCATGTCTGGATTTCTGACCCACAGACACTGTGAGAAAACAAATGCGTACTGTCTTAAGCTGCTAGGTGTTCATGTCATCTGTAATGCAGTAACCCCCAAGGCCTGGTATGGAGCTGGCAGACGGTACTGCGGGGCTCATACGGCTTCTCTGGCAGCTAGGGGATGGGTCCTTCAGGGGAATGGTTGTTCTGTCCTTGTCCTCATAGTGACCAAAGAGAACATGAAAGGACAGAGGTGACAGAGCATGCTCACTTTCTGCCAGTGTAATTAAGAACCAAATTTAAGGGTCTGGAGAGATGACTCAGAAGTTAAGAGCCAACAGCTTTTTTCAGAAAGTCAAAGGGGATGTGTTTATGATGTGACCTCTGTAAGCTGTCCATACACCAGGGTAGGCCCCACTGTGCAGATTATGTAAGAAACACAAGCTGGATTCAATGCTAAAAATAAGAATAAGAAAACCCCAAATTTCTGTAAGAAGGGATGAGAATATAGAGAGGTTTGTTGTGGGTGGAGTTGGGGGGAAAGAAGGAATATGTTCAAAATAGGCCGTGTAAAATTCTCAAAGACTTAATAAAAATGAAATAGTGTTTAAAACATATGGGACACTTTCTCTCATCTTTTGGATGCTAGATTTAACGCAAATATATACAGATATAATATATTTATGGCCTGAAAGGAGACGGGGATAATTTGGAGAAAAGAAAGAAATAGGAGGAGGCAGGGGAGAATAGGGTGAGTACAGTGTAAATATCGTCAGAACACATGATGCTCTTGAATAAATGCATGTGTGACACCTATAAACCAATAAAATATAATAATATAAACTAATAAAAGGGGCTTGTCCTGGAGCAATACTCCACCCTCCTCTTAGAGAGTCACAATTCACCTCAGCATATAAAAGACCTGGAAAATTCCACAATCTCAAAGTCACTATAACCTTGTTCAGATTAGGTTTTCGTTTTTGTTGTATTTTATTGGCTTCCCATGAAGCCTTGCGCTACAGTGGCCCACAGTATCTCTTTCTGAAGCTAGGATCTGTATTGGTGGTAAAATTACTTTGTATCCCTTGCCAAGCCTTCCCTTCCTTGTCAGGGCACAAACTGTCATCTGCAGAGAAGAACCTTCATCAGGCAGCCAAATGTGTGGGTTATGTTCTTAAAGAAAGAGAATCTTTAGGAGCATCCCATTACCACTTTCTGGAGAGACAGGGATGTCCACACTGGTGATCTCAACCTCATGGACCTATTGCAGAGTCGGGTTACAGAATTCAGCTCTGCCTGGCAACCACAGTTATTCCCAAGCTCAACATTTCTAACAGTCAGTCCTTTGAGAAACAGCAACAAGAGATGAAATGAAATTGAGAAGAAGAAGCATCCCCAAGTCACATCTTACAAATTAGCCTAAAACCTCAGTTATCGACGTGAATGGTAATATTTAAAGCCAAAAAATAAGAGTAATAAATAGAGCTAAAATAAAGTGTAAAACCATGTTTAACAGCAGCTAATATCAGCACTGCTCTGCTCTCTGCCTCAACAGGAAATTGATTATGAGGGCAAAGCTGCAGCAATAACCTATGCTGTCTCCACAGCCTTTGAAATGACTTAATGTCAGGAAAGTTGAGTCTTGAAAGGTTTCATTACCTTTAAAGGAATAGTCCACTCTCCAATCTCCTTCCTAATGTTAATGTGGTTTCACTCACACATAAAATGTAATTACCGGGGTCCCAGAATGAATGGCGGGGCATCCACCTTGCTTGGAAAATTAATAGAGCCTCGTGTTTCTATTCTTGCTGTCCAGCCCCCTATCCAAATCCTGACTCTCTCTCTCTCTCTCTCTCTCTCTCTCTCTCTCTCTCTGAGCTCTCTAGTTCTGCATCTCTGTTTTACTTGAAATATTCCTCGGTCTTGCAAAGACTGGTGTGTGAACTATGAATAGAAGCAAAAATTACACCTGCCTTAGTTACTTTCCATTGCCACCATAAGACACCATGACCAAGGCAACATAAAGGAGAAGAGGTTTATTAAGCTTGCTGTTTCGGAGGGTGAGTTCAGGACCATCGTGGTGGAGAGCATCACCGCAGGCAGGCAGGCATAGTGCTGAGCAGTAGATGAACACTCACATCTTTATCCACAAGTAGGGTGTAACCAAAGGAGCTCAAGCATTCTGGAAACACTCCTTCTTTACACACAGAATGGATATATGCTAATTTGTTACTATTATATAAAGATAGATGTTAGTTGCTTTCTTTCCTTCACATCAGCAGTTCTCAACTTGTGGGTCACAACTCCTTTGGGGGGGTCATATATTTACAATTCATAACAGTAGCAAAATTATAGTTCTGAAGCAGCAAAGAAAATAATTTTATAGTTGGGATCATCGCGACATGAGGAACTAAATGAAAGAATCACAGCATTAGGAAGGCTGATAATCACTGCTATAAATTTTATGTTTTTATAATTACATTCTCAAAAAGTAAATACTAACATAAGCAAACACTGAGAGATGAAATGGGGACTCAGCAGATAAAGGCACTTGCCAAGAAAGCCTGGCAACCTGAGTTTGACTCCCAGAACCCAAGCAAAGATGGAATGAGGAGTCCACGCCACAACACTGTCCTCTGACCTCTGACCTCTGCAAGAGTACCATGGAATGTGCACACATGTTCACAAACATGCACACACACACACATTAGTAATGAATTATTTTTAAAAGAGGTGGAAGTAAATTTAATGCAAGAGTTTATTAGAGTAAAAAAGAAAAATAAAAGGAATTTCAATTCATAGGAATATAGCAATATTAGATGCGTTGAAGAATAATCCCTTTTACGGGACCAATTCAATCTAGTATAAAAAGCTTACAACCGGGAAAAGACAGCAAAGAAGCCTATAATTAAGTGACAAAGGCACACGGAAGCACTCACTGCAGCTGGCACTAGAGAGACACAGAAATGTTTGCTTCATGTTTAAATAGAAGAGTTATGAAGGGTCTCCACTTTAGTTTTTAAGATGACAGACTCCAGAGTAAGGCGTGTCCTTGCCTTGTGTAATTCCCTGGTTGGAAGACCTCAGAACAATTCCTTCATCTCTCTTCATGGTACCTGGGGTGTGCTGTGAGGTTTAAGGTAGACAGTATGCACAATAGCAAAATGCCCAGCTTAGATTAAAAGTACATCAATAGATGATATTATTGCAGCAAGCATTGACCTCTTTTACTTATCTTTCTTCATTTGGGGGCCCCCATTCTTGTTCAAAGTGGACCCACACCTCTCTAAATAGGAGCCTGATGGAGAAGGGTCATCTGTCTATTGTTACTTTCATTGGTTAATAAAGAAACTGCCTTGGCCTTTTTGATAGGCCAGCCCTTAGGTGGGTGGAGTAGATAGAACAGAATTGTGGGAGAAAGAAAGCAGAGGCAGGCTTCCCATGATTCTTCTCTCCGAGACAGCTGCAGGTTAGAATCCTCCTGGTAAGCCACCACCTCATGGTGCTACACAGATTATTAGAAATGGGTTAGATCAATATGTAAGAGTTAGCTAATAAGAGGCTACAGATAATGGGCCAAGCAGTGTTTAAAAGAATACAGTTTCCGTGTAATTATTTCAGGGGTAAAGCTAGCTGGGAGGCGGGCGGCGGGAAGCAGCCCACCACTCCTTCTACAGGAGCCTATCACCCAACCAAAACAATGGACTTCACTCCCGAGACTCTGGGTGGAGACACAGGGAAGGTGATACCATCTTCACAGATACCCTAGCTCCAAGTGGCTAAGCTAGAGCCTGGGCAGGGACCATTCTTGGAGCCACAAGGTAAAGGCTGTCTGAAAATGAAATCAACTCAGGAAAAAGGATGAATGAGAAGGAAACGAAGGGATTAAGTCTTGTGAAGTCCTTAAATGCAGTTACATCTAGACAGGTCCACGCTTCAAACTTGTATAAACTAACTTACGTTTCTGCTTCTTACAGCCCAAAACTCCTGTCTAGTGAATGAGCTAAGACAGAAAAGAAACAGAAAGGGCCAATTAGCTACTTTTACACTATAAGTACCCCTTATTTTTTCTGCTGTAAGTATATCTTTTTATTAACTATTTTGCCATTATCTTTCTATTTTTACCATGCACTGCAGTTCTCCCTTACCCATGCGGGACTCATTCCATGACTTCTCAGTGGATGGCAGAAATTGCAGACAGTTTCAGACTCTGTGAATAGTGTCCTCCTATACACACCTATGTGAGGTGAAGCTAAATTACATAGCAGGTACAGTAAGAGATAGCACCACAGAAACTAAAAATAAAATGGAGGGATTATAATTCTATGCTACAATAAAATCACCAGGATTACAAGCTTTGGGGCTGTTGTTAACTAAATAATGGTGACTTCAACACAAGCATTATGTTAACCATGACAGTCAGTCAACCTGATAACCAAGAGGGTCATAAGAGACACAGGATGGTTACAGGTGGTGCGGGGACTTTGGGCTGTAGGATGAGTCAAGTCTGGTACAGAGCAGGACAGCCCAGAATTTCACCATTTGCATTAGTAAATTTTGTTTGTTTACAGTTTCATGCATGTACATTATGCATTCAGGTCAGTTTACCCACACTCACAAACACATGCTCTCCCTTTTCTCCTCCCATCCACTGCCCTCCTCCATGCAAATCTCTTTCCCCTATGTTCTAGATTTAGTTACATTCAGTGTCCCACAGAGCTTAACAGGGCCATCTGTGTCACATACACACACACACACACACACACACACACACACACACACACCTGGTGGCCTACCAGTGGCTACTCAACTGGTTACCATACCTTCCCCTCTCCCAGAATCTGTTGCTTCCAAGAAATCAACAGTGAGGGGTAAGATCCCCTGTGTCCCTTTCCCCCTTCACGACTGACTGTTAGAAGACCTGACCTCTGTGGACACAATGCCAGCATGTGCAGTTGCTGTGTCTGGGTTGTCGTGGTCCTGAGGTGCTTAGAAGATGTTGTTTCACAGCCTCTCCCTCATCCTCCAGCCCTTACAATCTTCTGCCCCCTCTCATGCAATGTCCCCTGAGCCTTAGGAGGGCGGTAGGAATTCTTGTCTAGAGCTGAGCCCCCAGTCTTCCTCTGTATTCTATATCTAGGGCACCCTCGGGCCAACTCCATTCACTGCAAGGAGAGGGCTGCTCTGTTTAAAGCTGAGAGTAACCTTTATCTGTGGGTATAAACAGAGGTATTTAGTGAGCATTTTGATGCTATATCAGTCCAGCTAAGCAACCATCTTAGGTGCAATTTTAGGCTAAATATTTGTTGAGAAACAAAGCCATCTTTCTTCCTTATTTTCTTTGATTATGCTTTTGCCTGTTTTGTCAGATTATTTTTCCCCCTGCAGAATAATTATTATGCAAAGCCTTGGGCTCTCCAAAGCATCTCACGCAACAGCCAGCTCACCACTTTTGAGATCTTATTCCTGGAAGCTGTGCTGGTGAACCATTTTCACATCTGTCATTTCTACACGAATTCTCTTTCCCATGGCTTTGAGTACGTTATTTTTGCCTCCAGCCTAGTATCTTTTAGTTGTTATATTTAGCTTTATTGAGTCTTTTCTTGGACTTTTCACATATTTTTCCATAAAAGCTTCTTCTTCTTTCTCAGAGGAAATACATCCCCATATATTATATATATATACACACATATATTCACATTTGGAGCAGATATTTTCCAAAATTGTTCTCTGATTCATATAATAGCTCTATTTTAGATGAAGGCAATCTTCCTGAATCATCAGGACAGACCAGCATAATGGTTAAATGTGCATATTTCAAGTCATTTGCCCAAGGTTCAATCCCAGCCTTGTCACTTACTAGTTCCGTGTCCTTGAGTAACGTTCTTAAAGACAGGAAAAGAGTACTGTGTGTCTGTGCTGGTGAGTTTCTGTCAACTGGACACCAACTAGAGCCACCTAGGAAGGGACAACATCAGCTGAGGAATTGCCACCGTCAGACTGGCCTATGATCATGTCTGGAAGGACTGATTGGTTGATGGAGGAAGGCCCCGCCCAACCCATCGTGGATGGTGCCAACCTTAGGCAGGTAAACTTGGGATGTATAGGAAAAGTAGCTGAGAAAGCCAGTAACCAGTGTTCCTCCAGGGCCTCTGTTTCAGTTCCTGTCTCCAGGATCTTGCCCCAGCATTCCCCTCCCCAAGGATGGGCTAAACGTATAAACCAAATAAACCCTTTCCTACCCTGCTTTAGCCAGGTTACATCGCTGTAACAAAAAAACCCTGAAGTTGTCAGCTTCAAAATAGGAAAGATTGTCGGGTTGGTATCCTTGGAAGGCTTGCTCTTTCCTGAAGGGACATGAAGGAGGAGGAGTGGATCTGGGGGAAAGGGAAGGTGAGGGACAGCTGAGAGGAGCGGAGGAAGGGGAGGCTGTGGTCAAGATGTATGAGATAAGAATAAATTCAAAAGAAAGAAAGAAAAAGGAAGGAAGGATGGAAGGAAAGAAGGAAGGAAGGAAGAAAAGAAAGATAAGAAAGGATTACTATGTCTTATGCTCTCAGAGGGTCCAGCCAATGACCGCTTAGCAAGACTGCATTGTGTTTCTCTCGAAAGGCAGAATATCATGGTGGGAAAAGGGTAAAGGAAAGTTGTTGACGTCATTGCAGCCAGAACCCAAAGAGAGAGAGCTGGGAACAGGCTTCTAATTGCCTCTAAAAGGGCACTCACCACATGACCGAAAGATTTCTGCCTGAGTCCCAGTTACCCAGGGCTTCACCACCTCCTACCAGCTATGGGCTGGGGACCAAGCCTTCAACACACAGACTTTTGGAGAACGCTGATTCAAGCCTTAACAATATCTGATTGGGTATTTCATTCCCCGTAGTGATGGCTAATCTTCAGCAAGACTTTCAGTCTGGGTCTTAAGCCAGAATTCCTGTTACCCTTGTCTCCCGACTCTGTCCCTTGACTATAAACTTCTACTTAGTCATGCTGGATCCAGCTGTGAGCTCAGCCTCTCTCTCCTGCCATAGACTCATATCACAGTAATCCTAATGACTAGCTCCCTGTGGTCATAAATACAGTTTACCCTGCGGTAGTCCAACAAATGTCATTGCATAGGTTCATGGTGGGGGACAGGTATTGTTTATGTTGTGATCTGAATGTGATATGTCCCCCATAGGCTCGTGGGTTTGAATAGATGATGTTCCCCACTGGCAGTGCAGTTTAGGAAGTTTCTAGAATTTTTAGGAGGTAGAAACCTCACTAAAGGAGGTGAGTCAGTGGGGCTGGTCCTTACAGCTTTATAGTTAGCTCCCACCATAGCGCAATGTCCGGTTCGCGAGTCGGGTAAGGGGCTGGAGACTAAAATACACAGAGACATACAGAGACACAGGCAACACCAAGAATGCTCTCCTCATTGTATTCCAGGACAGTTTATATAGGATCTCCTTGACAAATGGCCACGCCCTAACTCTCAGCTGCAAGCCCACCAGAAACCACTCCCCTGCCATCAGGAACTCCTGAGGGTCTCGTGCTCAGAGCAGCTGCCAAACAAGTTGTTTGCTCAGAGCAGCTGCAAGCACAGGAAAACAAATTGTTTACTCCGGCAGGTGGGGGGGCACAGGAAATTCGGGGTTTGGGGGTCCACAGTCACCAACACCCCACTTCTTGTTCATTCTCTCTTCCGCGAGAACAGATGTCATGCAGTCAGCCAGCCTCCTATTCCTACCACCATCCTTTCCCCATCCACTCCATTTCTTCCTTGCCGAGATGATGGAGGAGGGTTATCTGTCTATTGTGTTATTTTCATTGGTCAATAAAGAGACTGCCTTGGCCCTTTGATAGGACAGAAAATTAGGTAGGCGGAGTAAACAGAATAGAATGCTGGGAAGAAGGGAAGTGAGGCAGACGCCATGGAGCCAGCCACCAGGTCAGACGTGCTGAATCTTTCCCGGTAAGCCACACCTCGTGGTGCTATACAGATTATTAGAAATGGGTTAATCAAGATGTGAGAGTTAGCCAGTAACTAACTCTCTAGAGATAATGGGCCAGGCAGTATTTAAATGAATACAACTTATGTGTTATTATTTCTGGGGCTAAGCTAGCTGTGCAGGAGCTGGGCAGGATGAAAAGCAGGCCTGCCCGCAGCCCCACACTACACCGAGATGGACTGTGTCCTACTGAAGCTATAAGACAAAATAAACCCTCTTTTTTTACATTGCTGTTTCGTGGTGTTTTAACACAGCAACAGAAAGGACCCAAGACAGTTTATTTTGTAATCTGTGTGATTCAGTTAGAGCAGAGTTCCACCACCAAGCTACATCTCCATCCCAAACAGCATCTTCTTTAACACTCCAGTATTTGAACACTGTATTTGGAGATGCAGACTGCACAGAAACAATCATAAGGGTGGGGCCCTACTCCAATAAGATTTGTGCCTTTATACATCAGCAGAGATTGTTCTCTCAGGGAAAGTGAGAACATGACAAGAAGATGGCCATCTGCAAGACAGGAAGAGAGACCTTGCCAGAAACCAACACTGCCAGCACCTTGCTCTTGAGTTTCAGCCTCTAGAACCATGAGCAAGGGCATATCTGGTGTGTAAGCCATCGTTATAAGAGCTGCTGGAACAAGCCAATACATGTAGACTGAAGATGGTAGCGTTTGGTAATTGCCCAAAGCCACGGCATCTGTGAAGAGAGGTTAGCTTCCTGCTTCAGAAGCTGCAGTTCTACTTAACTTCTAACATAAGAATGAGGACCAGCTCGAACTGTGCTGAGACTCGGTGGAAATCCAGAGAACTGGAACGTCAAAGGGGTACACCCGCTTTCCCCTGGCCATCGGTAGAAGGGCAGGACTATTGGTGCAAACCTGAAGATAGAATCTCTTTGCCAGTAATCTTAGATGGGGTCAGAAATGGAGGAAGAACTCTTTGGGTTTTTTTTTTTTTTTTCAGCCTGTTACTCATCGGGGTCCCTAAGTGAATTAGAGTTCAGTTACTCTAGATAATTACTGTAACCGATCACGCTGAAGTCCAACAGGTCAGGAAGACAAGCTGGCGAGCTGTGTTCTCTCCTTTCATGGAAAACCATCCTTCTCCCTCAGCCATTCAATAGACAGCTGCACTGAATTTAACCTTGAGCCACCCTGCCACCACCTGCTGTTCTGGTGCGATCCTCTGGGCTCATTAAGAAAGTAGCTAACAGGAAGGAAGGGCTGAGCACATCTCCCCTTGAGAAGACTTGTGTCGGCCAGCAATAGGTGTTGAGGACATATCACACATCAGCTACTCTGCTGTCGGTGGTGATGGTGGTGGTGGTGGAGGAGGTGGTGGAGGTGGTGGTGGTGATAGAGAAGGAGGAGGAGGAGGATGTGGTGTATGAGAGACAGAGGTTTTGGGGAGGACTGAGAGTAGGCATGTATACAGAGATCAAAGGACACTTTCAGATGTCTGTTCTCTCCTACAGTGGCTATCAGGGATCAAACTCAGGTCCTCACGATTTTCTAGCAAGAGCTTCTTACCAGCTGAGCTGTCTCAGGGACTCCTCATCAAATCTAAGACAACCAGTCTCTCTTGAAAGCCCCTGGCCCTCATATCAATATTTTTTTTCTGTCACTGGGGGCAGAATACATCACCATGGCTCATAGGAAGGTGATTCTCCCATAGCTCTAGAGGGAAGAGATGTACGTATGCAGGGAAGATTACTAGACCTTTTGTCCCCTCCTGACACAGGCCCAATGATGTCTGGCTCATGTTAATAGTGGTTTGGAAGAGAGTTTGGGCAATGCAATGCTAAAAAGAAAAGAAACGTAGTGTTAGCATTACCTTTGGGGTGCTGGTAGGGATGGATAGGTTAAATGATCAAAGGGCTAATATAGGATCTCTTAAAAAGTATACATCCAATAGACATGTATGTGTGTGCACTTATATCAATAGACATTTATATGTGTGTTTACATATACATAATATACATATTGGGTTTAAATATTTGTAATATATGTGCATGAATACATACATATATCCTGAGACAAGATCTAGCTGTCTCGACCAGTCTAGGCTTGAATACACGATGTAACATAACCTAGGCTGATGTCAATCCTCCTGCCTCAGCCCCCTAAATGCTGGGACTACCGTTGTGTGGCACCATGCTTATTCTATTTAAAATTTTTGAATAAAAAAATGTATTTTCCAACATGAGTGACATTTTCTCCTTTTTTTCTACAAATAGTGCTAGAAGTATCCAAAATGTCAGCATTGTAGCGCTGGAGTATTTTTGGAGGGATTTTTATTTTTAAATTTTCTAGGTCTTGTTTTAGTTGCAAGTCTTCCTGGGAACATAAAATTACCCCCTGAAATTTGTAAATGTCTGTTGCACCTACATGTGCTTGGTATTAAGGGCATCTGCTATGTACTCAGATTGAACTGGGGTAAGTTTTTTTTTTCCCACTGAGGTCCTCATGGGATCACTCACAGGTTCCACATAGAACAATGACAGCGAGCTCTTTTAAGAGGTCCTTCTCTCCCTGGGCAGGAAGGTGAGATTAACATTTGCAGGCCACTTTTAAACACTGTTAAATCGCTGTTGGTGATAGAACTCTATTGCAAATGCTTCTTTTTAATGGACGTTTTTTTTTCCTTTAAAAAATATTATGATTTAGGAATCTAACAACTGTTAGACCCCCCCCTCACCCTGGTGCCTTGACAGCCTGGGTTATCAGCCACGCAGCCCTTTGGGCTACCTTTATACCAGAGCTAACTGCTCTGAACACGCCACACACACTTTGAGGGAGCTGTGCAGAAGTGACAGCTGTCTGCTGCAAAAGCACAGCGTGACACCTGAAGGCACGGCCTTAGCCACAGCACAGGACATCTTGCCATCACCAGCCCAGCAAAGGGTACACGAAGCCTGCAGTCATTTCCACCTAGGCCAAGGACGAAGCGCTTCCCTTGTGGTCCCCAGCAGAAGGCTTGTGAATGGTACAAACGCAGTTCGTTTTTTGCTGAAGGACATCCATGGTTGGTGCAGACACCCTTACCGCAGCCTCTTTCTTACTATATACTTGGACTCACAAGGAGACCTTGGGCTCTATCCTGGTATCGCCACACTTATGCTCAATAAAAGGCTCCCCTAAGTGGTCTTTTCTCGCACCATTACTAGGTGTCTTAGTCACTGTCCCGTGGCTGGGAAGAGACACCACGACCAAGGCAACTCTTACAAAAGAAGACGTTGAATTGGGACCTTGCTTGCAGTTTCAGAGGTTTAGTTCCTGATCATTATGCTGGGGAGCATGGCGGCATTCAGGCAAGTACTCAGACAGTACCTGAGAGCTACACCCTGATCCGTAGGCAGAAAGAGAGAGACTGGGTCTAGTGTGGGTTTTTCGAAACCTCAAAACCCAATCCCAGTGACATACCTCCTCCAATAAGGCCACACCTCCTAATCCTTTCAAATAGCGCCACTCTCTGACGACTAAGCATTTAAATACATGAGCCTGTGGGGTCCATTCTTATTCATACCTCCACACTAGGGTCGGCTGAGATGGCGGCAAACAACTGACAAGGGAAGGAGCCACAAAGCCATGGCGGTGGTAAAGAATTCCGGAGAACGACCAGAACAGAAATGGGTGGACAGAGACAATGAAGGCTGGAAAAAAACTGAAGCTGGGCCCTAGTGGCTGGAAGAATTTCAGATTCTAAAGGTACTTTAGAGCTCAGAATCCCAGTACTCTCCGCTAGAGATGGCAGCACTCGGTCACAATGGGGCCAGAAGTCCCAGCCCCTGAGGCCTGTGTAAGACCTGGAACCCTAGCGGGCACTGCCTGGTACTGCTTGCTGCCATCACTTGCTATGGGCTGAAGCTGAGGATTAGACTAGCTGCCAAGTCCCAGAGATGCTGACAACCCTCTAACCTGAGCACCATTATGATTCTGGTTCCTAAAGCCTGGAGCAATAGGTCTCTAGACACCAAGGTTTGGAGCTAAAAGCCTCTGGATCTGCCTGTCAAGCCCCTAGGCCTTGGATACTGATAGGCCCAAGATTACCAGCTCCGTAAAAGCTTCTTGCTGACCCAAGATTCTTATCCAGGTAGAGTGGAAGAATTCCAGCCAGAGGCATGCTTAGGAACAAGGTGGTGGTGCACACCTTTAATCCCAGCACTCGGGAGGCAGGTGGATCTCTGAGTTTGAGGCCAGCCTGGTCTACAGAGCAAGTTCCAGGACAGTCAGGACTACACAGAGAAAATCTTGCTTGAAAAATGTTTTAAAAATTAAAAAAGAGAGAGAGAACCAGTTTGTTCTCTTGACTCTTGGCTGAAGAGGAGGCTGCCAGTAGGTGATCAGGAAGAGTGTTTAGCATGGTTCTCTAGAGGAGCAGGGCCAGTAGAATACATATATAATGCTTTAAACGTGGACCCCCCACCCCAGATTGACTTACAGGATAAAACCTGGTGAGTTCAGCAAAGGCCATCAGCACACTAGAGAAGCTGAAAACCTCGCTACTCTGTCCACAAGCCTGGTGCCCCATAGTCCAGATCTGATGGATGCTAAGTCCTGGGAGGTTACTGGGGAGTTGCTAGCCGTCAGTCCACATGAGAAGACTGGGGGAGCTGGATTCCGATGTCATTTGGCCTTAGTGGCCTGGCACCATCACTCACACGCGTTTAGAAGCTAGCATTGGCCAGGTCAACTTATTGGAATACAAAATAATCGGCAGAAAGATCACTGTGGAATAGTAATGGGCATTGCAAACGAAGTCACCTTAGGATACAAGGATAAGACAGTCACGAATAATTACAATGTGGTGTGTTTGTAAATGCTGGCACACACAAGAGCGTTTCAACCACTGTGTGTAAAGAAGGAGCTGTGGTCTGAAGGGGTAGCTCTCCTTGACTTGGGGGATTCTGTAGAAGAGTAAAGCTTTGAGTATGTTCTCGCCAAAGTCTGCAGTCTACCCATTCAAGCTGGCCTACGGGGAAGACAGCCGAGTGGGATTGCTGCTTTCCAACTAACAAGAGAACGCGTACACTGGATCTCCTGCAGAGTCAATTAACAGGAAGCAGGAAGATTCGTTTATGAGACCAGTGGGTTAATTAACATAGGTCTGGAAGTTCCTGGATAGCTTAGGTAAGCAAATTCAGGTTTCCCTACAAAGAATTTATGGTTTGAGGGAAGGAAGGAACTAAGGCATCCTACAACAAATACATTTTTCAATGTTATTGGTTAGTTGCAGTTGAAAGATTACTTTCCCAGGAACTATAATTTTTTAATGTGCAGTTAAAAAAATCAGATGAGTTGGCCTTTTTCTGCTGTTTCTTCTGCAACGGTAAGCTTGACAAGAAACTGCAACGGTAGTGAGATGAACCAAAGCAGGCATATTTATAAGGTCGACTAGGAAGCACTTGGGGTTGCTTCTTCATCTTCTAGAGGACCTAAGTTCAATTCCCAGTATCCATGGCAACTCTAACTCCAGGAGGCCGGACACTGGGCACCACACACAGGTGGCACGCATTGCCGCTAACACACATGCATGCGCATGAATACAAATAAGTCATTGGAAGGACTTTGACCTTGCCATGCTGGTCTGTAAGGTTAGAGTGCTTGTCCATGACACTGGGAGGAAGATGGCCCATTGTCTGTTGAGATCACTGAGCGGATATGTACTTAAATCTTAGAAAGGAAGGAAGGAAGGAAGGAAGGAAGGAAGGAAGGAAGGAAGGAAGGAAGGAAGGAAGGAAAGGACTTACCATAATGAGATAAATCTTAGCAATGTTTTCTACAGATTAAATTAGGACATAGAGCTTATTCTAACTGTATATAAAATTGATTCAAAGTTTTGAGTTAGGTTTTTTTTTTTTGGACATAAATAAGCATCAATAGCACCAGTTGACAAGACAACACAGATGGGGAAAAAATCTCAGAAGGTCCTACTCCTAGATACAGAGGTGTGGGCAGCTAATGACTGCTAAGAGAGAAGAACCATTCTTCCCCAGGATGGATGCTCCAATTGGTTATCCAATACCAATTGGTCAGCCCTCAAAACGTGTATGTAATGAACAAATAACATACCCAGCAGGCTGTGCTTACATGTTTATTTGTTTGCTGTATGTGTGTGATAATAGTTAATGGAGGGGCTGGAGTGATGGTTCAGATGGTTCAGCATTGACTGCTCTTCCAGAGGACCTGGGTTCAACTCCTGGCACCCACATGGCAACTCACATCTGTCTGTAACTCCAGCCAGGGGAACCCGGCAGACATACACACAGGCAAAACACCAATAAACATAAAATAAAAATAATAAATTATTTTAAAAAATAGTTAATGGAAAGAGGAGCAAGTGGAGAGACATACTAGGAGATAAAGGGAGGAGGAGGGGAGAAATTATGCAAATACAGTATACATATATGAAACTTTAAAAATAAATAATAATACTTAGAGAATAAAAATTTTATTTAAAAATACAATTTATGATGTTTTCAGTAATTATTTTATATGCACACACATTTATTTTAGAGAAATGTCCCAGAAACAAATAATCATATAAAAAATTAGTGTAGCATACAACAGCATTAAACTTACCTATTCATTACTTTATTATTTAAAAAATGATACTCAGTGAATTAAAAAATGAACTATCTTTTCTAACCCCTAAGGTTAGGGCCAATGAGCTGGCTGAGCATGGAAAAGCTCAAGCGTGAAGACCCAGTTTCAACCCAGGACCCACGTGGTAGAAGGAGAGAACTCCACATACATGCCATTGCGTGTGTTCGCGTGAACATACACACACAGACAAAATACAGCGTAAGCAGTTTCACTTAAATGTAAAGTTTATTTAACATAAAGAGCTGGCTTGTTGAAAACACATAGTGTCTGCACTACCCACTGACCGCGGCTCCCCATGGAAGAACCTCTGTTATCACACAGGAAAAAGACCCTTGAGAAGTTGGCCCCACAGCGGATCCTGCCCTGCTCGGAATGGTGATGAGGTCACAGCTTTATCTGTCTTTGCTGTCTCCGTACTAAATGCAACCCAGGCCTCACAGACCTGGTGGCCACCAAGTGCTGTTTGTGCTGTGCTAGCGCAGGCTGAGATGTTTTATTGTCCCGTCACTAACATGACCTGAGAAGTCAGGAAACATGCAAAACACAGATGCTGAGGCCCAAGCTCTGGGGCTCATCCAGTGGGCCGAGCATTAGAAAGTGCTTACATACCAGCCAGGCGTGATGGTGTGCACCAGTAGGCGAGGCAGGAAGCCCCTACCTCACAAAAAAAAAAAAAAAAGCACACACCTTTAATCCCAGCGCTCAGGAGGCAGAGGCAGGTAGATCTCTGGGAGTTCAAGGCCAGTTTGGTCTGTGTAGTGAGTTTCAGGACAGTCGGTTTACATAATAGAAAGAGCCTACGGAGAAAAAAACCAAAACAGAGCCAGATCCAATAACACAGCTCAGCGGGTAAAGGTTCTTGTCACCAAGCCTGGTGACCTGAATTTGATCCCCTGAACCCACATAGTGGAAGGAATGTACTGATTCCTGTAGAATGTTCTCTGACCTGAATGTCCACACACACACACACACACACACACACACACACTAGGGCACATGTACTACCCCACCCCACCCCACCCACGACAAAATAAAATATAATAAAGTATGTTTTAAAAAATAAACAATTTTATAAATAAATAAATCCTACGCAGAGAATCAAATAGGTTCTTTCTTTACCTGTGAGGTGATGGAAACACTGAGGCTCAGATATCGGTTATGTGAGCCATGCATGAGAGCCCTTAACATGGGGCCAAACGTGATCATTGTTGGCCTTTTGTCATAAAAAAGCATACAAAATTGTATACCGGAAAAATTTCAAAACATCAGTTCGAAAGCCAGGCCTCTTTAATTTGGCAACAGATCCCTCTCTCAGTTGTTACTTTGGTTTGCCTTTCTAGAGTGGTGGCTGTATTGGTTGCTGTTTTTTGTTGTGACCAATTGGATACATGACATGAAGCCACCTGAGGAAGAGGGTTTGTTGGAGGAGATACAGTCCGTTCTGGTAGCAGGGTAGAGATGCCTGGCTACATTGTGTCCATAGACAGGGAGCAGAGAGTGAAGACTGGGGTTTGATTTGCTCTCTCTTTTTCATTCAGTCCAGGACCTCAACCCATGGAATAGTGCTGCCCAAATTTACAGCTGGTCTCCCCGTTTTGATTAAGCTGATCTAGACGCTTCCTCATAGACATTCCCAGACAACTGTTTCCTGAGTGAGTCTAGATCTTGTCAAGAAGATAGTTGATGTCAATCTTTACCAGCCCCAATCAAGTTTGACAAAAGTCCTTAGAAGAGGAAGAGAGTCGAAAAAACAATACTCAATGTCATATGGAATAGAAAACAAAACAGGATAGCCAAAATAATCCTGTACAACTAGAGAACTTCTGGAGGTTTCACAATCCTAAACTTCCTATAACTATAGTGAGCTATAGTGTTATATAGTTATAGTTATACTGTAACTCCCTATAGAGCTACAGTACTGCAAACAGTGCAGTATTGGCATAAAAACAGACAAAAGGGCCAATGGAACTGAATCAAAACCCGGATATCAATTCACACACCTACGAACACTTAGTCTTGACAAAGAAGCAAAAAATATAAAATGGGGAAAAAAGGCATATTCAACAAACAGTACTGACATAACTGGATATCAACATGTAGAAGAATGAAAATTGATCTATATCTATTGCCATGCACAAACCTCAAGTCCAAATGGATCAAAGGCCTCAACATAAAGCCAGCTACATTGAACCTTATAGAAGAGAAAGTGGGAAGTACACTTGAATGCATTGGCACAGGAGACCACTTCCTAAATAGAACCCCAGTAGGAGAGACACTGAGAACAACAATTAATAAATGTGACCTCCTGAAACTGAAAAGCTTCTGTAAAGCAAAGGACACGGTCAACAAGACAAAATGACAGCCTACAGAATGGGAAAAGATCATCACTAACCCCACATCAGACAGAGAAGTGATCTCCAAAATATGCAAAGAACTCAAGAAACTTGAAATCAAAGGAACAAATAATCCAATAAAAAAAATGGGATACAGACCTAAACAGAGAACTCTCAAAAGACGAATCTCAAAGGGCTGAAAGACACTTAAGGAAATGCTCAACATCCTTAGCCATCAGAGAAATGCAAATCAAAACAACTCTGAGATTCCATCTTACATCTGTCAGAATGGCCAAGATCATAAACACCGATAACAGCTTATGCTGGAGAGCATGTTGGGTAACAGGGACCGCTCCTCCATTGCTGGTGGGAGGGCAAACTTGTACAACTGCTTTGGAAATCAGTATGGTGATTTCTCAAAAATTAGGAAACAACCTACCTCAAGACCCAGCAATACCGCTGTTGGGTATATACCCAAAGGATGCTCAGTCATACAACAAGGACCTGTGTTCAACTATGTTCATAGCAGCATTATTTGTAATAGCCAGAACCTGAAAACAGCCTAGATGTCCCTCAACTGAAAAATGGACAAAGAAAATGTGGAGCATTATGCAACAGTAAAAATAATGACATCTTGAAATTTGCATGCAAATGGATGGATCTAGAAATAAACATATTGAGTAAGGTAACCCAGACCCAGAAAGACAAATATAATATGTATTAACTCATAAGTGGCTTTTAGACAAAGCAAAGAAAACCCAACCTACAAGTTATAACCCCAGAGAAACTTAACAAGGAAGACCCTAAGAGAGACATGCATGAATCTATATAAGAAGGAGAAAAAGATTTTCTGAGTAAATTGGTAGCATAGGGGTCACGGGAGAAGATAGAAGGGGAGAAGGGAGAATGGAAGGAGAGGGAAGAAAAATGTATAACTCAATAAAAGCAAGTTTTTAAAAAGAAGAGGAGGTGAGGATACAGATGTGAACGTATCTAGAGTAAAGCCCAGAGAAGATACAGTGAGGAGGTTGCTGTCTCAAATCTCTAGCTACTTTTATAGGAGCACTTGTCATCGAATTAGGGCCAACTTCGATAACTCAAGGTAGTCTGATCACTTCAAGATCCTTCAATTAACCACATGGGTAAATTTCTTTTCAAGTATGGTAACAGTCACAAAGTCCACAGATTAGGGCTCACACACATCTTTAAAACCCAGATCAGAGTGGGAAAGGTGGCTCAGCAGTTAAAAGCACTGACTGCTCTTCCAAAGGGCCCGGGGTTCAATTCCCAGCACTCACATGGCAGCTCACAACTGTCTGAAAATGCAGTTCCATGAGATCTGACACCTTCACACCAAAGCACATATGATGGAGGAGGGTTATCTGTCTATTGTATTATTTTCATTGGTCAATAAAGAGACTGCCTTGGTCCCTTGATAGGACAGAAAATTAGGTAGGCGGAGTAAACAGAACAAAATGCTGGGAAGAGGGCTATGAGCCAAACGCCATGGAGCCAGCCACCAGGTCAGACATGCTAAATCTTTTCCGGTAAGCCACCACCTCGTGGTGCTACACAAATTATTAGAAATGGGTTAATATCAAGATATGAGAGTTAGTCAGTAACTAACTCTCTAGAGATAATGGGCCAGGCAGTGCTTAAATGAATAATATTTGTGTGTTGTTATTTCTGGGACTAAGCTATCCGTGTGGGAGCCAGGTGAGGCGAAAAGCAGGCCTGCCCGCAGCTCCCTCACTACAGAAATTATCTGTATTCTGTCAATCATATTTTAATAAAACGCTGATTGGCCAGACAGGCAGTATAGGCGGGAAAGCCAGACAGGAAGTAGGGGTGGAGCAAAGAGCCTGGGAGTATTCTGGGAAAACAGAAAGCTTCCTCAGCGACTCCTATGCAGACCACCGAAGAGACAGCATGTACCCTGCCCAGCTGAGAAAGGTACGGAGTCATATGCTAACGTAGATAAGGATAATGGGGTAACATAAGTTATAAGAGCTAATAAGTAGCCTGACCAAATGGGCCAATCAGTTTATAATCTTATGGAGATTTCTGTGTGATTGATTTTCTTTGGGACTTGCCGGTTATGGGGTGCCAGGTGGGACAGATATCCCAACAAGCCGGCCCTTCATGTTACACACATAAAAATAAAAGTTAAATAAATCATTTTTTTAAAAAAAAAAAGCTCAATGTCCCTTCCCTCTATCCTGATTCAATACCCTTCGTTACACTGAATCCAGCATATCCTCTTCATGCCTAGTGATCTCTGGGCATACGTCTGTCGTAGTATGAACCCTTAAGATGCACTGACTCGAATTCCTCTTCACTCCCATTTAATCATAAGAGCCTTGGGAGTGAGCCCGTCTGATTTATCTTCAAATGCCCAAACAATCAGAGTAGTGGTGATAGCTCAGACTTTGGGGGTCAAACAAGATGAGACCCTAAGTCTTTCTCCCCTGAGCTGAATAGCCTCAAAAAGCTTGCCTTACTTAACTTTTCTAAGAGGATTGGGTTGATGGGGTAATTATTGAGGATCATTATCATAATAATTCTCAATACATATTGATGAGAATTTACTGTTATAAATTCAGCAAGAGTGTTTAATTTGATGGCTGACATTATCAACCATAGTTAACTAAATACTGGAAAGTTCATAAAGATAGATTCTTTGCTTCCTTGTGCTTAGATGACAGCCTTTTACAGGAAATGGATCCAAGGTTATACGTGTGTGCATGTGTGGCTTCGTATTCTAATGCCCTCTTTTCCTGCTTCAAGGTTTCTAGCCCAAACTGTGTAACTTCTAGGGCTCCACAGAAGCAGAGGCCCCTGGGGTAGGCTTGCATCACTGCCACAGCCAGCAACACGCTGTCACTGATTACTTTGTCCCTTAAATGGATGTTATTTATGTCTATGTCTGTTTTCTACCTCTGATTTAAAAAAAAATGGAAAGGAATATAGCTCATTCTGAAGGTCTATTAAAAGTGTAAAAACCACTGGTATAGTGACATATGCTTGGAATCCCAGCACTCAGGGAGCTGAGACATGGGGACTATGAGATTAAGACTGGCCTGGAATACATAGTAAATATTGTCTCAGGTATAAACAAAGAGAGGGAGAAAGGGAAAGGGGAGGGAAGGGGAGAGGAGAGAGGAAAGGGGAAAGGAGAGAGGAGGAAGAGGAGAGAAAAGAAAGGGAGAGGGAAAGTGGAGAGATAGAGGGGGAGAGAGAGATTCACATTAGGATATTTTGAAGTAAAATTTCAGCTCTCCCAAGAAATAATACCTAAAGCATGAAGTTTTGGGGTCTGCAGGCAAAAAAAGGGGGGGGTCAAGGGTGTCGCTCCTGCTAGTAAACATTTAACATGCACAAAGCTCTGCGGAAATCCTCGGTACAAGGAAAGACAGGAGAAGTTGGGTGGTGGTGGTGCACACCTTTAATCCTAGTACCTGAGAGGCAGAGGCAGGCCTCTGTAAGTCTGAGAACAGTGGGACTACACAGAAAAACTCTGTCTTGGAAAAAGGAAAAAAAAAATAAAAGAATGAAGGAAAATGAAAGAAGAGGAGAGATGATTCACAGCAAAATTATAAATCAAAGACAAGAAGAATCCGTGCTTCTATTCCACCAGTGAGCATAGTTCAAGGGGAAACACACATTCATACACAGAGAGAGTAAAGTCAATTGCTCAGGAAAAAACAGAATTTCCTATCAAGAAATAAAGCCAAGGAGATGGCTCAGCAGTTAAGAGCATGCAGCACTCTAGCAGAGAACGGGAGTTCACTTCCCAGTACCAACATCAGGTGGGTCACAACCACCTGTAGCTCCAGTTCCAGGGAATCCAACACCCTCTTCTGGCCTCTGTGGCCCTGCGTGCAGCACGCGCGCGCGCACACACACACACACACACACACACACACACACACACAATTTAAAAATGAAAAAAAAAGAAAACAATAGTCAAGCAAATGAAGAAGAGAGTAAGTGAATGGAAAGATTTAAGAATAATTTTTTAATTTTTTTTTTCCAAGATGGAGTTCCTCTGTAGTTTTGGAGCCTGTCCTGGAACTAGCTCTTGCAGACCAGGCTGGCCTTGAACTCACAGAGATCCACCTGCCTCTGCCTCCCCAGTGCTAGAATTAAAGGCATGTGCCACCACCACCACCAGGCGTCGAGAAAAAAAAATTAATCAAAATAACTTAATTTCTAAAATGCTGTGCCATCATTTGAAAAATAAGAATGTCTTGTTTGCACGTGAAAGATCTTGGATTCCATCTGTAAGAGTGAGAGAGAGAGGGAGCTGGAGAGATGGCTCAGAGGTTAAGAGCATTGCCTGCTCTTCCAAAGGTCCTGAGTTCAATTCCCAGCAACCACATGGTGGCTCACAACCATCTGTAATGAGGTCTGGTGCCCTCTTCTGGCCTGAAGACATACACACAGAAAGAATATTGTATACATAATAAATAAATAAATATTTTAAAAAAAAAAGAGTGAGAGAGAGAGAGAGAGAAGCACAAATCAATGCCCAGCAGTCCAGCCAGGAAAACAGAATCCATCAGCTCTAAACTGTGTGGAGGCCTAAGTGACTATTTCATCACAGTAATCAAGGAAGCCAAATAGGCTTTTTTTTTTTTGAGGCTTTTTTTTTTATTTTGCATTTCAAATAACTCAGCAGAGCTAGCCTGTGCTAGCACACCCACACCCCCTGGTCCTGAGGATACTGCAGAGCGCTGGTGTTTGCCTACAGGGTCCAAGTATCCAGACAGCCGAGCCCGCCAACCTGGCAGCATCACCTGGGATCTTAGCATTCCCTTGCTCCTTACTCCCGGACTCTGGTCCGTTCTCTGACTGTCCCACAGGTCACTAGGATGGGTGGCTATGACCAGAGGTTATGGCTACCAAGAGCGATGCTGTCACACACGGTGCCATTCAGGTTTGAACGGGTCCAGTTTTGACAAGCGCCTGCTTTAAGAGGATGAACCGTTTGCGGCCGTGGCAAATGTCAACACGCTGCAGACGGCGAGTGCCAAGTGTCACCTTCTGACTCATTTAACATTTGGATTAGTGATCCAGGGGAGTGTAAACAGCATGTTAATATTATCTGCGGATGACGGTGCACAGGGCGCTGAGCCCATGAGGAGGTAATGCAGACAGTTCCGGGGGCTCCAACAAAGGAAGAGGACCGGATGTCAACTGGGCAAGAAGAGATGAGCTAATGTAATAGGCTTAGGAGGATGAGACAAGCCACAGATAATGGATGGGCCGATGGCCGACTCGGATGGTGGCAACACTTAGAGGCAGTGAGTCACACACAGCACACGATGATTTGATACTGAGCCTGCGCTCTCGGGCCACCCTGCCAATGTGGGTTCCAGTCGCTGTCTGGTGGGCACTGCGTGTGTGCTTTCACAGTTTAAAGAGGAAAAAAAAAAATTATGTGTCAGAGAGGACAGGCATGAAGAAAGAAGGCTTTAGGGAATTTGAAGATGGACAGGGCAAGCCTTCTGCAGAAGTCCGGGGTCCAGATGTTCGTCTCTGCTTGCTTCTCCTGCTTAGACGCCCTTAGTGTGGCTTTGTCTCACTGTCAAGGGAATGGAACCCCTCCCCCTCGTCTGTCTGTCTGTTCCTCCCTGTCTGTCTCCCTCCCTCCCTTCCTCCTTCCCTCTCTCCCTCCCTTCCTCCTTCCCTCTCTCCCTCCCTTTCCCATCTGTCTCCCTCCCTCCCTTCGTCCCACCCACTCCCACCCCTTCTTTCCTGGGTACCAAGAAGAGCATCATGTCAGGACCACAAATATTAATTAACCTAATGCACAGCTCTGGCTCAGGTCCTCTGCTTGCCTTCAGCTTCTCAGCAATGGGCTCAAAGCTGGAAGGCAGCCTGCTTAGGAAGCTCAGTCCCTCTGCACCAACCCACCAGCTCTTTCCCTTAATAACCAGTCAGATAAGCAGGTCATGGAACTTTCTCCTCTGGAGGTCTTCAATAAAAACCCCAACAGCTGTGGCAAAACTAAAGGAATGGGGAAAGATAGAAGTGGTGGGGGGGGAACACTGGGAAGGAGCCAGAGGCAAGGAACTCCTTTAATTCCTTTTACCCAAGGCTCAGCGGAAACTTGCATTTATAGTTCTCTATTCTCAGTTTTTAAACCTGTTGTGGCTGCTTTCCTGTCTTTATTCTTCTTTGTCAGCAAGCCCACCCTTAAGCAATTAACTGTTCATTAACACCTTCACGGAGGATAAAAGGAAGGAAAAGAAACCCGCAGGGAACTTGCTATGAGCTCCAACTCTCTGAGACAGAGACACGGTTTTGTTGATACCGCGGGCAGCATCTAATGTAAAAATCTTATTGCTAGCTACAGAATGAATTCTCAGAGTGAATCCAAGACATAACCGCGGTTTAGTTTGGCTTCTTCCCTACATTCTTGTTGCCCTATGGCCCTTGGTATTCAGAATCTTGGAATGCTGCCTTAGTGTTAACCAACCCCTTCGCTCACAGAACGGATGTCAGCGGGTTGATTCTTCCCTTACTGAAACCTCAGTGTAATTCTCAGTCTAAAATGTGTGCTTGACTTCCACAGCCAACGGAGAAAGGTGGAGAGGAAGGGAGGGCTCTTCGGAATCACCATGGGGAACCTGGGGAGGTGGCTACCTCTCTGGAGACCATCTAGGGTTCTCACTCACCCCCACTCTGTAAATAAGGCCACAGCAGTAGCCATCCAAATGGACAGAGAAGCTGCCAAAGACTCTGCTTGTGGACTAGGAAAAGCTCAGAATGCCATCAGCGGTGGCATCAGCCTGCCTCTGGCAGAAATGCTGTGATGGAGACCTCCCCGTTAAAATCACAGTTGAAGAAAGTCGGGCTTCTAATGGGGAAAACCAGCCTTCAGTCGGTGGCAAATATAGAGACTGTGCAGAACTAAAAACAAATATCAGGACTTGGAGACATATGTATGTTCAATTCTGAAGTACTTCTCTGTGGGATATCAAGTCTCCTTGACACAGCCACAGTGGTTTCCATTTATAAATCAAACTCTGACTCATTCCAACATTGAAAAGCCATCTCGGACCTCACATTTCCAAGATCGAGTTCACGTCCACTCCCAGACCTTTCCGTCTTGACAAACAGCAACTCCATCCATCATTCCCTTTGCTCGGATGAGAATCTTGCATCTCCTTTGGTTTAGATTCTTGGGTTCTGTCTCTGTCTCTCCCCCCTCTTCTGTGTATGTGTGTGTTTGTGTATGTGTGTCTGTCTGTCTGTCTACCTGTCTGTCTCCAGCTCTATCTTTTTGTCTGTCTCTCTCTCTCTCTCGTGTGTGTGTGTGTGTGTGTGTGTGTATATGCATATGTCTGTCTGTCTGTGTCTGTCTCCAGCTCTATCGTTCTGTCTCTCTCTCTCTCGTGTGCTTGTGTGCATGTCTGTCTGTCTGTCTCTGACTTTCTGTCTCTTTCTTCATCTCTCTCTCCCCGCCCCCCTTTTTCTCCATTCATCCTTCCATTCTGTTCACCATATATCTGCCGACTACCCCTGCAGGTACACCCCAATCTAGAGACTTTCACTCCTCATTCCCTACCCTAATCTAAGGCCCTTAGGTCAGGCCTCCGGTCTCCCACACCTGCCACAAGAAACAGCTCTCACTACACTGCAGCCTCCATTTGAGCCTTTAAATATTTAATTAAGGCCATGCTACCCCTCTGTTCAGAGACTCTGCAGCGACTTCTCGCTCATCTCAGAGTGAAGTTCCAAGTCTCCATCATGCAGACGAGGGTCCAGGCATTGTGGGAGCCCTCAGCCGCCTCTTCTCTTTCATCGTTTCCTGATCGGATCTTCCTCCTCATGTGGCTCTGTTGTTCCCAGACCACACAGGATGTTCCCCCACCTAAAAACTTCTCCCTCTGGCAGTCGGCAAGGCTCATCCCCCATAGCTCTCCTACATGCTGGTCTGAGTTCTGCTTGTGTTAGATTCTTAGAGACTTTCCTCTCGTGCCCAACCTAAAATAGCAATCACCCATCCACAGTCCAATCCCTTTAACAGACTTTCTTTTTCCCCAGACATTTTCCATAGCGGTGAATCTGATTATGTCTTTCCGCTTCCCTTCATCAACTATAGATCATGAGCCCCAGCACAGAGGTTGCTCTTGTATCTCTACAATCTGTATCTCCACAATCCAGAACAGAGATTTATGGGCAGGTAACAGAAACCCATCAAATTCTTCTTGAACGGATAGTATTCCTTCTGTTTCCTGTCGGGTTCTTCCCTATTTTTTCTTCCTTGCCCTGGCTGACCTTAAAGGAGCAGGTGATCTGGGTATGCTGGCCTTGAGCACAGGGAAGCTATGGAGGAAGGGCTGTTACTGAGGCAGACCCAGAAAAGAAACCACAAGAGGAAAGGGTCAGCCCAAGGCACCAGCGGTCCCCTACCCCCATGGAATGAAATCCAGAAAGACTAAGTGTCTTTCCCAAGGTCACAAAAATACTAATTGGCAGAAACGGAAGTACAAATTAAATCTCCTAGCTGTGTCCTGGTGGCATCTCCCTCTAAATGACACTGGTGAGGAGATAACAGCTCGCTAAATTCTTTTTCCCAGCTTGTTTTATTTCCTGGTGCTAATTGATGAATCCATTTTGGTCCTAACCCTTTGAAGTTTCCCCATGTTTTTCCATAACTCACATGAGGACGAAGAAGGTGTGCTTGTCTAATTAGCACGGGACACAAGTCTGAGAGGAGACAGTTTGTATAACGAATGACAGACCATGATCAAAGAGACACTGATGAGTCAGAGCAATGAGCCAAGGCTGATAAGGTGAAACTTAGTGGGGAGCCGAGGACTGTAACTTGAGTCACCCAGGAAGGAAGGAAATCAAGTACAGCAGCAATGCTGATGGAAATCATGCAGGTGCTTGGGACACCATGGAAGATCTACTAAAGCACACACACATACACACACACACACACACACACACACACACACACACACACACCTGCGACTGCACGCTGGACTTCTGACTCAATGGGTCCAGACTGCCAATCACCAAATGTAACACGGCACCTGCAAACACCTAGCATGGTGGTAGACTACACTCATAGAACATAGATTCTAAAAGACAGGTAACCATGCATTCCAATGTATGTTGAACAAACTAGATAGATACTCATGCATACATTCATGTTCGTGCCCATTAAGACTCGAGCACTGGACTTTACTTTTAATAGGCATGGCCCTATGAATAGAGCTCATAGGCTCTTGGGAGAAGGTCATTCTGTATAAGTGGTATCTCAGGCTTCATGAGTTTCAAGTTCCTCTTCCTAGAATCTCCAGGAAGGCATAGAATTGTCCGTAACTCATTCTGGTTTTGTAACACTTCCTGAGGGCAGAGTAGAAACGTATCTTCAGTCCAAAAGCCAGACTCTCTGACCAATAACTTTAGTATGAATTGTACAGGAAATTCCCTGGAGCAAGCTAGCCTTATATCTTTACAGTGCTGTATGCTATTCATAAAATGAAATAGGAAATTACCATCTGGAGCCACACAGATGGCTCAGTGTGTAAGAGCATTCGACACATCAGCATGAAGATTTGAGTTTGTATCCCAGCATCCACACAGAAGGCAAGGAGTGGTTTGTATGTATACCTATTAACCCCAGTATAACTTGAGGACCTGCTTGTCGGGGTTTCTGTCCTACCCAGTTCCCGCAGCCATTAAACTGCAAAGAATCACACAAAAGTCTACATTAGATACAAACTGATTGGCCCATTAGCTTAGGCTTCTTATTAGCTCTTGCAACTTATATTAACCCATTATTCTTATCTATGTTAGCCACATGGTTCAGTACCTTTTTCAGCAGGGCAGGTCACATTCTGCTTCTCTGGTGATCTGGGCAGGACTGAGCGAAGAGTCCTTCTTCCCAGAATACTCCTGTTCTCATTGTCCTGCCTCTACTTCCTGTCTGGTTGTCCCACCTATACTTCCTGCCTGGCTAACTGACCAATCAGTGTTTATTTAAAACATAATTGACAGAATACAGAATTGTCCCACACCACCCCAGCACTGTGGGGGTGGAGACAGGAGGGTCACTGGGGCTCACCAGCTACCAGACGAGCTCTGTGCCCAATGAGAGGCTCTGTCTCAAAGGGATAAAGTGGAGAGTGATAGATAAGGACACCCAACAACCTCTAATGATCTTCCCTCCAGTATCTACTGCTGCAGTGACCTGTGCAGCTTGGGTCCTAGAACCCTGGCTCAAGGCAGAGAGGGAATGGAGAAAAGATAGACCATAGACACGCAGAGAATGAAGTTGAGACTGGGTGGGATTTTCTAACTGCTGCTACCTGGAACCTCAATGTGTTTATTACATACAGCAGGGGATGGGGTTAGCTGGCCCCAGTAGTCCTTTACCCTCATGGTGGGCAGACATGATGCTGAAAGGTAGTTACATCCAGATCCTAATGCAGCAAGAAAAGAGAACAACACCGGGCCTGGTTTGAGCTTCTGAAACTTCGAGCACATCCCCTAGTGACACACTTCCTCCAACAAGGACACACCTCCCAACAGTCCCACTCCCTAAGGACCTATGGGGCCATTTCCATTCAAACCGCCGTACCACTAGACATTTTTCTATGCCTATCTTAGAGATATTTGCTTTTGGTAGTTGTAAGTTTACTTCCAATGGTCTCTAATACCTTTGGTTTGGAAAGTTTTCCACTGTTACTTTTAATCTTTTGAGCAATCGTCCTATTTTTTGCCCAAACTAAAGTTCACATCAGCAGCTAGACTTCTAGCATTCTTTGAAATCTTTTACTTTTGAAAAGAACCATGTTTCCCGGCTGTTGAAAGGACACAGGCAGGAAGCTGACTCCAGACCTTTGCGGGTGGAGCTTCGGGGAGACTTTTGTATAGGAGAGGCCGCGATGTGTTTGAGGACAGAACCGAGAGAAAATTGGCAGACAGCACAAAAAAAGGTTGTAGACTTTGGAGGCCGTGTGGGGTTAAAACATGTGGGGCGCGGAGCCTCTCTGAAGCCACAGACAGCCCGGAGAGGATTGGACACAGTCAGCTTGTTACATAAGACTACGCATGGCTCTGCCTCCGCCTTCGCTTTTTGGAGACTTGATTTCCTGTCGGGAAACAAGGTGTCGCCAAGGGAGCTGTCTTCACAGAGCTGCCTTTAGGGCTAATGAGATCACGACTTCTGAGTTCCTCTGAGAAGCAGGCTACCTAGATTCGGGACAAATATTGCTCTAATCCTTTTTGAAGAAGAGCCACGTGGCTTCTTCGCTTCCTGTAGTCCTGGCTCCAGGGGCCCTGGGCTGTTTCCATCTCCTTCGTTTTCCATCCCTCCCAAGGGCCTCTGTGTCTATTCCTGCTTCCCATACGGGTCTTAAATCGGCACCCTCAGGATGCAGCCCTTGTTACAGTCCAAACTGACATGGAAATCTCCAAACATCAAAGTCCGGGAGCTGGCACTTGAGCAATTCTAGTGGGTATGCCCAACAGATTCCTCGTGGGCACTGCCTGGGGTTTTGTTTGTTTTTGTCTGTTTAAGCATCATCACCATCTCCTCCAATGGCTATACTTTGGATATCTTTGTTCTTGAAAAGAACACCCAAGCAGTGCATGACTAAACGCAAAGGAAAAGGCAGGAGTCTCCAGGGGCTGCACATCAGCATCCCTTGGCATTTCAGAGCCTCAGGGAGCATCATGCCTGGGGCTCAGTGAAGCGACATTCATTAAGTCATGTGTACTGGTGCGCCTGTCAATTTCTCTGAGACAATGCTAAGGAGAAATAAAGAAGAAAGGACCAAGCTATTCTGCAGCCAGGAGTACCCTCTAGTGTTCAGTTGGAGGCCTGAATTCCAACTACAGCTCACAGAGCAAATAAAAGCAATAGGAGGATGTGTGTAATTACAAGGGGGATTGCTCCACTCTAGCAGATTGTGCTTGGCTGCACTGATCTAAGTTTCACACAGAACGACCTTTTCCTTTAAAAGTATTGGGGGGTGGGGGGGGAGTAGTTTTCCTTAACTAAACGGGTGAGATCCAGTCTCCGTGAATCCTCAGACTCCACACTCCAGTGAGGTCCTGTCTCTTCCACTTTATATTCTTCTCTCTGCCCAGCCATATCACTCCTGTCTCTACCTCCCTAATGCTGGGATTAAAGAGGTGTGTGACTCCCAAATACTGGGATTAAAGGTGTGAACCACCACCTGGATCTAGATCAATCTTGTGCAGCCCAGGGTAGCTTTGAACTCAAAAAGATCCGTCTGACTCTGTCTCCCAAGTCCTGGGATTAAAGGTGGGTGCCACCACTCCCTGGCCCCTAGTGGCTTAGCTTTGCATTCTGATCTTCAGGCAAGCTTTATTTATTAAAATACAAATAAAATATCATTACATCTCCCCTTTTTGTCTAAAATAAAAAAGAAGACTATAACTAATACAAGAAAAATTATATAATATAAGTACAATATATACAGGCAATAAATATATCAAAAATGTCTACTCCATTTGTATTTGACAAATTCAGAGAAAATACTCCATATCTATCCTATCTTGGGGAGTCCAAAGTCTTATACCTAATTTACTTTCTATCATAACTTTCTTTCTGCATCTGGTAAACAAGGAAAACTATAACAATCTAGCCTTTGACTCCCTCAGAGACCCAAGAAAGAAATAACATTAACTGAGGAAGCAGGAAGTGCAGCAAGTGACTTCCAAAAAGTCTGAGAAATGACAGAAGCAACTGGCTGCCTGGACAGTCACCCAGTTCCTCTGTAATGCTGGGGCATCCATCTTCAGCCTATAGGCCTAGTGTAGCCGATAGACATTTCTGTGAAGCAGGATATTCTGAAGGGCTGGCCCTCCTTGTCTTGACAATGTTTGGCAGTCATTTTTTTCCTGTTTGTCCAATTAGGACAGCATACTGTCTGCAGTCAAGACGGGCATTTTCTTTCCCAATGGCTTACTTTTGCCACAAAGAAACTCAATGTAGACTTTCTTCGATGTTCATCATCTTCTCTGAAGAAGATTGGTGCTGCCAGGAGCAGGTAGGTCTCATTTCAGGTTGAACCCCAAAAACAAAATAAACAAACAAAATGTAGAGATAAAAGGTCTCTCTAGTGGTTGGCAGCTCTGCTTTTTGGATCTTCACCTTGAACCCTAGTATCTGTCTCTGGGTTTTTCTTATTCAAGCTACATTGTAGTTCTACAATTTGGAGGCTTTGGTTCAAAGTTGAAGAGTTCAAGGCCAGCCTTGTGTACACAGTAAGACCCCATGGTACTGATAAACACACACTGTGTTGCCATCACCTTGTAACTGAGAAGTAACATGATGGTATAATGGAGTATCATGAAGAAGCTTCAACTCTGGACATGTGCAAACCCCAACCAGGCAGGAAGATACAACAATGACAGCTGTGTTACAGCACACAGATCAGGATTTAGGGGAGGTTTTATTTATGGCTCTTCTGTTTTGTCTCAAATTACTTTTTAAGGCATATCTAAATTGAAACAAAGTTTTCATGTTTGTAAGACCTTTCAAAATCAAACTAAGTAATTAAATGACTCTCAGTTTCTGACTTGAGGCCAAATGATCATTTTTAAAGTTTTTATTTGTAATGCCAAGTGTCCCGCGCTACCGTCTCGCCAGCAAGAACCACACGGAACACTAGGATCCTTCTGCAGAATAGCTTTATGTCTCTTGGGAGCAGAGCATAAGCCAACACGGCCGTGGGGACCCAGATAAGATGGAACCCATCCCTTATAAAGGAAACAGACCCTGCCCTGGACGTGTCATTCCCGGATTGGCTGACTGCTCCCAGTCCCAGGTGAAACCTCGGGAGTAGGCAGGGACGCAGCGGTAGAGAGTTACAAAGCACGTGCGCTGAGATTAAAGACGTGTGCCGCCACACCTTGGGGTCACAGAGGTCCAATCTCTACCTTTGTTCCTAGAAGCAATGGAGAATGTGGTCCGGCCCTCCACATATCCCCCTTTTTTTACTTCTTTGCAGAAAGGCAACTCCCTAGGAAGGTAAAGATAGAGGTCGCACTTCCCAAAATGAAAACATAAAAATGGGCTTACACGGAATCTGTCCCTAGGCTCATGACACCTGGAACCTATCCGGCCTGCCCTCTGCCATTTTTCTGGGAAAGGGAATATACAGCAGAAAACCCTTAAGCAGAGCGACTTATCTCTCAGAGAGGGCCATTCTCTGTGCGATGCTCTTCAGCTCGACAACCTTCAGGGCTAGCTAAGCCAAGCACTCCACCCTGTGCAATGGACCACAGTCCTAGGGGTGCAGGAGCTGGTTGGCTTAAACCCTACTGCTTTAGATAACCACACATCAGTAGAGGCCCCCTGTTTCAGGGCAGCCAGCGCTTGTGCAATAACCACTTTGTCCCTACAATTTTGGGATTTGAGTCAGCAGACCATCCATAGGAAAAACACTAATCCATAGCATAGGACTGTTCCAAAACATTTCCACCCCCACCCATTCTTTGAAGTAGGGGAATGAGAGACACGGCCCAGGACTGAAGTCCTACGGCCAAGCTTATAAATCATCTCTAGGACAGTAGGGAGGGGGCCCAGAGTCTTATTGGTTGTAAAAAATCGGGGAGACACGGCCATCCTATGGTTGACTGGTAACAACTTCAGGAAGGCTGAGAGTGTCCTCCATCGGTGCTCTGTCATCCATCCGCAAAATGACAAGAGGAACAGCAGCCAGGTCCTCAGGCGAATCCGTGTGTTGTGGATCACTCTTCACTGTTCGGGTCAATCGCTCTGGCAGCCAGAATGGGCTTTCTTGATCCTGTGGGAAAACACAAACAGCTCCCCTGGATCTCAATAAGATGGGATCCGGGCCTTTCCATTCATTAGAAAGCACACTTACAGCTGTATCGGCTATCTGGCGGTAGGCGCCGTAAGGGTAGTTTGTCTGGGCAGCGGCATAGTGCCCTCGCCCAGTCAGGAGGTCAAATGTCCATTGCTGTTGTTCTGGAGTTAAGGCCTGAGCGTTAGCTCTGGCCTGTTCCTGGGCTGCCTCGTGCCACAGCGCTTTCCATTCCAAATATTGACCCATGCTGATGAGCGATGCTTTTGCAACTGTTTCCCAGTCCGCTGGAGTCATGGCAGACAAGGCCAATCTATCCAACTGGGCTAAGGTAAAATTAGCAGTCACTCCATACTTTCTGACTGACTCTGCTAATTCTTTGATTTGATTGTACTCCACAGGTGCATGTAATCGCCCGTTTTCCCCTTCATAAACGGGGAAAGCCAAGTGTAGCTTTCTCTTGACCTTATCAGGGATAAATGAAAAGGTCTTTGGCCCAAGGCTTTCCTCATAAGGAGGCGCCGAAGGGGCAATTGAGGGAAGGTGTAGCCTATAATGAGGCGGATGGACCGTTTGGGATAACCTCATGGCCCTGCCGTTGGCTAATTCTACTTCCTCCTCTGTATCCATTTCTCCTTCCTCTTCTCCTGCAGAAAACTTTTGGCCTTGTGGGCCAATATTCTCCCCCATTTCTACTTCCTTAGAATTCCTGGAGGGTCCTTTTTCCTTAATTTTTTCTCTCACGCGCGCGTCTAACCTCCCACTGCATTCAGTTTCTGATATTCTGTTCTGAATTTCCTCCGCCCTTGCAACAACCGCTTGGCAAGATTCATCTTTTAAGCAATTTTTGATGGAAAATAAGAGAATTGCTAAGATAAGCATCAAAGCCTGTATGAAACCTTCCCAATGCGGAGACAAGTCGAGCTCAAAACCGAAAAATCCAGGAACAGACATTACCTCTCTGATATGCAGACCCTGCAGTTCTGAATCCTTCCTGAATCCAAAGTGAATCCAAGAGATCCCCGTCGGTGCGGTGGTCAAGATTCCTCGGCGTCCCGAGGGCTTCGGCACCAGATGTCCCGCGCTACCGTCTCGCCAGCAAGAACCACACGGAACACTAGGATCCTTCTGCAGAATAGCTTTATGTCTCTTGGGAGCAGAGCATAAGCCAACACGGCCGTGGGGACCCAGATAAGATGGAACCCATCCCTTATAAAGGAAACAGACCCTGCCCTGGACGTGTCATTCCCGGATTGGCTGACTGCTCCCAGTCCCAGGTGAAACCTCGGGAGTAGGCAGGGACGCAGCGGTAGAGAGTTACAAAGCACGTGCGCTGAGATTAAAGACGTGTGCCGCCACACCTTGGGGTCACAGAGGTCAATCTCTACCTTTGTTCCTAGAAGCAATGGAGAATGTGGTCCGACCCTCCACAGCCAAGAATTATATTAATTAGAAATTAAGACACAATAAACGAACAATACAGAAAACTTATCAGAAGCACCGTGGATTATATGAATATGAGATGAGTCATGAGTGTCAAGGTGAGTAAAGGGATACAAAGAAATAGGAGGATAAAGTTGAATAAAAATCATCAGAACCGTGTGCCCATCACTTTTAGCCACATACTTCAAAAATTAATTTAATATGTTGCCTATTATTGAAGATTAAGATTTATTCTCATTTTTTGTAAAGTTTCTGGACCTCAAAACTTTTTATGCCAATAAACTTTGAAGGAAAGAAAGCTAGAATTGGACCTGCGAGATGGCTCACTGGGTAAAGGTACTTGCAGTCAACCTGAAGACCAGAGTTTGATTCCCAGGACCCATATGGGAGAAAGAGAAACTGAAATTGCTCTCTGACCTACACACACACAAACACACACACACACACACACAGTAGCATATATGCGCATAATACATATACATGTACTGTGTGTATGTGTGTAATTTTAAGAAGAAAACCACAATTGCATAGACCTGTGCTTTGTTTATTCTTGGTGTTTATGCTCAGAAGTCCTTCCCACAGTCTTCAGGAACTCACCTGGTCTCGCAGGAGTGTTTGCCATGGCAGAGGCTGAGTAGCCAGAGTTAAGTGGCTGTCTGCAAAGCCGCTCACTAACGGGCAGGTTACTTTTGTGTTACTCTGCCAATGCCTGACAGGAACCACTTACAGGAGGAAGGGTCTGCCTTGGTCCACAGCTTCAGAGGGTTCCGTCAATCAAGGCATAGAATGTATCATGGAGCAGCTCAGTTCATGCTAGCAAGAGTTCGTGGCAGAAGCTCTCATCACAGTGGACCAGGAAGCAGAAAGCAAGGCTGGAACAAGGGGCCTTCAAAGGCCTGCTTCTAGTGACCTACTTCTAGCTGCTAAACCCCACTTCCTACTACATCTATGGTCCCTCAAGATAGTGCCACCAACTAAGGAACAAACATTCAAATTGTGAGGGGGACACTGACTCAAAACATAGCAATGTCTTTAAGGAAGTGTTAATAACATCCAGGGGATGATTTTCTAGGTAGATTTTAGTCTCTTCTTGAAGTTTTGGGTTAAACCACCAGAGTAGGCGTAGGAGAGATTGGAAATCAATAGTGCACATGATCATGTAATCTAAAATTAATGGTGCAGCCATCTGAATGTCTCCAAATAGGTGCCATGGAGACAGCGAGCCCAGGCCATTGGATGACTTAGAAACAGCCAGGCTATTCAAAGGCAGAACAAAGAAATGTAAGTTGTCCTTGCAGCAGTTCAGGGACAAATAAATCAGTCTTGCAAAGTAATATTAATGTTCTCAAGTGACTCCCTAGTTGAAACGTGTGTGAAAACAATCACCATAGATCCTTCATCTGGCGATGGATGGCGATACAGACGGAGACCCACATTGGAGCACCGGACTGAGCCCCTCAAGGTCCAAATGAGGAGCAGAAGGACGAAGAAAATGAAAAAGGAAATAAGGACTGCGAGGGATGCTATCACCCACTGATACAAGGGGACGGATTTAATGAGAGTTTATCAAGGCCAGTTGGACTGGGACTGAACAAGGACGTGATTCAACCAGATTCTCTGAATGTGGCCGGATTCTCTGAATGTGGCTGGCCCAGAGTCTTTCTGAAAAGCCATTGACAATGACACTGGGACTTGTTTCCTCTGCATATACTGGATTTTGGGGATCCAGTCTGTTTGGATACTCACCTTCCTGGACCTGGAGGGAGGGGGGAGGAACTTGAACTTCCCACAGGGCAGGAAACCCTGACTGCCCTTAGGGACGAAGAAGGAGGAGGAGAGGGAGTGGGGGGAGTGGGAGGATGTTGGGAGGAGGGGCGGAAATGGAAACTTTTATAATTTAATAAAATTACTTTCTAAAAAAAAAAAGAGTCGAAAGACAAAGAAAACGGAAAAAACTCACACGTGGACAAGAAGACTTTCTACAGATAAAGATATTCTAAAACAAATAAAGTCCTGGGGGAATATTAAAAGTCCAGCATCTAAGAATATATTCCATCAGCTAACAAAAGCACCATAGCCATGGTAGCCATCATACTGAGAGACTTGAGTATCGGAGCTAGAGTTCCCTTTAACTTCATGATATAAAATCAATGTGGGTTCACTTAGGAGGAGAAAAAAGGAAAAAAAGCTTTGTTTTCTTTTGCAGAAATCAATTCTGCAGTTTCCAGAGCCAGACTCCCTTGTTCTAAGCTGACTCTCACATCTTCTGATCTTCCTTCATCCTCATTCCTTCCCCAATATCCAGGCCCATGGAGGAGGAACTCAAAGATGAGACCCACCTGGGGCCTTTGAAAGGGTTCAGATCTATGTGGAATTGTATTTACTGCTCTTCCGTGACCTCTGAATGTCTGCTCATGTCCTAACTATGGGGGATGCAGATAAACGGGGTGGGCCTCCTGATCCTTTTTCTTTTTTTAAACAGAGGGAGATATGTACCTAGTCTGCAGGCAGAAATAAATTAGCTAAACCCACCCACACAGTTAGAAGAAACTACAAAGATCTACGAAGCACAGCTGTGGGGGTGGAAATGTAGCCCAGTGGAAGAGCACATGCCTTCACACAGCTGTGGGAGTGGGGTGTAGCCCTGTGGAAGAGCACATGCCTTCACACAGCTGTGGGGGTGGAAGTGTAGCCCAGTGGAAGAGCACATGCCTTCACACAGCTGTGGGAGTGGGGTGTAGCCCTGTGGAAGAGCACATGCCTTCACACGGCTGTGGGGGTGGAAGTGTAGCCCAGTGGAAGAGCACATGCCTTCACACAGCTGTGGGGGTGGGGTGTAGCCCTGTGGAAGAGCACATGCCTTCACACGGCTGTGGGAGTGGGGTGTAGCCCTGTGGAAGAGCACATGCCTTCACACAGCTGTGGGGGTGGGGTGTAGCCCTGTGGAAGAGCACATGCCTTCACACGGCTGTGGGAGTGGGGTGTAGCCCCGTGGATGAGCACATGCCTTCACACGGCTGTGGGAGTGGGGTGTAGCCCCGTGGATAAGCACATGCCTTCACACAGCTGTGGGAGTGGGGTGTAGCCCCATGGATGAGCACATGCCTTCACACAGCTGTGGGAGTGGGTTATAGCCCTGTGGATGAGCATGTGCCTTCATGCTTAAGACCTTGGGTCTGACCCCAGCACCACAAAAAATAAAAATAAAGCAAGTCTATAAAGTGGTTATTTGCATCTGGGACCTCAAGAGTCAGCAAAGGATCCAAAATATGACGAACTGCATACTCTCACTGCTAATCTGCCTAACAGCTAAACCACTTTCCTTTATAACTGATAAGAAAAATAAGAACATATCCCATCACCCCTGGACTCCCTCTCCCCCCCCCAAAAAAAAACCTATAATACACACAGACTAACTGATTATATCATGGAGAGCAGAAGGCCCAAGGAGCAGTTTGGGGAATTTATGTTTTTAACAAAGAGTAACCATGAAGAATTTGATTTGGTGTAAATTGAGCTGGACTTCTGGTGCGGGAGAATTATCTGTATTCTGTCAATCATGTATTTTAATAAAACGCTGATTGGCCAGGCAGGAAGTATAGGCGGGTCAACCAGACAGAAAGTAGAGGCGGAGTAATGAGAATAGGATAAGGCTAGGGAGGAGAAAGGTTCCTCAGCCATTCCTGCACAGACCACCGAAGAGGCAACATGTAAGCTGACAGCTAAAAAAGGTATTGAGCCCGTGTGGCTAACATAGATCAGAATAATGGGTTAAGATAAGTCATAAGAACTAATAAGTAGCCTGACCAAATGGGCCAATCAGTTTATAACCTTATGGAGTCCTGTGTGTGATTTTCTTTGGGCTTGCCCGGCTTTGGGGGTACTGGGCAGGACAGAAACCCCAACAAGCCGGCCCTCATGTTACAGACTTCTTTGAAGCGTTGACTTCTTGTTCCTCCTGCTGGTTCATGCGGGGCCAGACTGTTAAAATTCCACATCCTCACCCTGGGCCATGCAGCAAATCAGGCAGAAGTTACAAAGACAGAAATGGTAAAAGAACGTTCTCCCTGGGTCTCTCAAAGTGACTCAGTGGTAGCAAAATATCCACACAGGATGCTGTTAACCTGCATATTTGTTACGAGTTATCCTGGAGCAAAGGACAAACAAACCAAAACTAAAACAAACATAAAAAAGAAATAAGCAGTTACTTCTACAAATCCAGGTGAGTGAGCCACATTGAGTTGTTCTTCAGGGATAGGAGCCCAGGTTCCTTCTGTCTTGTTGCTCTCCCAAGCAGAGCCTTGACCTCAGGTCCAAGGTGGCAATAACTTCCTTCCATACAGCAAGATGTAGAAAGGTTTTTAATGTACTGCCCAATTTTCACCTATGATCCCTTTGGCCAGACTTTAGTGATAGGAATATACTCAACTGTGAGGGGAATTACGAACCACTGTGTTCACTCTAGACAGCCGTAGCTGAGCTTGAAACCAGTAGTTGTATTGCCACAGAAGAAGAAAGCAAACACTTGAAGAACACTCACAGCCAATCTCCTTGACCTTACCGTGCCCCAGGAGTGTGGAGGAGGAAGTTGGGAGCAAATGTACTGCTATATTTACCTTCTCAGTGCCCAGCCTCATGATTTGGGTGGCTCCAGCGAATGTTTTCTTTTTCTCCTTGGGGATGGCATGTTTTGTGGTAGCTCTTTGGGAGGTTCCATGATCAAACCTAGGACCTTGTATGTGCCGAGTAAGCACTCTGTGACCCAACAAAATCCCCATCACCAATATTTTCATGTTAATGAGTAAAGTTGAGCAAGTCTGATCTTTCCAAAGAAAGGTACATTTTGGCCATTTGCCACAATTGCAGGAGAGGAGTAGACGCAAGAAGGCAGCAGGAAGGAATCTGGACCTGAGGAGTTGAGTCCCAGAAAGTGGAGAGGACCCCCAGAAGGGAATGGGGGCTGATGCGGGAGAATTGTCTGTATTCTGTCAATCATATTTTAATAAAACGCTGATTGGCCAGGCAGGCAGTATAGGCGGGAAAACCAGACAGGAAGTAGAGGTGATGCAATGAGAACAGGAGAATTCTGGGAAGCAGGGGTTCCTCTGCCACTCCTGCACAGACCACCAAAGAGGCAACATGTAAGCTGTCACACTGAGAAAGGTACTGAGCCCATGTGGCTAAAATAGATAAGGATAATGGGGTAATATATGTTATAAGAGCTAATAAGTAGCCAGAGCTAAGGGCCAATCAGTTTATAACCTTATGGAGTCCTGTGTGTGATTTTCTCTTTGGGATTTGCCGGTTGTGGGGTACCGGGTGGGACAGAAACCCCAACAAGCCGGCCCCTCATGTTACAGGGGGCATCTGGCTGTTACTTGCCCTGTTGTTCTGACCTGGAACAACTCAAGGAGACTCTGCAGTGAGGCAAAGCATCCTAACAGAAAGGTGCAGCAGAGCATCATGATGGCCAGGAAGCAAATAAAGACGGAGAGAGGAAAAGACAGACTTCCAGCAACCCACTCCTTCCAACCAGACCCCATCTTCCATAGCTCCCACCACCTCCCACAAATGACATGACTGAGGCTTTCCTAACAGAGACTGCAGGAACATCCTCGCCAGCTTAAGCAACTCAAGGGCCACATGTAACATGAAGGGCCGGCTTGTTGGGGTATCTGTCCCGCCCAGTACCCCACAGCCTATACCACAACACCTAACTTAGCTTGCTATTTACACCCCAGAAGTGGATGACATGAATGCACACCAAATACCACATAAAATAAGTGGGTGATATATTGCCTTCTAGAAACTCTGTATTACAACCAAATGCAGAAGCAAAGGGGGCCTTAGTGGCCCATGGGCCACTAAGGAAGGCAGCGTGGTGTGTGGCAGTGAAGAATCCAATAGCACAGGCTGGAAGTCAGAGTTCTTTAGCAGAGGCCACCAAAGAACATTAAAAACACAGATCCCTGAGTGTCATGCCCAGGCAGTTTTATTACTAGGTGTGGAACAGGCTTTGACCTGTTAAAGAAAAACTCCTTAGGTGATTTCGATGATGGGAGGCCAAAGACACAACCCAAAGAAGCAGCACAAGTTCTGTGGTTTATTTAAAGCTTCCATTGCAACAACCACCCAAAAGTACAGGAGACTGTTATCCGCACCAATGGGCTCCACCACCAAAAACAAAGGCTATTGTACAGGGGCAAACCTGTGCTCTAAATTTCCCACATTGGTTTCTCATGACCGAAAAGCAACTGAACTTGGCAGGACAACAGGCAACTTTAAGGGGCACAAATGGGAGGTTTTGGTTGGCACGAGAGACCACTGGAGGGTGTTTAATTTCTTACCCTCTTCATCAGTCTGGGTTAGCCAGGGGTTTGATTCAGAAACTTTGATTTCCCAGGTCAAACCGCCTGCCCTGGCTCTGTCAGAAGTACCTGTGAAGGCAAGTAATTTCTCTTGGACCACGGACAGCTACCTATGTGTCCCACCGGCTAGGAAAGAGCAGGATCAGATCCAGTAATGGAAGGGAGTGGCATTTTACAAACCTCTTCATTTTACAAGACGAGAGACAGCAACTCAAAACCACAGGCCCAGAGCCCTGGCCTGCTCTGAAAGGCAGAGAGAAAAAGCCCTCACGCACCACCAGCACCCCAACCCAGAAGCTGGCATGCAGAAACAACAGTCCAGTGCTGCTGGGATGTGCCTGGGCAGTCAGCCTCAGGCAGGGGCAGGACCAGGAGGTAGGATGGCCTTCAGAGTCCAGTGCTGGAGGCGTGGGCCACCAGGAAGAAGGACTCCCTGCCTGCACTCAGCAGCTGCTGTCCCCCGTCCGTCCGTGTTGCCCTTCCCTCCACTCCGCTCCACACCTACCAATTTCCTGGTTTGGGTACCAACCTTAGCAACTTGCTCCAACAGATAACAGCACCTGCCCACTCAGCACATCCAGTCCAGGGACAGCACATCCAGCATCTCCTACACCGTCTTTTGCTGGAGCCAGGATTTCAGCCAGAGAGGAAAGAACAGGGTGGGGTGAGCTGGCTCCTGGGAGCATGACCACCTAGTAAGCGTATTTGTACTGGTTTCCTCGAGCCCCATGGCAGAAGACTTGGAACCAGGTGGCGAGCACCAACGCTGGCAGATGTTCCGTGCTCACAGCAGAGAGAGCGCTCTCCTTGCAGGTTTCTCGGCACTTTCTGGCCCTTCCCGAGCCAACATCTCCCAGGAGTCTGCTTCCTGGACCTACATCCAGTCCCTTCTGCAGCTTATCTGGGGTCTGTCAGTCATCCCACAAGGGCTCAGGGTAGCTTGTTCTAGGTCACTAAAGCTTCAGCCTACTTACCCTTCTCTGTCCGCAAGCCTTATCTCTTAGTCAGTGTTCTATGGCTGTGAAGAGACACCTTGACCACAACTCTTACAAAGGAAAGCATTAAATTGGGGCTTGCTTACAATTTCAGAGGTTTAGTCCATTGTCATCGTGGTGGGAAGAATAGCCACATATAAGCTGACATAGTAGCTGAGAGTTCTACGTCCATATCTGAAGGCAGCAGGACAAGAGAGAGGCTCTGGGCCTGGCTTGGACCTTTTGAAACCTCAAAGGCCACCACGAGTGGCTCATGTCCTTCAACAAAGTCACACCTCCTAATCTTTTCAAATAGTGCCACTCCCTGGTGACCAAACATTCAAAACTATGAGCCTATGGGGGCCATTCTTACTCAAACCATCACAGTCCACAAGATCACAAGGTCCTCAAAGTGAGAACAGAGGCCTGGGCAGGAAGAGCGCTGCAAAGGCAGTCAGCATGGCGGAGTAGTGGGTTCCTCTGAGAAGCTAGACTCCAAACTGCTGTGGAATATTCTTTTACACTGCATGAATATATGTCGCTATGCCTGGTTTCGTAAGCAAGCTGACTGGCCAATAGCAAAACAGAGTAAGGTTAGGCAGGAAAGCCAGGCTAGGGGAAGGCTAAGAAGAAGGAGGGCAGAGTCAGAGGAGTCGCTACTCAGATGCAGAATGAGCCAGACACATAAAATGGGGGTAGAGGTAAAAGCCATGAGCCTCAGGGCTTATATAGATTAATAAAGATGTGTTAAATTGTAAGGGCAACTTAGTAACAAGTCTGAGCTATCAGCCAATCATTTATAATTAATATTGCATCTCTGTGCCAGTTGTTTGGAAACAGAGAGTCAGGACAGCAATACTCTGCCAACACCAGACCAAGCCCTTCCTTGTCCTTTCAAGGAGGCCAGTGTAATGTCTCTTCCCACAATTCTTCACATACTCAAATCTGCATGATTGTTGTATTGGTTTGTTTGGTTTGGTTTGGTTTGTTTGGTTTGGTTTCTGAGTGTTCGTGCTAAAATGACTACCCACTGTTAAATGTCAGTCGCTAGAACTTTCTATGTATAGAGTCACATGACTGACCTCAAACCTTGAGAGATGAAGCAGGTTAGGTGAGTAAAGATGCCAGCTACCAAGACCTGACAATCTGAGTTCACCCCTGGGGCTCACATGGTAGACAGAGAAAACTAACCCTTGGTGTAGGAGGTCCTTCTGTCTGGTGTGTTGTTTTTATTGGTTAATGAATAAAAAACTGCTTTGAGCCTATGGCAGGGAAGAATAGAACTAGGTGGGGAAAGCTAGGCTGTATGCTGGGAGGAAGAAGAGTGGAGTCAGAGAGACACCATGGAGCCACCAGAGACACTAGGAACTTTACCCAGTAAACCACAGCCACTTGGCAATACACAGATTAATCTGTGGTTAAATTAATATGTAAGAGTTAGCCAATAAGAAGCTAGAGCTAGATCTGTCCAGAGGGCCTTCGGAGTGATCCTTCGTCTGGCGAAGGACGGCTATGCAGTCGGAGGCCCACATTGGAGCAACGGATTGAGCCCCCCGAGGTTCGGAGGGGGAGCGGAAGGAGGAGGAACATGAAAGACGAAATCAGTACTGCGAGGGATGCTATCACCCACTGATACAAGGGAACGGATCTGATGAGAATTTACCAGGGCCAGTTGGACTGGGACTGAACGAGGACGTGATCTAGCCAGATTCTCGGAATTTGGCCGGATTCTCTGACTGTGGCTGGCCCGGGGTCTTTCTGAAAAGCCATTGACTATGACACTGGGACCTGTTTCCTCTGCATATGCTGGATTTTGGGGATCCAGTCTGTTTGGACGCTCGCCTTCCTGGACCTGGAGGGAGGGGGAGGGAGCTGGAGCTTCCCACAGGGCAGGAAACCCTGACTGCCCTGGGGGATGGAGGGGAAGGAGGGGGGGAGTGGGGGGAGTGGGAGGGTGTTGGGAGGGGGGGCGGAAATGGAAACTTTTATAATTTAATAAAATTTACTAAAAAAAAAAAAAAAAAAAAAAAAAAAAGAAGCTAGAGCTAATGGGCCAAGCAGTGATTTTAATTAATACGGTTTCTGTGTGATTATTTTGGGGCTAAGCTAGCCAGGAGGCCTGGAACCAACAAGTGGCCCTCCCTCTAACAAACTCTCCTGGCAGGCATCTGCCCACACACATGTGCAGGTCATTAAATGAATGAGTGTAATTTTAATTTTTTTCAATAAAGCAGGCAACTGTAGGTATACATGTGCAAATACTTTATGCAGCTCCATGAGGTTGGAGATATAAAAATGCCCCCTTTGTGTTTAAATCCCATGAGACCTTCTTTCCTGAAGGTGACAGGAAGGTCAGTGTCTATCACTCGGTGGAGTGGAGGTTGGGGGAAGGTTGGGAATGGTCTTTCTCTTTCCCAAACACGTAAGAACCATGGTGCTATATGTGACAGTTGGGTAGCTTGGTCTTGTGGGACTCCGAACATTGGGAGCAGGGACTATCTCTGACTCTTTTGTCTGCTTTGGGGACCCTTTCTTGCTACTGGCCTTGTTCAGCCTTCATAGGAGAGGAGGTGCCTTGTTTTACTGCAGCTTATCAGCCATGGCTGGCTGAGATCCAGGGGAGGCCTATTGTTTTTGAAGAAAAAGGAGGAGTGGATGGGGGAGGTTGGGAAGAGGAATTGGGAGGAGAAGAGGGGGGAAGGTGAGGCTGAGATCCAGCTAGGAAATAATTAATTAATTAATTAATTAATTAATTAATAAAATAAAGAACCATAGTGCTTTCATGACCCAAAAAAGAAAGCAGACAGCCTGTTCAACACCACCGTGCTCCATTCTCTGATATAGGCTGCCCGTAGCCAATGGCAGACAGAAGTGTCCCACCTATACACACCCTGCCCCCATGCTGGCTCAACCATGAGGCAGAACCCTCGGTAACCAACACTCAGCCCAACAGATGCTGACTTTCTGTGGCTTCCAATTCCTAAGATGTTGAATCCAGATGGACTGAGTTCCCCACTGTTGAGAAAGCTCACAGCCTTCTCAATGGTTCTGGAAACCCTTCACCTTCCTCTCCAATCACAACCCTCAGCACCTCCCGACACTAGGTCTCATACCCCACCATGGTTTTTTTGAGGGTGTTGATGGTTAACTGAGACAGCGAGATTTAAGGCCCATGTGCTAATTATCTGTGTTCTCCAAAAGAAGGCCAAGTCTATGAGAGCAGATTCTAAATGATCCTATTTGCGAATAAATATACCTGGGGACTGGGAATGTTCTTGGCACCCAGTGATTTCAGCAGGCCATGCAGAATTCTCCAAGGCAGAAAGAGTCCCACATCACAGGTTACTGGCTTTCACAGCAATTCGCTGTGGGAATATGGAAAACATCTTCTGTATCTGAGAAACAGCTGCTGTACTTCTGCATCCTGTTTCTCACTACACCAACAATCATCTTTGGTCCAACATACCTGACTACTTCTTTGGGGCTACAGCCCATCAAAGGGAAGACAGCTTAGGATCCTCATCAAATAGATGAATAAATGACGGGACTATTTGAGTCTGGGTTTATGGTTCAGTGAAGACAGCATGCCAAGGAACACAGGAGAAAGATGTTTCCCATCATACGAAGTGGCTTTCTTTAAAGCTGAGGAGAATAGAAACAACGCATAGAGAGAAGGAGCTTACAAATGCAAGCCCAGCTCAAGAGGAAACTGTGGACGTGGGTTTTCACAGACAGCCTAGAGCCATCTGGTGGAGAGTGTTGAAAGCAGCCAAGACTAATGAGAATCTGAAGCTCTGCTCGGCAAATCACATTGCAAAAGTAGGGATGGGGAGATACTGTTTATCTTTACTGATGAAGAAATTGAAATTCAACAAAATCAATCAAATGACTCCCTTAAGATGAAATAACGAAGTGTAGTCGATATTAAGTTGGTCACCTCCAGGTGAGATTTAAATCCAATATGAACCAAAAAGTGGAGAATTGATTCTGAAGAGCCTCAGCTGTATGTTCTTACTCTGTTCTGTAACTTTCAGCGGTTGCTTTTTCTTGAACCCAGGAATATATAGAGCCGGGCACGTGTTTTGTTTCATGATACGGTCTCACGTAGCCCAGGCTGACCCCAAAAATCACTATGTAGCTAAGGACCTTGAACTTCTAATCCTCCTGCCTCAGCCTCCAAAGCTCTAGGACTGAAAGCATGTACCTACGCAATGCTGGAGATCAAAACCAAGGCCTCACGCATGCTAGGCAAGCACTCCGAGCTACAGATATAGCCCATGATCCCTGAGGCTTGGTTGGTGCCCCAGAGACAAAGATGGGATTCCTGCTATCTGTCACAGTCTTGCTGCCCAGCCTAAAGGCCACTCGGTGGGAATGCAGTGGCCACACTCTTTCTTGAGTGCTGCATTTTTAATAACACTCCTTTATCATTGGTGGCAACAATAAAATTTCAAATAAACTGCTCTTTAACTGAAGAGTCAACGGAATTGTTTTACCTCAACTGTATAAGAATTATACATATTTGGCTTATTCCGGTCTACTTTAAGAAGAGATATTATTGGGCTTGAAATTTTTAGGATGGATTTGCTGGAGGCATGTTTTTATGCTCATTTGAGTCTAAACTAGCTCTTAAAATAAACAGAGCACCCAGGCTACTACACAGACAGAAGTATCTATTCCAGCAAAGATACTCTTCTCCAGGCCCAATCTCAAAGGTTAGACATACATGATCAAAGGACAGACAGACAGAAGTGAAAACAAGCAGGATTATCAGAAACAACTGTTGACAGCCTGGTCTAGGTTGAAAAGGATCCTGCTTAAAGATGTTAAACAGCTTACACAGCAGCCAATCCCTGTGAGGGATTGTGAGGGCAGGAACGGCACTCAACGGCACTGTAGATTTCTAGAGAACTACCTTTGCTAATGCTCAGTCATTGGGCTCCTTCAGACTAACCATCACAGTTTTCTCAAACGCCCAGTCTTCTATTGTCAAGCTAGAAAACCAATTCCACCATGGACTAGAAACTTCTTTATGGTTACCAGAAACCGTGAGCAGACATGTGTCCAGACTCCCTTGCAGCTACGGAAATGTGTCTTATCCAGTTAGCACCAAACATTAGATGAGAAGTACTTTCCTTTCTGAGGGGGAAAGGCCCGTTACAAATATCCTACAAGTGTCCCTTTCTTGTTTCTTTCACTGTCCCTGGGGATCTAGAACATGGCAGAGCCACAGACTTCAATTTAAAAGAAAAAAAAGCCTGAGCCCCTTGGGAGAGCATAAGGACAGTGGCCCACCGGGACATCTCGCATCAGACTCTGACGGGAGTAACAGGTAAATGTACCTTGCTTGTCCCTGTGTGTTAAGAAAGTAACAATGATTTGATACAGTTGCTGTCATTCACCTTAAGGCTACTACCACCCATGTAGCTCGCTTACAATTAAATGTTACATGGACTGAGTCAGACTGAAAGGAGCTAGATTATATGGTACACCCTAGCTGCGAGGGAGCTGTTAGGTTCACCGCCATCCAAACAGGCTATTTTACAACTCACTATATTACAAAAAACTTAAGTTACAAATTTGGCAGTGATGGAGACAATTGATACTGTCATATCACGCCACATTGGTGAAAGGAAAAAAAGAAAAAACTTAGTACAACTATTTTGCAGCGTAAAATTGAACACCAAATAATTCAAGATGTGCATTGAGACTCAACCCAGCAAGTCTGTGTCTAGACTTCTTAGCAAATGGGGGTATTTCACCCTAACAGTTAAATATCCAGAAATGACTCAAATTGGTTTCACACACAACCCATTGATCGAAACTGGCCAAGCCAACTGCCTAACTGCGAGACAATAATCTTCCCTCGTGTCCAGAAGGGGAGAGAAAACTAGATACTAGAAGTTTCTAGTACACTTTTTCAAAGAACGTCAATATTGAAGACTTTTCCATGCAACAGCCTCATGGAAAGACCTTCTCATAATGCAGAGGCTTGAAGCACGATTAATTTTTAAAAAAGCTCAGGAATTGGGGGTCAACCTGAAGATCTGAAAAGCAGAACAGCCAATCACTGGCTCTTACCTTGACCTCAGTCTGAAATGGTGATCCAGCCTTCTGGAATCTCAGAAGGAGACTATGTCTGAGAGTTGTCTCCCCCCTCATCTTATATTCCTCTCTAGGGCTAGGCTACTGAGATTAAAGGTGCATGTCATTGTGGCTACTGGGATTAAAGGTGTGTGTTACCATAACCTGATCTGTAAGGCTGACCAGTGGGACTGTTTTACTCTCAGATCTTCAGGCAGTCTTTATTTAATAAAACACAATTGAAATGCCACTAAAGAGACTTATCATCAAAGGGCTATACGAACTTTTTAGTAAGACAGAAGCCAGAGTTGTCGAGAAGGAAACTTTTGTAGAGCTAAGTTAGGAAAGGGAGCAAGCAGACTGTAAAAGGTCAAAGCGATTCATCCCTTCCACAGCATGCAAGCTCAGACATCCGTGGTGACATCCTTGCACCTCTTCTACCAAATATAAAATCATTTCTCAACAACTCTTGATCGACAGTAATGCGGCTTGTTGTTCGCTTACTGTGAACCATCAGACAGACATCTTGATATCTGAATGCTGGAACGCAGCCAACAGGCCAACAGTGACACAGATGCAGTCGTTCAGACTGCCTAACTTTGGGCCTGCATTGTTGAATCCACAGTCTCCTGCACAACCAGAGTTACTGCTGGGGCTGGGCAGATGGCTCAGTGGTGAAGAACATTTGCTCTTCTAGATGACCTGGGTTCAGTTCCCAGCACCCGTGTCAGGTGACTCCCAACAACCTAAAACTCAAGTTTCGTGAGACCTGATGCCTTCTTCTGGCCTCTGCACAAAGGCTGTACAAATAAAATCATGCAGGCGCATACATACACACAAATAAAATATAAATATTTTTTAAAGGAACCAGCGCTTTACACTTCAACTACGACGCAAGCTAAGACCCTCTTTCACATTTAGCATCTAGCTCCTGGAGCATCCAGCTTAATCCTTGGCACCCACACAAGTGTTGAGTGTTTGTTAAAGGAACGTGCGTGTCACCAAGTCAGTCTAGATAGCTGTGTGCACACTGTTGCTAGCTGGTCTGCAAACAAAATCCCAGGACAAACATGGAGCCAGTAAGTCACTTCCAGAGCTGGAGAGTTGTATATGTACAAGGAATTCTTGTCAAACTGCCAAGGGGAGGTGGAGGAGGACGATGGGAAGCGTCCCAGCTGGCACGGCTCTATACGTCCTACTGCCAAAGGAAGTAAGGAGGCAGAAGCAACCTCCGAGCCAACTCGGTGAATTCAGAAGCTCTCTGCGTAAATAACTGAGGGATAGCATTCATTCTCTCCATGTTCCGGTTTCATCACCTTTAACAAGCCCAGCGGGGGAGACCGAGAGTTCTGATCAGCTCCTCTGGCATACAGAGAGGAAGAAATTATTCTACTAAATAGCTATCAGGATTCAACCCGCTTCCTTGCCTGCTTTGACGTGGAGGAATGGATCCGTGCAAAGAAGGGGTCATAAACCTTCTCCCGTGAAGCACATTACACGTCCCTGGGTTTAAATCAAAACCCATCTTGATCTTTGGAGGAAGCCAGCCTTGAAAAACCCTTTTCCCCAAATGCTGAGGAAAGATCATAGCACAGCAAATGGTGTGCTAAATTCTGTCTGACCTGGGAAGATGAAGTCTAGAAAACAGAATATTGCCAGAACAGAACAGTCAGAAAGGATCCTAGGAGTCGAGTGAATTCAACTCAAATGGCCCTTACTCAAAGTAGGAGGCTACCTTTCTTTGGCCTTTATTCTCGCCCCACCCCCACCCCATCTAGTTTGCTACTTTTAGGTCTCTCTTCTTGTGGATTCTAGACTGTATACCTATTCATTTTACTTCAAAGGAAAATAAACTGGAAGTAATTGGTTATTATTGTAGTTAGTCCTGTTCAGGTTTGGATCTGAATGGTCTCCCAGTGGCAGCAACTTGGAGCTTTGGGGGAATGAAGACTCTGATTTCATCCATGGATTAATCTTCTGATGGGTTCATCAATATGTGGTATATTGGGAGATTGCGGGAATTTAGAAAAGGGACCTTGCTGAAGGGAGTATGAGGCTGGTTCTTGTCCCCAGCCCTTTCCTCTGTCCCTGGCCACCATGAGGCAAGCAACTACCGTGCCTACACAATCTGACCGCATGATTTTCTGGTTCACCTCAGGCCCCAAACCCCAGAGCCAGTAAATATCTGAAACCATGAACCAGCATGACCTTTCTTCATTCAAGGAAGCCAAGCCAGTAAAATGTACACACAGGTAAAACGTACCAACCCATTGCCAAACAGCAGGCCACAGCCTTGGCTGCCGCCCCTTCCGTCATTCCCCTCACTACACATGAGTGTCACTAGTCCATTCTAACACATCAGCTAGGGCTCCAGGAGGTTAAAAAAATATATAAGGGTTCAGAAGGCCAAGAAGGTAAGAAGTAAGATAAGTACGTTCAATTGTGAGACAACCAAAACTGTGTAGGTATACGAATAAATAAAAAGGAAAGCTTATTAAGCTGGATTTCTGTTTTCACTATGCTGGGTACCCCATTCATCCTCACTGAGACATTGCCTGCTGTTGTTCGCTTGCATGTTTGCAGTTAGAAAGACCATCACCCCCCTGCGGGGTTGGGTGTCCTAAAATGAGTCTGTGTCTTTTGTGACATCTACTGAAAAGATGGAATAGTTGCATATGGATTTTTTTTTCTTTTGCTTAGTAATCTTGAGGGTAGTAGCAGAAGACACAGAACTGGCCAAATTACACGATTGCAGTCAGGTACTTAGAGTCCTGGATTCTTATGGCTCTAATAGAGGACCCAGGTTCAGTTCTCAGCACCACATTAGGCAGCTCACATCTGCCCATAACTCCTGTTCCAGGAGTTCTGGTGCCCTGGCCTCCACAGGCACCTGCGTGCACAAGGTGCACATGAACTCACACAGGTGTTCACAGCTGCCTGTAACTCCAGCTCTGGAGGACCCAACACCCTCTGCTGGCCTCATGGGCATGTACACATGTCTCACAGACACACACTACTCACATAAACATGAATGTTTTAAAATAGAAGAATGGAGAAACCCAAGACTTTTTATCCATATGAGTAATGAACATTGACTCATAACAGTCGCAAAATAGCAGTTACAAAGTAGCAATATTGTTATGGTTGAGATCACCGTAACATGAAGAACTGAAGTAAAGGGTCATAGCATTAGGAAGGTTGAGAGTCTGTGGGTTAGACCCTTATAGGAGAGGGCAATGGTATGTCTTTGTTCCTTATCAAAAAGCCTCCTGCCGGGCAGTCATCTCACAAGGTTTTCCAGAAAGTTTCAGGCTGTCACAGTTCCTCCCAGACCCCAATTCTCATCAGTAATCACAGCTCTGTTGCTCCAGTTCCTATCACACGAGCTGTTAGCTGTGAGCAAGGGGCCCAACCCCAATGTCCTCCAACCCTGTTAATACCTAACTAGCTACCTAACAGTTATAGTTCAAAGAGCTTGCCTTGACTTCATATAATTCTTAACTCTCCAGGGCTGAGGCAACTTGTCACCCGAGATAAATGGAGAGGTGACATTTGTTCAAAACAATCAAAGACAAATAGTCTAGTTACAGACACCTGGGGCAGAGGATGAAACTGGAATCAATAGGAGATAAACTGCCAGACTTAGGAGGAAAAGAAAGACTCTGTGGAACTCGAGGTGTGGAGAGCATGTGTGTGCTCCTGAAACACCAAACAGCTTCCGGAGCACCCAGACTTGATTCATAGTCAAAAAAGACCCCTGACTGATCACTGCTCCCCACAGGAGGAAACAGAGCAGTAAAACTGAGCTGCAAGCTTTCAGACTAGGTGATGAAGAGACAAAAGTCACTAATAAATAATGACAGCAGTGACAGCCAACTGGAGTGATGTAGCGGTTGGAAACATGAACCTCTGTCTAAAGACAGAGACCAAATGCTGGGAGCCAAACTTCCCGAACTTACAGAAGAATGTCCACAGTAACTTCAAGGGTCAGTGTTCCACTCAGGATAGAATACCTAGACAGGGATACTGAAGGGGAGCACTTGGCCCTCACTATAAAGCAGCCTGATCTAACAGACTTGTGCTGGTTACTCTCGGTTGTCAACCTCACTACATCCATATTCAGCCAAAACCTAAACAACTAGGCATGCCTGGGAGGTGTTGCAAGAGCCCTGGCTGTTCCTGGCTGCTCAGCCCCAAAATAACGACACAGAAACCATATTATTTGCAATACTGTTTGGCCAATAGCTTAAGCATATTTCTGGCTAACTCATATCTTAAATTAACCCATCTCCATTAATCTGAGTACTGCCACAAGGCTGTGGCTCACCAGGTAAAGTTCCAGTGTCTGTCTCTGGTGGGGCTACATGCTTCTCCCTGACCCCGCCTTCTTTCTCCCAGCATTCAGTTTAGTTTTCCCCACCTAGTTCTACTCTGCCCTGTCGACAGACCAAGCAGTTTCTTTATTAACCAATGGTATTCACAGCATACAGAGGGGAATCTTCACTGGATCATTTGAGACAGGAAGATCCACCCTAAATCTGGGCCACACCTTCTGGTGGCAGCCCACATAAAAAGACACAGAAGAAGGAAGCTCTTTCATTTTGCCTCCTTGCCTTCACTCTCACTGGCAAATCCATCTACCCTGCTGATGACACATTCTTTTGCTGGTGTTAGAACCCACTTCTTCAGGATCCCAGGACAGACTGAAGAACAACAGCTCTTAAAGAATCCTCCAGGACTCCAGCACCTGATTGCTGAGACATGTAGTCTCATGGACTGAACCATGATTTCTAAACCCGATTCTTGGTCTAGAAACAGTCACTGTTAGACTAGCCAGACCACAGTCTGTAAGCCGCACTAGTAAATCACATGTATGTGTGAATGTGTGTGTGTGATATGCATATATGTGTATATATACAAATTTATACAAATTGTATACAATTCACATATAACATAAATTATATATTAACTCTATTAGTTCTGCTCCTTTAGAGAATTCTAATAGAAGATTCCATAGGATTATCTGTAGAACATTCTTTTCATGATAGGAATTCTGCCCATACTCAGATTATATAAGTACACGTGAAATATTCACATGGTAGGACATATTTACACCTGATTACCCAGTATATCCACGGAATCAGAAAATCCCAAAGGTTGTGGTAGGACAAGTCCCCACACTCACAAGGCAGAAGCAGGAGGATCTCTGTGAGTTAGAGGCGAGCCTGGTTTATACAGCAAGTTCTAAGCCATCCAGCCATGCACAGCGAGACCTTATCTCAAAATAAGAGAGAAAAATCGAAAAAAGAAATATAGCAACAGGAAGTAACAAGGATTAGAGCAAAGATACATGAAATTCAAAAGAACCAATAGAAAGAACTAAATCAAAACTTACATTTTGAAAAGGCAAATAAGTTGAGAAATATTTAACTAGACAGACAAGGAAAAAAGAAATAATAGCCAAGTTATTAAAATTAGGCAGGAAAATGGGCTATTACTACTGAATTCACAGAAATGAAGTCACTATAAAAGAAGGTTGCAAATGATGTCATCAAACTCAATGACCTAAGCGAAATTCTTCACAAAAAATGACTCATAGAGAAACAAAAATTATGAATAACTCTGTAAAGAGATTGAATCAGTAATTTTACAACAAAGAGGAGCTCAGGACGGGTGACATCACCGCAGAATATTACCAAACATTTGAAACTCCCTTAGTAGCAATCCTCAAACTTTCAAATTCTAGAAAAGCAGGGGACACATTAGTCCTTTATCGTTTTCTGCCAACACCTTTGCGCTTAATCCAAAACGACGACACTCATGGTGGTTTGAATAAGAATGACCGCCATGCTCATATATTTGAATAATTAGTTATGAGGAAGTGGTGGTACCTGAGAAATATTAGTTAAGTGTGGCCTTGTTAGAGGAAGTGTCACTGCAGGGGGCCTTTGGGGTTTCAAATGCTCAAGACCAGTGGCTCTCTCTTCTACTGCCTGCAGCCCCAGACACAGAACTCTGGGCTCTCTCTCCAGCACCACACCTGTCTGTTGTCAAGCTTCCCACCATGATGATCACGGACTAAACCTCTGAAGCTGTAAGCCAGCCCCAGTTAAATGCTTTCTTTCCTTTATAAGAGTTGCCGTGGTCATGGTGTCTCCTCACAGCGGTAGAACACAGACTAAGACAACACTACACTCTAAGAAAACCAACATATATGTTGATTTTTTACATACTAGTAATGAACAATTGGGAAGGGAATTAAGAAAACAATTTCATTTATAATAGTATCCAAAACTGCCAATTACCTGGGAATAAATGTATGCAGAGAAGGCATCAAAACTGATAAAACATACTGAAAATTCTAAAGAAAACCTAACGAATAGAAAGCAAAAAAATCCTGTTATCATAAACTGGTACCTTAATGGTACTCCCCAAATTTCTCTAAAGATTCAAGGCAAGCCCTATCAAAATCCTTCTGTAACAGATAAGAAAGATTTCCATGGTGTTGTGAAGGATCCAGAACAGTCAAACATAACTTAAAAAGAGGAAAAAGTAGGATAATGCATCCTTCCCAGTTTTAACACTTAGCGCAAAACCACAGTTACCCAAACAGTGTGACGTCACATAAAGATAAATGCTGACTGGACTGGAGAGATGGCTTGGTTTTAAGGATGCCTGCTGTACAACCACAAGGACCTGAGTTCGAGTCCCAGTACCCACATACCAAGCCAGGCATAATCTCACTGTACCTCTAACTTTACTGTTAAAGGGATGGGGACAGAGGTGGGGGTCCCTGGGACTTGCTGGCTGCCAGTCTAGCCAGAAAACACAACCTGAAAGTTCAGAGAGAACTGGCCTCAAAGAAATAAAGCTTAAAGTGTTAGGTCACTGGTTCTCAACATTCCTAACGCTGCGACCCTTTAACACAGTTCCTCGTGTTGTGGTGCCCCCCCCAAAGTATAACATTATTTTCATTGCTACTTCATAACTCTAATTTTGCTACTGTTATGAATTGTAATGTAAATACCTGATAAGTGGGATATCTAATATGCCACTCTGTGAAAGGGTCATTGGGACCCAAATGGGTCATGACCCACAGGTTGAGAACCACTGTGTTAGCGGAAGCTGTTCAATACCTTCTTCTAGCTCCAGTGTTCACTCATGCATATTAATGTATACATACAAAACACACGCATACACACACACACATGCATACATACATACATACATACGCACACACACTCACACAAGAAGACAGATCTATAGATAATGAAACATAATTGAATGTTGAGAAGGCCTTAGACCCAGGGTCAATTGACCTTGTCAAATACCAGAGTGTTACCTGGTTACCTCTAGTCAAATGCATCGATCTGGATCTTACCATTCTCTTTCCTTTATTTCCCAAGTTACAATTTCTTGTTGGTTGTGCTCATTGAGGAAGAATTTGGAGGAGGAGAGACATAACTGATTGCCATCCAAAAGTTCTGACAAGTTTGGAGACATCTCCCTCTCTTTGCGGTCCTTTGAGTCAACAGTTGGGCACTCTTAGGGATGACAGAGCATCCACAGGAATTCTGCCCAGCCAGAAGGCTGAAGGAGAAAAGGTTCAAAGCTAATTTGAAGTGCTGCAGAGTATATTTATACCTTGACGGGTCCAAGCTCAAGTGTCTCCCATAACCAGTTTAAGGGCCACTAATTTTCTAACTCACGTGTATTAAAACCTGAAAAGGAGATTACCTAATTGATGATCTCCAAGTGAGGGAGAATTCAAACGGAGTCCATTGGGATCTGAGGCTCGCGGGTGGGAGGGCTCGCCTCCAGGGAACCTGCTGTTCTTATCAGTGAATCATAGGGTCACACTCGGGGAGAAACAGGCAGGAATTGGGCTAAATTCCAACTGCGATGTCACAAGGTTATGCGTCAACCCCCGCGGCAGTGTTTGGCAGGGGAAACTTCCTCTAATTAGGTATTGCTCCCTGCGGGCCGTCCAGCAGGACCGTTCTTTTCTCCGTAGTTATTAATCAGCTATCCGGTATTAACAAGATCCGATCTGGAAGTATGCAAATCCTCTCCCTAGCCTTCCTCCTAATCACTCAGCAGGTCACCTTACTAGCTAGCTCACTAATGAGGATCTAGGTGCCTGACTAACAAGTTCTCCCCATTCCTGTCCTTAATGATCCCTTGCGAAATGGGATACTTCCGTTACAGAGGCAAGGAGCGTCTAGCTGTTCCACGGCTTTCTGGTAAAATCTTATCTAAGTTAAGCAATATTAAAAATGAGTAACTGAATGTCTGTCACAATGAAGAAATGCCTAGTTAGTGTGAACCTCACATGAGAACAAATTCAACACTCGGAAGACTTCTTTCTCCGGAGACTAAGTCCCTATCAGGGTTTCAAGTATGAACATTTCATCCTTGCAGAAGCTTGGGGAAGGAAGGAGTCTAACAGGAAGGAGAAAGGTGAAAGTAGGGGGAGGAGAATACGGTTAAAATATGTGATATACTTGTTTTCCTTCTTTTTTCATTGAAAATACATTTTTCATACAATACATTCTGATCACAGTTTCCTCTCCTTCATCTCCTCCTAGATCCTCCCCACCTCCTCACCCACCAGCTCTGTCTTTCTCTCTTTTTTGAAAACAGGCCAATTTTAAAAAAAAATTTAAAAAATCAGAATAAAACGAAACAAACAAAAAAAGAAAAATATAAAAACCACATACACACAGAGAGGCACATGCAAATTCACACACACACACAACCCACAAAAACACAAAATCAAACACCATAATAT